>NW_016017385.1:840533-881305 GCF_000320565.1 Sphaerulina musiva SO2202
AAAAAAAAAAAAAAAAAAAAAAAAAAAAAAAAAAAAAAAAAAAAAAAAAAAAAAAAAAGTCTTTTGGGTTTATATAGCCAAGGTAGGCATACCGTGGGAGACAAGGCCCTCCATATATGCAAGGACTACGAGGCTCTCCGATCGCGGTGTGAACGGCACAGTGGTGCCGGCTTGGTACATGTTATAGTGCGACGTCGGCCTCGAAGCAGTCGTCGTCGTCGCTGACCCAATGAATACCTAACCATCATGTGCATGTCAAGTGAGTGAGGGGAGAAATACGATGCACGCATGTTACGAGCAATAGACGCAGCAGTCTAACATTCTTGATACCATTACTTACATACAATCATCATATGATCCAAAAACTCCTCGCTTCCCTTAACCTTTCCCGCAATACCCGAGTGATGGAATAAACAGTCTGCACGTTCAATACCCACCAGCAGATCCAAACGACTGTCCCAGACTGCTGCTGTAGCGACGACTTGCGCTACCCATGACAGGTATGGATATGCGTCGCTTGACGCGACTTGAGCCTCGTCTTGATACTTTGGGAGAGTCTCCCCCATCAGATCGTTCAGCACCAGAAGCCCTTCTGCTTCGTGTCCGACTCGGAGTGCCACTCCTGTTGTCATATTCGTCGTCATCGGCATCGCTCATCATGACAGTCGACCCTGTGGTGTTTGTTCTCGTCAGCGGTGCAAGGCCACCATATGATCTTTCCTGCTGGCTCTCTTCATCCTCGTGAGCTTGCGAAATACCGCGAGGAATGGGTCCCGGCACTCGTGATTTGCCTTGGGCTTCAGCGCTGCACTCTGTAATAACAGCCTGCCAGGCCTCTGCGGTTTCTGCATCTTCATCTTCGTCTTCTTCCTCGTCGTCTGAAACCTCGTCGTTGTCGCCACCGAAGCCCTCCCCTTCTACAAGCCACCAGACAGGGACTGCAGCAACGATGGCAATGAAGGACAAGCACCACCATGGCGCAATGACATATCCTTTCTTGACACCCGCGCTATACACCAAGCCAGCTAGTGCAGGTCCTGCTGCTCGCCCCAGCGCCGAGGCACTAGTTGCGATACCGTTCAGCGTTCCCAGTGTGCGCAAGCTCGTCGCACTGTTGGTGAGTAATATCGTGGAGCACGGAAAGGCAAAGATGCCGCACAGGCACTTCAGCATCATGGCCGTGAACATGCATGCTACCTGGCTTCCTATGGTGGGCAGAAGGGCGGTAAATGGCGTGAGCAGATATATCACGGGAAATGCAATGACGACTATCTTCAGCCAGATCAAAACACCATACTTTCGTGCCAGAGGCGGAAACACGAAGAACTGCACAAACATGCCTAGCAGAAGATTAGCCAGGGAAAAGTGCGGGCCCCAGATCCGAGCGATACTCACCTACGATGCCGTAGCCAGTAGACATCAGTCCAATTTGAAAATGGTCCAAGCCAAATCCACCGGCGAATTTGAGAGGAAACTCATAGGGCGTGCTATCAGGTGAGCCAATGGGGTCGTGCTGCATGAAGACCGGAATGAGTTGGTCGAATGCCATGGCATGCATTGCTAGCAAGGTGTAGACTATCAAATTAATGAAAGCTTGACGGTTCATGACTTCTCTCCATGTCGGTGCTGCCACTCGCGGCTTGGCTTCATATGCCACGCTCGCTGCTTCTGAGTCGTCGGCGGATGCGGGACGTTTCAGCAGAGGGTCGGTTTCGTCAGCTGCGTGTAGTCCCCTATCAGACCTGGGGGAGCGAAGGCGCAGAAATTCTTGTAGCTTGGCCACAGAGCGCCTGACGCTGCTCGAGATGGTCTTGCCCAAGAGCAAGCCATGGTCTCGCCTGCCCTGTACGCTCTCGAGTGTCTCTTCCAGGAACAAGATTCCCGTCGTAATGCCCACGGCGAAGAATGCTGCGCTCACCAGATTTGGTAGAAGGTAGGGAAACTGCGCGAAGAGATTCTTGCTATCCGTGTGTTCACCCGGCCTCACATTGAGTGGATTGGCCAGCGAGCCGCCTATCGTAGGACCGAATATACTACCAATGTTCCACACCAACGGCATCAGACTGAACGCCCTGGGCTGCAGCTCTTTGAAGGGTACCATCTCCGCCACCGTCGTCCTGATAATGCCCACATTACCATTACCCGCGCCCGCCAATGCTCTTGCTACAATCGCCATGGGCAGATTCTTCGAGAATCCCCAGAGAAGACTGGTCAGCATGGTGGAAGTGAGGCCGAGGAGGATGGCAGGCTTGCGGCCATATCGATCGGAGAAGCGGCCCCATGGGATGCCAAACAAGGCCTGGAAGAGCGAGAAACACGCGGCGCAGATTCCAGCCCATTTGCCCACCTCATTCTGGGGGATGTTGAAGCTCTGTACCATTTCTGGGAGATATGGGTACAGCGACGTCGAGGCGAGCGGTTCGGCGAAACGACATATTGCTGCGAGGAAGTGCGGTGTCAGCGATGTCACGGACTGGTGTAGCGTTGTCAGTGAGAGAGAGAGAGTGTGAACTCACCCAGAATAGAAAGCTGCTGAACGGGTAGTTTCCGCTCACGGCGGCGAGTGGCAGGCGCCATGGCGTAGGACGACTAGAAATAGGTAGTCCTGTGCCCGGATGTTGGCAGCTTGTCCTAGACTAGAAGATCGGTAAGATATCAATTTCTCAAGTGAGGAACCCCCATCTGAGTACGCAAATGATGCAGACAGAGGTATAGAGAGAGAGGTGGAGAGAGACCGGGCCAATGCCTTTTCCCCAAGCGGTGTAAAGAGGCGCAGCAGCAGCAGCAGCAGTGAAATATGCAGTGAAATATGCAGTGAAATATGTAGAGTAGTTGGAACAGACCGAAGAGTCCATGTCCGTGTGACACACCCTGTGACAGAGTTGCAATCATAATTGGAAGCTAACTAAGCTCTCGGCGATTAGCACTTTGTCGCCGCGTTTGGGAAGTGCGAGGTCGGTGAAGAAAAGTTACTAGGGCTAGGAGGGAGGTAGGGCACACCCTTGCCCCTGTGTTGACTTTGGTCTATACTTCTCGCACTACATGTTCCTAGAGGGTATGCTTCATGCAGTCTCGCTGTGCCCTTGGTCCTACCACCAGACATATATAAGGTAGGTATACATCTATATATCGTCTACCTACTTACCGGACTGTCATCTGTCTCCTTTCCATGATTTTACGCCAAAAGGAGCGGATTTAGCCCTCTGATTACATGTAACTGTAGGTATCCTTGAGATCATATCCATTACAATCTTCATACATGTATCCACAATCTTCATAACCCCAGTCACCATCATATACAAAACACATACAGATTTTTGCCTCCTTTTTTTTCGTCCTTTGAGCCGTCCTATCCCATGGCCTCTGCCCGAACCAGATGATATATCTCCAATAGATCTTCAAGCTTCGAAGTCCCCTGGCTCAATCCAGCACATTCCACGCAGCCGGCTGTCGATCATATACATGTAGCTAGCCTCTGATTGTCGTCATCCGTATCAAAAAAATCCCATGGTGAATGAATTCACGAATAGACCAAATCTGCTCAGATCATATCATATCATACCATGGCACACCTCGCATTTCTCTACCGAGTACTTGTCCGTCTATCAGCTGATGCTAGACCATGAATATATGCTGTATACCATTATTTACCCGCTCCTCTCTCTCTCTGCTATTTCTTCTCGTTGTCCTAGCGGACAGATCCATACATCCATCTGTAGGATAACTGGGAGGGTGGATGGGCGCCATCTGGCATGTCCTAGGACGTCACAGTTTAGCATAGATAGATTCATCTGTCTACTTTATTGGAAGATCTGCTGGTTTCGACCGGTCGAGAAGCGCCTGCTATTCGCCCATTTCGCTCTATGTTCTTGGATGGCGGGTTGTACTTTCCCTTCCCCCGTATCTACCGGAGAAGCTTCGCGTGGGCAGCAAAGACGACCAAGGCCGGCGCCAGGGCCGTGACGAAGATGGCCAGGAGGACAGTGGCGAGCGTGTTGGCGAGGGGCTTATGGCTTTTGCAGAGGACTGGCCGGGCTCGGTGGCATACTGGTGCGGTTTGGTGTGCCTGCCTGCATGATTCCCGCTCGTCTATTGCAGCTGAGGCAACGAACACTAGCGCGTCAATAAGCTCGTATTTCGTGATCACAACAATGCCCGCTCCCCTTCTCTCACTCTCCCTCACCAACTTTCCAACCAACTTTGCTCTCTGCATCACCTTCATCCCTCCTTTTCCCGCCTCCATCAACACGTCCATCGTCAGCAACAGCAGCAGCAGCAGCATCATCATCATCATCATCAACGGCATCTTCCCATCCTTTCGCTTCAGAACCGTGGTCGGCCACACCAAAGGCAAGTGTGCTGTGTCTTCCAGCCTTGGTCGACGAGATGATGATTTCCCTCTACACTTACCTTCGTTACTACAATGAAAAATTTCAGTGAGAACAGCCACCCCGGCACTTGATGTTTGTGGGCGGCTCTAACAGATGCCACCCCGGCACTTGATGCTTGTGGGAGGTATTGATCGCAAACCATGACTCTGACAGTCTCGTCCAGCGCGCTGCCACAAACACACACATGGTCCTCATTGTTGAAATTTTACTGATTATCGTCAGCAGCAGCATCACCACCACCACCACCACCACCACCATCATCATCATCATCATCAACGACAACGCCATCTTCTTCTCCTTTCGCTCCAGGCCCGCGGTCGGCTCTACCAAAGGCAAGTATCCTGTGGCTTCCAGCCTTGGTCGACGAGATGATGACATCCACTGCACAGAGCGCCGAATCGATAAGAACCGGGTGAAAGCCACCCCGGCACTTGATGCTTGTGGGAGGCGTTGATCGCACACAGTGAATCTGACAGTCTCGTCCAGCGCACTGCCATACACACATGGTCCTCATTTTCGAAGATTTGCTGATGTTCGCGTGCTCATCCAGTTCTCGCCGCCTTCTCCGAACTCCCTCATCTCCAACAAGACCTTCGCCGCCGGCAGCAGTACCGCGAGCCTTTTCGTCCATTGGCGGCTTGACCATCGCCAACAAGCCGCGGCGTCATGTTGAAGGTAAGTACCCTGTACCCTCCGACCCCGACGACTTCAATGATGAGAACACGGTTTCAAAGATACTACACTTTGAAAGGCCCCCCGGAGCTTGTGCTTGTGAGAGAGTTCTGACAGAAGCTATCCCGGCACCTGTTGCTTGTGGGTGGCTCTGACAGAAGTCTCCCAGGCGCTCGCTACTTATGGGAGGCCATGAAATGAACGAGCCGAGCTGTTCTGAGAAAATTGTCCATAGCTCTGCCGCACGACTGATCCTCGCTGCTTGGAATTTGCTGACGCCTTTCGCAGAACACGTCCGCGCGTTCGCCCACCAACCACCTGCGGCCTTTCCAAACTTCTCGCCAGGCCACCTCCACCGAACAAAAGTCACAAGCTCAATGCAGTACTATGCAATAGCCACAGCGACCATTGGAAGCTAGGTTCCAGAACTGCCGTGCTCTCGGGCGTAATGTCCAGATCGATATCCATTGTCGGCGGTCAAGGTAAGAATTGTCCAGCTAGTCGAAAGCCCATACGACCGTTCTAATCCAACGCCTTCGCTCTTCCAGGATGCTGACCTGAGACGAAAGGCACCAGTCGACTACCACCCGCAGATCTGCCAAACAGTCCTGCCCTCCGCGATTCCGCGCCTTGGGATTCAGAGTCGTCGCCGGGTAAGCAAGATTCCCCCGCCATTCCACTTGCATGATGACCAAATTTCTCTTTTTGCGCTGAGCTTCATGGCTCTGAAGTCAACCGATATCTGACCTTGCTACCTTGCCCCTACCACTGTGAGCTTACGGCGCATGGTATACTGCTGACCTGCTTGACAGCTTCCATCTGGCAAATTGCACTCGAGAGTCGTCATGTGAGCCGCAAGTCACGACTTCCACGCGTTCATTCAGAACGCGCCTCGACTGCAAACCTCTCGTACGGTCGCGGATGTCCATGAAGCATCCAGTAGTGATCATCGGTGAGTGAGACTCCTTTCCAACGAGCATTTCCAACATGATGAAAAATTCGACAGGCGTAGAGGCTCCCCAGAAGGTCCCCAACAAGTGCCGATAAAAACACGATCTGATGTTGACCAACCCCCATCCAATTCATAACCAAATTCTCGCCAGGTGCAAGCTGACACCATCTTTTCTACTGCAGCATCATCGTGGTTCGGCTTCCCTTGCTGGTTCATTTGACTCTTGAAGCGTCCGACTGCAGTCTGGCGGTGAGTGTATATCCCTTCCCGCAAACTTCGAACATGATGAAAAATTCGACAGGCGTAGAGGCTCCCCAGAAGGTCCCCAACAAGTGCCGAAAAAAGCATAATCTGATGTTGATCACCTCCCGTACAAACTGTGACTACAATTTCATCAAGTCTGGGCTAACACATCTCTTCTCCTGCAGCTTCGGCCACGCCGCGTGCTGTCGTTTTCGGTGGATGCCTCTGCTAGTCCGATTCATGGACACCTCCGGCATGGTGAGCATGTGAGAGTCCAGCGCAGAAGCTTCTCTTGATCGCGGTATATGCCGAGACCCATCACTGTCTTTACGTGTATACTGTCGACACGAGTGGAGCACGCAGACTATGTCAGGTTCCAGAAATCGAAGACTGCCATTTGGTCGACCGCAAACAATATGGTGGAGACCAGTGCATCTGAGTATAGTGGTTGCTGGATGATGAATTGAGATCGGCTTTTGCGATCCGGGATAGGCTGAAGGCAGCCGGACAAAGGGGCCAAGATTGTAGTCGAGTGCCGTATAGATAGAAGAGCATCACAGCTTCGCATCGCTTCCAAGTGCCTCAGCTCTCGATATAACAGCCAACCTTCGTGGTCCCTCTCTTTTAAAGTCCACCAATACGCACTGGTCATTCGGACCTTTTCGCGCTGTCCCTTGTAGTTCTGGCCCAGCGCGGTTCAATGCAAGCACTTGTCGTCCGTCCTCCCGCTTCTTGCCATAAGGCGGCGGCATAGTCGTGGGAGAGATGCAGGCGTCCACATACGAAGGATCGCCCGACTTCGCGAACTCCAGAAGCCTCTTTCGCCGCAATTCCAACTCTTCTCTCGGCACCTCCTCGCGCGAAATGGATGCATAATCCGTTGGAGATTTCAAGCCATCCAGGAATTGTGCTACTTGATGAAGTAAGAAGAATTGCGGTGGAAACATGATGATCCTCCCTTCTTGCGCAAGTCTCAGCCACGCTGATGCGGGTAAGAATCTGGCAGTGGTGTGTTCTTTGCCACCGTCTGTCGTAGGCGACGGAATGTCCACTTCAGCTTCCGAGTCATCAGGGTTGCCAGAACCTTCTGAAATCGGAGTTGAAGATAATGTTGGTAAGAAGTACAGGTACATCTGGGTTGTGAATCTCTTGGGGACATTTGTTGGCGTGATCCATCTGGTGAAGGGCGTCAGACCATCGATATCTGCTCGACCGCCTTTTTGTGCGAGCCACTTCGTAAAGGGGATTTGGTTGCCATGGACTAGCTTGCGACCTTCCTCGCGTTGATCCTGAGGCACTTCGATGAGTCTGCCGAAGCCATTGTTTCGTGCCAGGAGAATGCCGGATTCCTCAAACGTCTCACGGATGGCCGCCATGCGGTACATCTCACTGTCCTCGTGGCGCTGAGGATGGCTGGGCTCTGGTGCTTTTCCATCGTGAAGTTCGGAGACATTACCGCCCGGGAAGACGTGTGCAGAAGGAAAGGAGGAAGATTGCTTGACACGCTGTAAGAGGAGAACCTGGTTGTTCGGCGAGATGAGCAAGACTGATGAAGACGGTCGGGGCACTGCAGGCTCTTTCTTGTCCTTGGGCGGAGTCGTGGAGTAGCTCTTAACAGATGTCGCCGCACGCGGCTCCTTTGGCTTCGAGGACATTCTACCCGAAGTTACTCGATGTTCTGGTGAATGTGGTCGCTGGCCTCGGTCGGATATCAGTTGTCTTCGGCTAGAAATACCTGGACTGATTGTCGAACCGAAGCTGAGGGCGCGGATGGCTGGTGGCAAGAGGAGCAGCAGAGTCTGCAATGGTGCATGTAGGTGAGTAGTTCTAGCTGAGCCGGACAATATCAAAGGTGACATAGTCACAAGATGAAAAGCTAAAGAGTCGCGATGGTGTTGTCTTGTCTGAGGTGGTGAAGGTTGGACTTGGCCGAGAACCGAGGCCCCCTTGCGTGCTGAGTTTCTCCACCCCCTCCTCCATCACTTCATCAAGTCCTCCGCCTTCCCATCCGACTGCTCATCAATAACCTCCACAGCCGCATCAGGAGCATCAGGAGCCAGTCGGCGCTCTCATGCCACCCGTGCAAACATTCGTCCAGACAAGCGGCGGCCAGACGTCCACGGTTGCCTACACCTTGGCCGGCCAAGTCCTCGACGAACGGCCAAACAAACTAGATTGCGCGCAGACTGTGTAGCCAACGCGCAGCAGACGACCCTCGATGGCGAAATAGACGAATGTGAGCAAGCGGTGGTAGCGCGCCAGCCGGCTATCTACGTAGCTGCTACATGTACTACAGGAAGAGATGAAGAATTCTGCGTTGATGACAACGGTGACGGGGAGCGCTACAGCGGGAGGGACACCATACTATGCTGCCTTTTCCTCGTGAGGTGCAGATGGCAGCAGCGTCGGATCGTCTAGCTCGATCCGTCAGACTACTTCTCCTTCTGCTGCAGCAGATGGAGCTGCAGGTGAGAGTAGTATGCCATCTTCGGGACACCGTCTATCCACTGGACATGTCTTCCTCTGGCTGTTGGTCTTCTCGCTTAAGTGATGTTGTAGGCACAGCAAGGTAGGTGATGCATGCGACCCAGTAGGAGTGATCTAGTACCAGCAAGGCAAGGACTTTCAGGAATGATTATACGCCGGTAAGTGACGGACGACATGGGGAAGAGGCAGAGGATGTATAGACTTTGAAGTATTGGAAGGGCCAATGCAGAATGGTTCATCGCTGAGTTTGACACTACCTGGTAATGCAATGCTTTGACAATGCTCCAAGTTTCCGACCAATTATATGTACTCATTTGGCGGTCATGTACTCCTTTGGTGGTAGGAAGTCAATGTCTCGGCCCTTTTTCAAAACGAGCTCAGTTCATGAAATGCCGTGCTTGAAGCATAAGGTAGTGTCCACCATGGTAGTGGCAAGTCGTCTCTGTACGAACGTTCAGCCACGGTATTGGTGTCATCTCTTCGAAGCAACTTACGCTGAGAACACACTTATCGAGTCCTTTCACCCCGACATCGGCTTTTGTGCCAGTTTGAAGGTGAAGACGGATATGAACTTGCTCAAAGCGATCCCGAACATGCTCTAGAAGCAGCAACCATATCGCAGTCGGAGTCTGATCGGGATGTAGCACCACGTCTTTGAGCCTTTCCATTGGTTTTCGAGCTGAAGAGGCAAGCTGCGAGCGAGCCTAGAGAGAGGTGCGACAGGCCTTGGTCGTAGGGAACTCCTTTCCCATCGCCCTTCGATCGCTGTTCCCGTCAACAGCAAGTAGCAAGCTAGACAGTCGCTACCTTGATCCCTTGCCAGCCATTCTGCCCAGACCAAAAGCAGGAAGTTTCTTCTTCCCGCCCGACGGACGCGTACTATCGTCGACATCCATGACATCCTCATACTCATCCTCATCATCAGCCTGGTCTCTCTTATTGGTGCCCCGGGAGATCGGTCCAGCTCGCGGGCCCGGGATGGCACCTGCACCTCCACTGCCACTGCCACCGCTGCTTTCACTTCTGAGGTTGCTCGGCTTCTCGGTCAATTCCATCACAGCCTTGATCTGCTTCTCAGCTTTTGCCTCCCTCTTCAACCGCTTTTCCGCGTCTGCCTTGACCTTCTGGATCTCGCCTTCCAGCTGCTCGAGCGCAGCGTCGCAACGCCCACTCCAGGCGGCAAGCTCGGCCATCATGTACTGTAGGCTGCCTGGTGCAAGGTCTCGGAGTGGCGCAACTGAGGTGATGACGACGGTCTGTGCCGCGGGGTTAAGGGTGGCTGTGATGAGATTGCTGTAGACGGCGTGCGTCACGAGGTGTTCGAGATCGACTATGTCTCCGAGATCGAGGCGAGCACAGAGTGAGGCATAGCTGAGGTTGGAAGCTGCGCCCTTTTCGGAGGCAATGGTGAGGAGGGAGAGCAGTCGGAGCTTGAGAGCCTGGGCATCGGAGAGTGGAGGGAGACCAGGCGTAGCGGTATAGCTCTTCCACGTACCCCAAGCGAACTTCTGGAGCAGGGTGAGTGAAGAAGCGTACTGCTCGTTGCCGGCGAGAGCTTGGATGTTAGGCTGCTGCAACAGCTCGGCGAACACAAAGGTATTGGCTGCCGAAGTGGCCTGGTTGATAAGATCGGCTGCTGCTCGTGGCGAGTTGGCGGACTTGGCGAGGGCAATGAAGGGTGCGAGAGCGTTGATGGCCTTGGACTGATCCATGTTGCTGTTGGAGGGACGGGCGATTACCTGTAGTTGGGTGAGTGAGATAGAGGATGAAGGTTATGTACATATAGGTGAGGTACATATAGGTTAGGTAAGGTACACCTATAGACTCGGGCTTGGCATAGCAGTGGGGTGCCTACCTTATTCACTTCGCGTCGTCCCTGACGCGTCGTTCATCCTCTACTATCGATAGACGTCTATTGATATACATGATCCGGTACTCCAATATTCTATATATTATACTCTAGATCCGATAACTAGGTACTATAATTCATAGACACCTTACTTAGACATATACATCATTCTACAATAGGAACGCCGGAACAGCCTAGCTAAGGACCATTCAAGAAGCTGCTTTTGAAAATATTGTCCAGCTATAGCGAATATCAGGTTGCAAAGATTATTTCCCTACTAGCAACCTCAAACATCTGTATAGTGTCTCCTTTATCTCTATAGAGAAAAGAACAATAGGAAGAGATAGAAGTATATAACAAGAACGAAGCAAGACAGTCCTAGTCATTAGGCTAAGGTAATAGAAAAGCACAAATCGACTTCAGGCGAGCTATTAGTACTCTAGACTATATAGTAGCGTTCGTATGCTTAAATGTCTCTAGGCTTAAGCTACAGCAAGTAGTACTTCTCGAGGGCCCTCTACTAGCGAGGTTATATACTAATTACTCACTCGCGCGCAATCCTGATTACTGCCTTATGCTTTTTATATAAGCATTGACTGTTCTCGGTGAATTATCAAGTATTAGTCAGTCTATTATTTGATCCTTTATACTTTAGACTGCTCTTTGATCCTGCACTACACCGAGCTCTCCTCGAGATACCTAGTCCTTCTATACTGGATAAGCTCTTGATCGGGAACAACAGTCTCGGAAATCAGGAATCTGGCATCCTTAGACCGTAGCTGAACTAGGAATTGCTTGAACCAGCCCTAGTTCTCTTCATCTTCGGAACCTCGGCCAGGTTCAAGGCAGCTTGAAAGCTGAAGAGTGCTATACTCTACCGCATTACTGCGAGGTCCAGTGTTTCAGAGTTTCGAGACCAAATCAGGCGGTCCAGGGAATGAACGTACAGTCCAAATCACCTCAGCGGACGGCCTCACTCCCATCATACACGTAACCCAAGATCTTCCTGCCAACTTTCCTCGGTGGAGGCGTGACGATATGGTCGCAGATACGCTTTTCTCTTGTGATGCTCATCGCCAGTTCACGCACAACATCGAACGTTTCTCGTTGCGCGGCCATGAGATCTTGCACTTGGGAGGAAGTCTCTTCGAGGTGTCGTGCGAGCTTGTCTTGGACTTTTCCCACCGGTGGTGCGTCGAGCTCTCGTTCTGTGAGTATCTTTGTAAGTGCTTGAAGTCGATCGTTCGTCTCTCGGATTGCTTCGTGCGTCCTGTCATTCGACGACGATACTTGAGGTGCTGCGTTTGGGAGCGCTTGGTTACTCGCAACAGTCTTGATAGCATTGGCGTTCTGTTCGGTGACAGCCTGTATCTTGCTGAGATGGGACGCAAGTGCAGACATCAGGAATTTCATATCGCCGGTGCCGGGAGTCTGTGTTTGAAGATGGCTCGTCGATTTCTCTAGAGTGGCATGTACACGATCCAACCGGTCTGTCATGGGGCTGAAGTCGAGATTGAGGCTCTCCGGCCTACCAATTGGTTTCGACTGATTGTGGTCTTTCTGGCATTCAACCAATATCCGAATCTGTTCCGTGTTTTCAGTCGCGACCTCCCGGATGGCATCCATATGTCGTGCTACAGGCTCGAAATCCACATCACCGCCATTGTGTTCCACAGCCTCTTTCGTCTCCATCTGAGCCTGCAGGATGCGGTCAAGCGTCTCGCCATTGGCTTTTGCCGTTTGCAACGAGTCATCCTTGTCATCACGCAAGATCTCGAGAAGAGCGTTGGTGTGCAAATTCTGCTTCTCGACTGCTCCATATATCTTCTCCAGACTCTCTGAAATTGGCAAAAGGTCAAGTTGGTTCTTGTACCGTGCTTCGGCATCTGCTGTTGATCGCTCCTCCAGAAGTTCTGCAGTCAGCGCATTATTCTGCTCGATAGCATGCTGCATCTGTTCCAATCTCCAGACTAATGGCGAGAAATCGATCGATGGCCTCGAATCATCTGCTGCCAACCGCACGCTGTCCTTCCTTGGAGTGGGACTTCTATCCAAAGTCTTGTTAACACGATCGAGATGGGCAGAAAGTTGGGCCAGGTCAATGCGATCCTCTTTCCGTTTCGTCGAAATATCTTCCAGTGCGGCAGTCAATCGCTGCTCATGTTCCGACTGCTTTTGCGACATGCTTTCCATGTGTTCTATGTTCCTCGCCAGCAGATCCGTCATTCTCCCAAAGTGTACTGCTAGGGCACTAGTGTCGAAGTACCCACCATGGTCATGTTGGTTGTTTCCCATACGGCTGGCGAGCCTGCTGACACTGTCTGCATTCATTTCCGTGAGCCGCAACATCTGCGCTAATTGCACTGCTGTGTCATTATCATCTCTACCATGCTCTTTCGATGCCTGGATCGATCGTTGTGCGCTCAGCGAAGCTGGTTCGGGGAGGGACGCGTCCAGTTCCGCAGCCTGCGATTCATCTTGCTCTGCCACGGTCCTCATCTGGCCATGTGATATGGTCTTGACACTTCCCGTCGTCTTTCGTCGTTTCGGCGTCAACCAGGACAGCTTGTCTTTCTCGGGCATATTGCTATTGCTGCAGGGTTGCGATCGAGGTGCAACAAAGTACCTATGCTGTGTCCACAGGCACAATGCGATTGTTTCATGCGACTACCAACCAAGCGAAATGAGGAGAAGAGCAGGAGTCCTACCTTTGTGTGACTAGGAATCGTTCTACAGTATCATCTGATGGCATCGTGATGAGCGTCGAGTGGGAACCGAAACCAGAGACTACATTTGCCTGCGCTTGGTGCTGTGGAACAGGGAACAGGAACTGACCCTGTCTGTGAAGTGACGTTATCGGTGTCCAGGGGGTAAGGGGAGAGGGGGTTGAAAAGCCACGAGACACATCCATGGAGCTGGCCCTAGGCTGCCAACAATGCGGCTCGTCGTGAGGGAGTACATAAATGTAACAGCACATACATGTACATCATGACTGTATACACACGGCGCTGTGATGATGTTGGGCAGAGAAAAGAGGTCAACGTGGCAATGTGCATGTCTTGCTCAAGACAATCCATATATGTAATTATTCTATTGGTCGCACAACTCGAGACGCTAAGAAATTGCCCTTTTTGCTTCTCTCATGACAAGAGTCATCGACATCATTATCATTAATATTATCTTCCGTCGCCACTCTTCCTGTTCCGAGCTCTCGAGACCGTCATCATACCTTCGATGACTGGAGCTCATTCCGTCTTCTGTCTGCCAGCAGACATCCTATGATACATATAATACACACATAGTACACATAATACAACATGCAAGTCAAATTATCCATCTCTTACGCCCTTAGATCCATTTCTCTCGACCATCCATGTTTGTACCATCCATCGAAATTCGACAAACGGAGATGGGGTACATGCCGGTAGAAAAGCTATCCCAGCCGCACGAACGACGAAGTGGATCAGGAGTGGTCGTGAACAGGCTGCTCTCAAAATCCTCATGTCGTGGCTCGGGTCCACGCTTCTTGTGTCCATTTCTTCGGTGCCATCGCTTCTTCAATCCAGTGAAGTGTCGACCGAACCATGTAGAGCAGTAGAAGTCCTCGTCCAGCGAGGAGATTTCAGCATAGCCCTGCCGTTCCTTGTTCGGGGCGTCCGAGAAAGCTGTCTCCGGGATGATTGTCGTGGCAGGAGGGCACGCCTGCGGTAGAGGAGGAGTCGGGTTGTATGCTTTCGTGATATCCCATGAAGATTTAGTAGAATTCGGGAACGACCATCCTGGTGACGCGGGATTGAACGGGCTTAGATGGAGCGTAGGTGAAGTTGAGCGGGTTGTGATTGGTGCGATGGATAGTTTGGGGCCACGATGGTCCTGTCCAGGTCCTGCCTGACTGTTGTGCATGATGAGATCGATTGAAGGAAAGTGTGGTCGGTGAGGCTTGACTTGTGGTGCGTTTTTTCAACGGCAACGTTGCATGTAGTGCGTGTGTGAGGAAAATGGTATGGGAGCGGACTGTGCTTGAAAGGTCCCATCGTGGGTCTTTTCATCCTTTCCGCGTGCCTCCTTGATGTGCAGAGACGAGCCCAACATGCCCACTGGCGCGAGGAAATCTGCATCGGGCAGCAGGGAGATCAGGGGCAGCGCCATATAGAACCATCGCGCTGAGAGCAAAATTTTGGTTCCTCTAAGAGGTAGGTACTTGAATACCTCCTTGGAAATGAAGCGTATAGGCGCTATCAAAGTATGCCTTGACTCGGTGGTTTGGCGTCGGCACGATGCTCAAATCATTTTAGCAGATCTCCTACCTCCTTGGGGGGAAAACACCCATAGAAATTTGAGCCTCGTCTATCGACTGCCATTGGCTGTGTTTTAAACCCTTCATTGCCGCTCTTGAAGCGTGCACTAACCCAGAGGTATGGCGCTCTGAAAGCTTGTCAAAGACAGCATTGTTCCAGAATGCACCTAATTCTGAGCTACCTCCTGGTCGGAGAACTTCATCTTTGTACATTGAAGCAATTTTACAGCCGAAACCAAAGTGTACACTGTACACTGCATGTACTACCTCCTAATAGTACCTAGTCTAGGAGGTAGTAGCAGGCGGTTCTGTTCAAGCTTGCTCACGGCATTCGATGAATGAAGGTGTGTAATCAGCAGATTGGTCCCGCATCTCGTCTCGTCTCGTTGCCGTGCTACAGCGTGGTAGTACGACCCGTGATCAGTGTGAGTTGAGAGTGTAGAAGAAATGGATGAGACGGAAGGACTCGAATGTGATGTGGTACAGTAAGTTGTACATCCATCGGCTGGGATTGCTGCAGTGAGGGAAAAAGCATCTCTCCACATTGCTGGCCCCCCTATTTTTAGCTCCTGATCAGAGGTCAGAGCCGTGGCCTTCGCCGAAGCTCTGCAGATCTTCTAGAGCGCGGCGAGGAGAAAGTCAGCGTTCCATGGTCTCGTTTCATCACTCATCCTACCACTACCTAGGTCGCGAACTGGAAGAGGGTGTAGTGTGCATGTATGTAGTTGACAACATTGATATCGCTCACATGATGGTCACGATGATGATGATGATGATGAGATGTACGAGGGCGGGGGACGTTTGCAGTGATAGACAGCTGTTGCCAACGTGCCGATGCCAACCCGTATGGACGGTCACCGTGGCTGCAGACGGGATGTGAAGGATCATTGTTGGTGTCGTAGTACGAAAGAAGAACGGCAGCTCCCTAGGCCTGCATATTATAGCGGTTTGCGTGACGCAGCAACGGTCAAGCAACGCTCCCTCCCTTCATAGGACCTGTGGGACCGTGTATCGATCGGGCTCATTTGCAGCACCATGACCGGGAACCGAGACGTACAGTGGGACTCGGTGGGAGGTGGGAGGTACAGGTACCTAACATGTAGGTGGGAGGTGGGAGTTAGGTGGTATCAGGCAGGACAAAGCAACCACATGCACCGTTTATTATTATTAGGCCGCCGGTGCTCTGGTCTGGGTGAGATAGGTGGACATGTAGGTGAGGCAACGAAAAAGGGAGCTGCCTACAGGATCCATCCACACGCGGTGCCGGTGCTCTCCTCGCCTGGGATGCGTGACGGACGACTCTGCTAGCTCTGCCACGACGCTGCTGGACATGATATCTGAGGCAACCAGCTGCCAGCATGAGACGTTAAGCTTCGGTGTGCCCGTGTGCCAGAAGACGAGGATCTTGCATGCATGCCCATGGGAGCACGCATGCGGATAGGTCCATGAATCGCACGCGTATCTTTGCAACACCATGCCTGTTTCAACCTTCTCGTCGCTCCATCATTCGCCTTGTTCTCGAGATCGTCTCATATCGCGCTGGACGTCCACTCACAATCGGATCAATGCTGACGAGCAGCGAAGCAGTATGCAGGAGTTGGATGGAACGGGTGTGTACGAACGAGCAGACTGGCCCTTGTCGTTGGACACAGCAGCAGCAGCAGCAGCAGCAGCAGGAGCAGGAGCAGGAGCACTGAAAGAGCCACGGAGAAAGCGAGGTCGCCAGTGTCTGGAGCCGGTAGAGTTACACGATGGACGTGTGGACGAGGGCGCGGTGTTTCGCAGGCTGGAAGACATTAGTCCCACCATGGCCATCCTCGCCGATGGAGACTACATCACGGACCCCGAAGTGAGTGATATGGATGACGATGACGACGACGATGATGAGAGAGACTTGGACTCGATACGAACTCCTTCACCACCTCGTTCCTCGCAACATCAACATCAGTCTCGCTCTTTGCAGTTGCCGCTGCCGCATCCGTACAGCAGCGGTGGGAATAATGGGAGGAGTAGCAGGAGTAGTACGAGGAGTAGGAGCAGGAGGAAGACAAGTAGGAGGAGGAGAAGGAGTAGCAGCGACAGCAGCCAAGATTCACGCCAGCACCGCTCTCCGCTGCAGGGAGACCGGCGACAGCAGGATGCCGAAGTATCGCCAGTTCGAGAAGAGTCTGTTGCTGGATCCCGGGGAGTAGTGCCCAATTCGACAATCGCCGAGCAAGAGCTGGGGGAACAGGACAGCGCTGCTCCAGACCATATTACGCAATTGCAGCACCACGACCATAACGACGACGACGAAGAGGAAGAAGAGGAGGCAGACGAGGACCACGAGAGTGAACTGTACGAGTCGCGAGATATTGCCAGACCGCTGTCTTATGTTCCCAGCTCGCCGGGCCTGCAGCAAGGGCCATCGCCCAACACTTCACCACATCTGAGCCTGAACCGGGCCACGTTCTCCGCGCTGACCGGCTCTGATCCAGAGTCCCATCCACGATCGACTGTGAGGGAGTCGATGCACAGTCCGGACTGGAGATTATCTAAGAGGACTTCTATGTACAACACTACCCAATTACCGCATCAAAAGGAACGAGTGCGATACAGCTGGCAGTCGCTCCAGGACGACGAGCCCCATCGGCCGCGCATCCACGTCATCAAGCTCTTTTCGCAGTCTGTGACAGCTGCGGCAGGGTTCCCAACAGGCGAGGCATTCGGCTTTTCTATATCAGCCGGCGCGAGAAGGATCGCAGCGTACAACAGTGCCAGGCTATATGTGCTGCAGACGAATGCCTTGCCAGTGGGTATCAGCCAGGACTATGCGCTCAAGCGACGTCCACTGGACGTGGACCTCACCGACGAGGGCAACACCCTGGCCATTCTGGCAGACGGCCACACGATCAACGTGTATGAGCTTGGTCACGAACTGAGAAGAACCAAGACCATTACTCTCGACTTTCCGACGCATTGCATCACCCTTGCCCCGAGTGGAGGCATTCTTGCTGCAGCCTACGAGGGCGGCATTGAAGTGTTTTCCTTACACCCCAATGCACTTCCTACGGATCGTAGAGCTGTCCGCTGCGCCAGGATGGATCGTCTGATGTTCTCGGATGACGGTTCTACGCTTCTTGGTACTACAACCAGGATCAATGCCTCAGCAACGGTAACGGTGTCGGTTCCTGTGTTTCCTGCCCGTCCGGATGGACATCCAACCCACGAGGAGCTCAAGGAAGCATGGTGCTCTGGGCTATTGCATCCCGAGAACATACGGAATAGTAGCCATGCCACCTTCATGCGTGAGAGTAGGACCACATGTAACGACAAGGTGTTCGCCTGGAATGGCTTAGAAGACACATTTGGGATACTGAACGTCAGCGATATGAATTACGGCATGGTAGATTTCCCAGTTGTGATTTCGCCCCCATTATCGACATGTGGAGGTCTAGGAGCAGCGATTCACAGTTGCCCGTCGATCAATGAGCATGGAGAAACTGTAGCCATGATTGTGAATGATCGAACAGTACGCCTGTATGTTGTGCCGGCCGAGACTGAAGAAGACTACCTGGAGGCCCATAGCATTGATCATGAACTGGACGAGGGATATGGATGTCCATTCAGCGAGGTGAGGTGGGTGCACAGCTCTGCATCGCTCCCTGCGCCTCGAAATAGCCAAAGTCAGATTCAAGGTCGCTTGATTGTGACGAGTCCTGGAGGTGTCACGGAACCCGGCATGAGCGACGCCAGCGTGGAAGAGATTGAAGGTGGAAGAATCATCCTCTTCGATTTCGATGCACAATTTGCAGGCCAGCCTGGGCAGACATTCAACTTGACGCTGGGAAAGAGTCCTCCAGTAACACTAGACGAAGAGAATAAGAGCATGCATGAACAGGTCAATCTCGTGCGGAGGAGAACCGTCAACCAGAGCAAAAGCAGTGCACTGAATCAACGTCCCACGACTCTAGGAAGATCAGCGACAATGCATGGCAACCGATCCAACAGAAGAACCGGGCCCATGTCTCCTGGGGCAGTTCGCAAACCCAATCGCAACAGCGTGCTGTCAATCGGGAGCACACAATCGGACGCGACCAAGAGCCTGCCAGACCTGCATGAAGGCACCGAAGCAGGCGATGAGGTTCTCGAAGTGCCGTACGTGCAAGGTCAGCCTCGGTCACATGCTTCTTTGCAACGAGCAGCCACGAATGCGCAGCGACACCGCTTCCAGGCCTTGGAGGAGCGCACCCAGGCTAATGTCAGCGCCGACTCCAGCAGCGGGTTCTTAGCGCTGCCAGAGTACACAGAAGAGCCGAATGCACCACTGCCTAGCCGCTTCAGAGCTATGGCGGGCTTGGACGCACCCTCGATGTTCAGCCGTCCGAAATCTGCTGTCGTTATCAGCGTTGACGGTGGAACCGCAAGCCAGAGCATCACTGCCGGCTCGTCTTCACAGGCACCACATACCGCGCCGCCTCACGTAGGCGAGAACTTCAGTGCAGATGTTGCGTTTAGAGCTGCGAATGCCAGTAACTATCTGGGCGCCGAGCTGAGGCAAACAGAAGCGGAACGGGAGCGCAGGGAGCTTCGCAGAATTGAGATTGAACAAGAAGGCATGGACTCGGCTGAAGCACAGCGTCCACACAGTCCGGCTTTATCCACACAGAGTTCAGTCCGAAGCTGCTTAACCAGAATGGAGGGCCGACAGCAGGCGCGGCTCGAGCATCTGCCTCGAGGTGCTGGCACAAGTTCGACATCGAGCACTAATTCGGCCAGATCTTACAGTCCAGTACCTCTGAGCGCCGTAAGTGCATATGGAGGCTCCTTCGACGCCATGCCCCGGGGTCTGCAGCGAGCATACAGCAATGCTGTGTCACCGCTAGGCCCAGCGCGATCATCAGCTCTCACTGGTGACTGGCAAAACATTAGTCCTGTCAACCGTCCTACCACTTCTACCACTGGTCATTTAGAAGACGAAGACGCGATCTCGCCAATCAGCGCGTATCAGCATCTGCCCGTTGACAGGAGGTTTTCCAGCTCGAATCTCAACCGCTTCTCGACGCCAACTCGTGCAGTAGTCCGCCCACGAACAGCTACCGCTGCCACGATGCCCGAGGCGTCCTCGGCTCCGGTGGCAATGATGCCTGCTCGACGACTGCCACCACATGTGCAAACGTTTCGCAATGCGGCCGCTGCTGCCGCTGCCACTAGTGCTTCATCTACATTGTTCCCACCCGGTCAGCCACGAGACCATGTGCCTCTACGGACACCTAGCACGAGATCAGGCGCTGCCGGACATCCCATAACAGCATGGCATCCACCGGCGCCATCCAGTCCCCCTCCAGACTCGGTCAACAGCAAGGATGGAATGGTTCATGGGCATGGGCATGGGCATGTGAAGAATAATAGCTCTGGAGACAAGAGCAGTCATTCTCCGTCGATTGAACGAGCGAAGAAGTCGGGACGCTTCCGAAAGCATCAGAAGAGCGATCCTTTTGCTCCGCGTGGCCACACTGTTGAGCAGTGGGGAAAAGAAGAGGAGGCAAGCATGAACAGTGTCATGAATTGGGACAGCAAAAAAGCAGAACGATGTAGTGTGATGTAAAGGGGTACATGTACATGTACATGGTATAACGACAGTAATGACTTGAGCTTCGCGCAGCGTGGAAGTGTAGAGATAATGGATGTAATGAACGAGGGGATAGACCTAGGAGGTATGTCCATAGCGATAGCGCCGAGTGGCATGTATATATATACATGTGTAAAATGTATATGCTGTATACAGCTAATGCCTCACGATGTTCTTCTCTTTCCTCCCATATGCATAACAGAAGAACTCTCTGCCTTAGGCTGCAGAAGCTGAAGTTGGCAGTACATGTATAAGGTATGTACATGTACACATGCAACACATGTACCTCCAGTGTACCTGTATGTACCTAGGTAGGTGGCAAAATAGACGATGACGTAAACAGAACCCATGCCGATGGATACAATCAATAAATACAGGTCCAAGTACATGCAGGTAATGTAGCTCCGAACACATCCTTTGTCACGACCTACACATCAGAGCACTCGACCAACAACAACAACTCTTCTCACTATTTTCCTTTCGCCATCATCCACAATTGAGAACAAATACCTTCTCGCGCTCCTCTTCCTAGGCGGAATCACCATGTCGTCCTTCATCCAACGCCTCTTCCGACCCTTCTCGAGCTCCACCATGCACTTTGCCGGCGAACAAGGCGCCTCCACGACAGCCATGACTCTTCCCGAAGGTGCACAAAAGGCCACCATTGCTGCGGGATGCTTTTGGGGAGTGGAGCATATGTACAGACATGATTTTAAGGATCGTGGGCTGTTGGATGCGAGAGTGGGTTATATTGGAGGTGATACGAAGGATCCGAGTTATCGGGCGGTTTGTTCGGGGAGGACAGGTCGTGAGTTTTTTTTTTCCTTTTCTGACCCCAGTTTTTGTGAAGAAGGTTGGGTGTGCTGACATGTGGTTTTCCAAACTTCAGACGCCGAAGCGTGTCAAATCGTCTTTGACCCTTCCAAAGTGTCGTATCAGACTCTCTTGGAGTACTTTTATAAGATGCACGATCCCACGACTGCGAACCGCCAAGGACCAGATACGGGATCGCAATACCGTTCGGGCATCTTTTACCATGATGAAGAGCAAAAGGCGATTGCGGAAAAGGTCACCAAGGCTGCGAATGAGCAGTGGTGGAAGGGGAAAGTGGTGACGGAGATTTTGGAGGCGGGTGAATGGTGGGATGCGGAGAAGTATCATCAGATGTATCTGAACCACAACCCGGGGGGATATGAGTGTCCAAGTCACTTCTTGAGAAAGTTCCCGGACTT
Organism: Sphaerulina musiva SO2202; assembly: GCF_000320565.1. NCBI lineage: Eukaryota > Fungi > Ascomycota > Dothideomycetes > Mycosphaerellales > Mycosphaerellaceae > Sphaerulina > Sphaerulina musiva. The sequence goes on from NW_016017385.1 coordinate 862,268, forward strand.
GCAGGTTTGAAGAGGAGAAGGAGAAGCAGAGAGGGACATCAGTGGGATGAGAAGAAAGATAGCAAATGCAAGACGTATCTTAGGGATGGATCGGGACAATGCGACACGTCTACATGCTCTGTGCTGCAGCATTGGGAGTTGATAGGACAACACAGGACGCGATCTCTTCTCCATGCTCGGACTATCGGCGCAAACCGCTATAGTGCTGAAGACATGCCAAATCTGCCTATTATAAAAACTACCTTATATCCGGAATAGTAGATACTATGGTACTCAATTCACTCACCTAGACAGCTTCGAGGAGACACTAGTACCTGGTGAATAAGATAATCGGATAGCGAGAAGCAGTTCTGTTAGTCTATATACGGTATAGTTCCTAATAGTGAATATATATATCGGACGTATGTGGTTCGTATTATAATGTAACCTCCAGTGGCAGCCAGACGTGGCACAATGGCGACGGCATGGTGAGTGTAACAGTGTAACCAGGTACCTAAACATGTACTGGAAAGAGGCAGATGCATATCGTCGCGACATCATTCTCTCCCTTTTCGGCTTTCTCAGATCCGAGGGAGGGAGGAGGGGAGGGAATGGTTTCGAGAAGAAAAGGGTCTGTCCAAGCTTTTGCTGTTTAGACGGTTAGCACGATTCTATTATAGGCATACGCCATACGGTGGACACGCTCAGCCTCACACGTGGGGACGCTGGGTTGGACGGCGACGGCGACAAGACGGCTGTTTTCACTACCACCACCACCACCACCACTACTTTGACTTTATTCTCCATTTATTATTATTTTACAATATTATTATTGTAGAACTACACCTCCTCCTACACTCCTACTGCTTCTGACTACCATCCACTTCATCCACTGCTTTTTCAATCACCCACTGCAGCCATCCTTGGCAGCCGGCTTCCCTTCTCTGTCTATATACATTCTTCATCCCACGCGCAACCTTCTCTTGGTGTCCACCGCATAAGGTACTTCCTAGCCTTATCATCGACCTTATCGGCCAGTCGCTACCACTCCGCTTGTACAAAAGTACAACCACGTACAGGTACACATACAACCGAGCAGGATAGTACACGTAGTAGTACATATTCTACAGAGCCGTGAGAACTGCAACTGTCTTCTTCCGTGCACGAGCTCGAGAAGGATCGTGCTCCTCAGCTGCTGTACCAGGACGGTCCACTTGTTCGTGTCAGGTTCCACTCCATCCTACATCTACTGCCACGCCAATGCCCGTACATCAGCTCCGCGACGCCGCCGCCGCTGTCCATTCATGAGCTGCTCGCCATGAGAGCGCTTCCGCGCCGCCGCGTCTGGTCGGCCCCATTTTTCACCCTTCTCACGCGCTTCTCCCTGCTGTCGTTACTGCTCTCCAGCGCGCGCGCCGCCTTCATCACCTTCGAAAATTGCCTTCCCGAGAGCACCGTCGACTCGGATCCTCAGCAACTGCAGTTCACGCCCTACTGGGTCGACGCTTCGTTCCTCTCCGACCACCGCTTCGCACGCTCCCTCAACCTGACCGTCTACGGCAATGTCTCCGGTCAGCAGTTTACCGGCGATTATCCCCCTGCGGACAGTCCGCAATGGCGAGACAAGAACGATACCTTTGGCAAGATTGCCAACGTGGGCACTGACAACAAGTACGCCACCTTGACTGCCGACTACGATGTCGTGACCTATACCGCTCACCACAATCGTGGGCAGGAGTTTTGTGCAACGCTGGTCAATGGCACCGGAAGCTGTCCGTTGGGTCCCTCCTTTGATGCGAATCGAAGTGACCCCAACACCCTCCCTGCCTTCAGCCTCAATCAGCCATTCAACAGCTCCTACGCCTTCAGCACCATTTCTACCACTCTGCATCTCATCAGTGGAGATGTCGGAGGGGCCAACATGGGCTGTATCAGCGTACAAATTACACCGGATCTGGGAAAGAGCATTGTGGGATTGTTGACGTGGCTGCCTGCCGTCATTCTGATTCTGAAGGGCGTGGCGACGCTGGCGGCCGCTATATGGTCACCGTGGGGAAGCGAGGATATCTTCAGATGGAGCAGCAATTACGGAAGAGATGAAGATTTGCTCAGATTGGTGACTCCCGGCTTTGGAGACTGTCTGCAGTACATTCAGTTCATTGTGCTTACTGGAAGTCTGACCTTGCAATACCCGGGCTTCTTTCGCCCAGCCGTCAGTCAGGCTTCCTGGTCGACGCTGATGTTTAATCACAGTTTCGTCAATGGCGGTAGCACACAGAGTCTGGTCGATGGGCTGTACAGCACGAATGCGACCTATGGTTTGACGAGAATGAGCCAACTCGTGGGCTTGCAGGGCGACTCTGATATTTGGGCTGGTATGGCCATATGGCTCCTTGTGATTGCCGCAGTGGTTGTTGCCCTCTGTCAGCTGGGATTTGTCGGACGGTGGCTGTTCCACATGGCGACTCAAACTACCGAGGAGGACTTGCGCCAAAAGAATTTACCATTCACTCTCGGAAACATCATCCGGCTGCTGTTCAACTTCTTCATCCTCCCCATTGTCGCGCTGAGCTTGTTCCAACTGGTCATTTGGTCCCGCTCGCCGATCAGTGTCTCGGTCTGCGCCGTCATCCTCTTGCTCATCATGGTGGTCTGGGCCGGTTGGATATTGCGCTTCATCTTCAAGACTAAACCGAGAACGCTGCTGTTCGACGACATGCCAATCGTGCTGCTGTACGGGCCTCTATACAACACATACAGCGATAGCGCAGCGCCATTCGCTCTGGTACCAGTCTTCATTACATTCGTGCGCGGAGTCGCCATTGGCGCCATTCAGCCCTCTGGTATCGCGCAGATCATTGTCTTGGCCATATGCGAGGTCATCCTCATATTAACTCTGAACGGATTCCGGCCGTTTCAGGGACAGACGAGCATGAATCTATACCATACCTTCTTCGCCACCATCCGACTGGTCACTATTCTCCTCATGATTGCATTCATGCCCAGCCTGGGCGTGACAGAAGCACCCAAAGGGTGGATAGGATATGTCATTCTGCTCCTTCATGCGTGTGTGCTCATCTTCGGCTTCTTCTTAAACTCGATGCAAACACTGATCGAGGTTGTTGCCCGCAGCATGGGCGCTGGAGGGGACAAAGACAACGGGGCTGTTCGAGGTAGCATTTTGAACTGGCGTGCGTTGAAGAAGCGACCGGATCGAACGAGAGATGCTGCTGATCGCGGTAGCATGATGAGTAGTGCTGCGATTTTGGGTGCCAATACTGCGTATGGGACTCGCAGTAGATCGATATCGGCCAGCAGTCAGCAGCTTTTGAACCGCATGAGCGGCTTCGAGAACTTTAGCCAAGGAGGAGAAGTTGTCAGCTCCCCAGATGTCGACGTGGAGAGCGCAAATCAGCAGGGCCACCCCATGACGAGTGGTGGCACATCTACGAGTGGTGTCAAGATTGAGACAGATGGTTATTATCGACCTCCACGACCTAGAAAGACGACGATCGAGACCCTCGGGGGCACTGGCGCAAGGAACAGTGGTACTGGTGACTTCCCGTACCTAGACTCTCCCACCGGTCCAAGCGGACACGCACGAGATGCCAGCTATGACAGCAATGCTTTTGGGTCTCCAGCGCCAGCATACATCCGTAACAGGACGGGCTCGAATGACGAGACTGCAAGGTACGAGCCAGCGAACCGGACAGATTATGCTGTGCGTGAAGTCGATCAGTATTATCGAGGTCCGGCTCTGAACGAGCAAGCCACGAGAAAGCTGAAGACTGGACCGGCAGATCCCACGGGACCTGCGTCAACGGCTCAGAGCTGGCTGAACAAGTTGATCTTTGGCGTCAAAGGAGGCAAGACGAAGGATCAGGGTAAAGGCTTTGAAGTTGTGCGATCGGCAAGAGCGCCGCCTGGCATGTCCAGAGAGCCGGAAGACGGCGTAGAAATGACGACCAGCCCCGGTATGCATCAGGAACTGTATCAGGATATGCCTGATACGCCTGCTTCGCCAACTCAGGCCGTCGCTGGTGCCGAGCGTTCCATGGATGACGCGCCAGACAGTCCCGCAACGCCTGGCTTCCACTCTGGCGGTGCAACTGCTGCAGCCGACATGATGGCTTTGGATTCGGACCCGCGGCAAACCGGCGACAGTTTCGACTTTGAATATGGCAATGTACGCGACAGCGTCATGACAGGACACAGTCGTCCACGGCCCAACAGTGATGCGCTGGGCATGCCCGTCTTGGAGCCCATCACGTTCGAACATGCCGATTCGATCGGTGTCGCCCCGACTCCGCCACGCCGAGCAAGCGATGCATCCACAATGGGGGGCGACGTAGAGGCGCCGGGAATCAGGTACTCGGATCAGCCGGTTCCGATGCTGGCACCCATTGAGCGTAGTCCCAGCATTGCTCTGCCTTCGAGGTTCAATAGTACTGCTTCGCGCTTCACCACGAACCAGCAAAGCCCCACAGGCGTCTTGAGTGACGGGAGCGCACCCTCACGACTCCCTGCGAGTCGTAGTGCGGCTCCGAACAATGCTGACATGGTAGAGACTGCTGGTGGATCGGACTGGCTTCGAGCGGTCGACAGTCTCAGTTGGGGTGACCACTCTCGCCAGACCAGTGTGCGTAGTAGCCAGCAGGCACAGTCGTCACAGTACATGGCGCCTTCGGTGCCACGAAGAAGTTCTCGAAGACCGCTCAGCCAAGATGTGGGTGCTGGAGGAACGACGTATCAGGCTCCATCTCCCAATGTGTTTGAGGGATTCGATAGTAATGGAAGCACACCTGATGTCGACGACCGGCCCCGACAGGGCTCCATGGCCAAATCGAACTATGTGAGTCATCACCGGGCGCAAGATAGTATTTCGAGAAACAGCATTGGAGCAGCGGCGGCATTGCGAGAAGGGAGTGCCAGTGTGGAGTATGGCACACCGCCAGCACAGCAGGACGACTACCTCGGGTCTGCAGGGCGGCTGCTTTGAGAATGAAGCGGGCCACATGTGACTTGACTACATACCTTCTTATACATTATAATATCATGGGGAGGGTATGGGGAAAATTTTGGGTTGGTGGGAATTTAGCGAGGCGTTCTTCGTATGGGTTTGTAGGAAGCGTTTTTTTTTATTGCATGGAGATGGCGCAATTCTCACGTGTTACAGGAGTGAGATGATTAGACTGGGAATGTGAAAGGTCGAAAAAGTTCTTGTTGTTCTTGTACATGACGATGAATGAACATCTGAGGAGAGAGAGAGAGAGTCAGTAATAAGGTCGATAGATGCAGTATAATATGGGAAGGTCTGGGTTGTCTGATGTCGTGTTTTTTGCCACATTTTCACTTGGTACACATTCGCGTTCTGTCCTTGTCATCCTGCCCCATTCATCCATCCATCCATACATCCATCCATCCATCCCACTCACTCAGTACATTGTACATTGTACCAGTGATTGTACATTATACCATCCTGTTTCAATCTCTTTTCCTCGGCCTTTTTGAAGAAATTCCGATAAGTAGGTAGGTCAGATACCCAAGGTACACAGGTAGAATACCTAGGGACCTTACTTTCCTCCACCAGCAACAACAGTCTTGGGCCTCCCCGCCGCAGCATGCGCCTGCTGAATTCGCTTCTTGTCATCATCCGCATACGTTCCCGCTCTCAAATTGACTGTTTGGAGCAAAGAAAAAACAACCCCGGGCATCGAGTCAGCATAGGTTTCTCTCTTTTTTTCCTTTTTCCTTTCCTGCTTTCCATTTCAGGATTTCTTCCTTTCTTATTTTCCTCTCGTCTTTTTTTTATAGGGATTTCTTCTTACCATCCTTCTTCCCCGCCTTACTCAAACTCGAAAACCCCACTCCATAATTATACGTCAACGTGCCTCCAATATTCGCTCCGAGAAGTAATAATCCCAAAGTCAAAAATTCTGCCACAACGAAGCTTGTAGAATGCGCATACACTGCTGAGTCGTCTGTCGATTCCTTCATTTCCATCCCTTCAGAAACCTGTCGTCTCGAATACCAAATCCAAGTCGAAACAGCCAACAAAACATCCATTGCCACAGCATGTGCAATCGTCGCTTTCACTTTCGTCTTGACCGTTACGCCATCAGATTCGTACATTCCTTGTTTTTGAATCATGGTGATGAGTTCTCTGCCGCCTGTCACAACGGCTGGGATGGCGGTGAGGAGGCCCAGGGAGAGGAGAGAGTGGGCGGCGGAGGTGAGGTCGTGGGGACCCAAGAGGGAATTTTGGAGGGAGGTGGGGAGGGAGGCGCGGGTGGAGTGGAGAATGTCTAGAGTAAAGGAGAGGAAGAGGAAGGAGATGGGGAAGTGGACTGTTGCGGGGTGGATTGGTTTGCCCATGGTTTTTCTTTTCTTTGGGGGGATGAGGGTGGTGGGTTTTCTTGGCTGGTTGGTGTGGTGGTGGTGAGGGTATGGTATGGTAGTGCAGAAGAAGAAGGTACGAAATAATCAAAAGGAAAGTAGTTGACCTGCACCAGGTCCTTTATGTAGTAGTATACTTATACCTAGCCAACGATATTTTGATGAGCTGATGACGGGGGTAGAGGGGGAACATGCTGTGCAAAGTTGCCTTTTGTGCTCTCTCACATTCACAACTCCCTCCAACCAAATAATCTGCTTCACATCCGAACTTTGGTGCTCGGTGTCGGCTTGTCCCTGGTCAGCATCGGAGCACAGGAGCAATCATCAGAATATGAAGCTCGATGATTGGCTCCAACCTTCTATCATCCTGTACCTCTTCGGCTCCCCTAGTTCTATTTTTGATTGTCCGTAAGAACGAAACATTTTCATCTCTCAACTCTATCCATTAATGCATGAATGACAATGCGGAAGCAGGAACAATTGAGACTATAGATGCCGAAGGACAGGAGGTACTTGTAGGTGGTAGATCTTGTCGGTGCCGAGTGAAGACTGCTCACTATATAGCTGATGTCTGCCTTAGGTACAGACAGGTATCTATAATATTCCCGATGCTAACTCTACCTGTACCTACATGTACATGTCGCTGTAGGATTTGTGGTCCCCTCGGCTCGAGGCAACTCATTGATATTAGAAGGGATGAAGATAAGCTACATACATAGATGCCTTGAAGATGAGACGCTTTGCATAAAGTCAGATGGGAAAGAGTGTATGGCAATCGAGCATGGACGTCTCTCCTCTCTTCCGAGTACGTTCAAGATATTGTTTGAAGCTGGGATCTCAAGTACGGGAAGAGGTACCTACCTACCTAGCATTATGGTAGGAATGCTGTTGTAGAACTATTTCATAATGTTTTCTCACGACACGAACAAGACAATGTAGGGCTACGAAGGAGGGTTTCGATAGCATGGATTGCCTGTTGATTCTCTCACATCATCACCACCACCACGACCACGACCGCCTACCCTAGGTTCTACTCCAAAGCGCCCGTCTGTAGCAAGAGAGAGTTTTTCGAGGTTGGTGAAAGGAGAAAAAAAAAACATATTTTCCGCGCCTCACGCGGTGAATCTGCATTGTTTTCCAAGGTGCCAAGTAATGCCCTTCTGCCGATAAACCAGGGCTATACATCGATGATAACACCATAGCCCGTGGGCCAGCTTCAGAGATAAGCTATCTCCATGTGAAACGGCCTTGCAAGTGCTTGTTTCTCTGGTCTCTGGGGGGAGCTCGTGAGCCAAGTCTAGTAACAAGTAGTTTTATATTGCAGAATATGAAAAAGAACAGAATTCGACTTCTTCAGCTGTATATATACATAGGTAATGTAAAAGATGCAAGTTCGTCTAAATGGCGCATCGACCAGGAGGCATCGCATCGCATCGTATCGTACCTTACTGTAGGTTTCAATAGTTGCTGCACTGCGGCTCTCCGCGGCCAGGCCAGGTTCAGGTACAGCTTTGTCCCAGGCCTATCGATTCGAACGACGGGGAACAAAAGCTTGGTGACACATGTTTTTCCTTCCTTGGGCTTGCCTGCCTCCCATTATACCTAGTAGTGTACTGTACGCGTCGTAGCAGCATCATCATCATCATTAACATGAATCGCGAGTCAATGTCCTTCTCCACTCAGCGTGGACCCGCTAGACTACTAGTTTGTTGATGAATGGCTGGAGAAGTATGTGTAAGGGAGGTAGCTAGGTACATGTAGCTAGGAGCCGAGGAGATGGTGTTAGTGCCCCTCCCCTGTGACCAAGAGAGAGAAGCAGAGAGAGAGAGAGAGAGAGAGAGAGAGAGAGAGAGACGAACCAGTTCACAGGCCATGTTCAAGCATTCCTTTCACAGAGCTATTCCTCATGGATGGCCACGCGACACGAGACACCAGATGAAGCAGCATCTCACTGGAGCATTAGCCGAAAATGGTATCTCTTTATGGGGAGGTAGTATCCCGGAGCTGGAGCTGAAGCTGGAGTTGTTGGGTGGGGACCTGATTCAACGTGTGAGGGGTGGACGTGTAGGCGAGAGAGTGAAATAACTTGCAAACTTGCTTTCCAAGACGAGAATGAGACGGAGACACGGCTGGGCTGCTTCTACGCTACTGTGCTACCACTGTACATGTTACTTGGGCCTTGGCTCTACCACTGCTGGGCGAGGATGAGTACTGATATAACAAACAATACGGAAGGGTGGGCCACGCGACTGCTTCTCCCCTCGCGTGCCTACAGCATACCTTAGGTAGTTCTAGAACTACCTACCTCCCTTACCTGTACATGTACGGTACCGTTGTCCTGCTGCCATCATACATACACTACCTACCACCTGCCACCTGCCAGCTTTTTTTGTTGGTGGGCGTTCTGCTGAACCTGAACCGACCTTGCTTGTCCACATCCTGCCTGTTTACCTGCCCGCCTGCTTCTTCGACTCGCCTCGCCCACAGCTGATATCACCCTACCTCGCTGTACTCAATCGAACCACCGACGACCACACTCTGCATTGCCCACACCGTCACCATGCCCGCACGAAACAGAGGCCAACGCCGCCCCGCCATGTACAACACACCTCACATCCGCAACGGAGGCTTTGGTGTGCTCCAGGTAGAGGCCGTGGCAAATCGTGCTGCCTCCATCCAGCGCCGGCATCTCGCTGCCAGTCAACTGCGAATGCGCGCTATCGAGCCCGATGAATTGAGTTCTTCGGAATGGGTCCGCTTCCTAGTCATGGAAGGCAGAGAGAGGGACCGTTTCATTTCGGATTTTGCCAGACAGAGAAGAGAAAGCAGCTCCAGTAGCAGTAGCTCATCCTCCAGCGACCCAACAACAGACATGGACCGCGAAGTGGCACATGACAAGGCCGAGGAAGCGAGGCTGGAGGCAGAAGATGCTCGAAGAGAAGAGCGGCGAGCCATCCTGGATCCGACGAGATCGCCCACTCCACCGTCACGAGGCGGCGCACGGAGCCCTGGTGCAGGGACTACGCCGTTTGTCAGTCTCTGGGCAAGGCATATCGATGACATTGAGCGTGCGGAACACGAAGGCCTGACTTATACGCCACGGAGACCCATGCATGTCCGACATGCTGCTGATGCCGAAGATGCCCCACCGGCATACAATAGTATCATGCCTCCTCTGGGTGAGGCTCCGCCCGCATATTCCCCCACTTCCGATGATGAGGAATCCGGGGGAAGGAGGAGGAGGAGGAGCAGAATGAGGCGTTTCAGTGACCACTATCTGAACCGTTTCTAGCAGAATGCAATCTCATTGGTATTCGTCTCGAGTAGATGCGAACAGAGCATGGGAATGGGCGGTTTTCTTTTTTTCTTTTTTTTTTCCTTTTTTTTGCCCCCTTTTTGGGGAGGGAGAGTTAGGATTCTCAGCTTCACAGCATAGCTGGCATCTACCAGCAGGCAGGTGGTGTCCATTAGATTTGGCTTTTCGGGCAAAGTACAACGAACGAAGACGAACAACGAACCATGAACGACGACGACGAAGATGCACTTTTTGATGGAATGAACGTGCACCACGAGAGAACCTCTGACTTGCCACGTCTGGGACACATAAACACACAGACACGCGTATGCAGAAGATAGATGTTGGTCAGAATGAAGTGATTTGGAATGAAAAGTAAAAAGCTGTTGGTTTCTTTTGTTTCTTCTTTCTTTTTTCTTTTTCCCCTTTTCTCTCCTTTTTTCCCTTTACGTACCTGACTAGCAGTGAGAGTGAGATTGGCACCACCGGCAGAGCAGCTGGAATCATGTCTCCCCTACCTTGTAGATGTAGATATATGTACATGTATATCAGACCAGGAGACGACACGGTGCACGACACGACGTGCACGAAACGAAACCGATAGAGAAAGAAATGGAAAGAAGAATATAAAAATAGGTAATCATATATAGGTAGTCCACTATATAAGTCGCTGTAGGTAAAGATATTGTAGTTGTTTGATTTGTTTACTTATTTATTTATTTATCTGTTTGTTAGCTACGGTAGGTAGATAGATCAGGTAAGGTAGGTAGGTAGGTAGGTAGGTAGGTAGGTAGGTACGGTAGGTACGGTATCAAGGATATTGACGCTACATGTATATCCCTATATATGTATATATTCAATGTTTTAAGTAAGGTAAGGCGAGTATAAGGTAAGGTAGCCATGTACATACTTCTGCAGTAAGCAGTATAAAGAGGAAGAGGGAGAAGAGAAAGGTAAAAGGTACAGTAGGTAAGATAAGATAGGTATTTTGATTTCATCTTGTCTAAATACCTCAGGTAGGAAGGTACATGGTATGATGGCTGGAAATTCCCTCCAAGTGTTTAGTTAGCAGCACAGTGATTCATAAATTATTGAGGGAGGGAGGCGGAGAGGGAGGGTTTGGTGGTTGGTGGGATGGATGGATAGATATATCGATAGATAGATATATGTACATATGCTCTCTCTCTCTCTCTCCCATTTTATTTTGGGGATCAACTTCTGCTGCTGCTTCTTCTTCTTCTTCTTCTTCTTCTCCTTCTTCTTCTTCTTCTTCTTTGCAAGTCTCGCTCACTCAATTTGCAGCAAAGGTTTGGTTCCCTCGGACGATTCTGATTCATTCCAACCAGGACGCTTTTGCAAATGCAATGCCTGCCTGCCACGCCACATCGGCTTTGCCCTTCATTCTCGGCTAAGGAGGGAATGTATGTGTGTGTGTTGTAATCAGAGCGGATAAGACCCAAGGTATTTCTTTCTCTAGGCGGCTCAAGTCGACAAAAGGTCTTTCGTTTCTTTCTTTCCAGCCAATGGAGAGTGAGTGAGAGAAAGAGGGTTCTGGCTCGATAATAATCATACGGTCTTTTTCGGTTCCCAAGAGTACTACAGTGAGTACACTTCGGTGTTTGTGGTATCGGCCCTATGGTTGCTTGGTCTGCTCTCAAGTGTGATATGCGCCTGCGTGAGTCCACGTGATGCAGCAGCGGACACGCGCAAGGTTATCATTGCTTCTTGAGGCAGAGACAAGTAATGCCGGTGTCAAGGCACTCAGAGATATTGCGACGTCCGCAAGAAGACCCTCTTCCAACAGGCGCAACATCATCAAGCAGAGGCGTCGTCGTTCGGCATGTATGAGGAGCTTGCCTTCTATAGCTTGGACCAGGTTAAGCATTGTTTTGTACTTTTCTCTCTCCCTGGTATCAATACTGCCAGGCCAAATGACTTGCCGAGTGCTGCGCGACCACGAATGAATGAGCTTATGCACAGGGTCTAGCATCCTGCTCCGTGTACAGATCTCCCTCACGGCTTGTCCCCAAGACAGAGAGATTGTTTCACGCACGCTCTCTGACCTTTTGTGGCTCCGCACTAGTTTGACGCGAAAGTCCCGAGAAGAGGCTCGGCTCTGGCCCTGCCGCCTTCACAATTGGCGGGAGACTGCATGTTTGGCATTGCCTGTATGGAGGAACTGACACGCGGCGCAGTGGCTGGGTCGCAGCGTCCACGAAAGACTTGAGAGTGCCAAGCGTTTGGCACAACAACATGCCCCGATCACGACGACGATTATGCCAGTCCTCGACGCGAATGGAACATGCACGTGTATCTCGAGCGGTGGAAATAGTATTCATCCAGGCTTACATGGAAGCGAACTGGTGATGATCGAGAGCTCCTAGCCGTGAATGATTGTGGTTGTTGTTGTTGTTGGAGTCTCCGTCGGTGTCGTGACCTCTTCTGCATCGGGGCCGAATGGATCTCCTTCGATGAACTGTCCCGTCTCTTCGTCCCAGCCTTCAATGTCTCGCAACAGTCGTACATATGCTTCCGGTACCAAGCCTTGATCGCCATTGGCCTTTTCCGCCACCAACCAGCCTTGACCATGGCGATACGATACCATAATCACCTCTCCCTCGGTGAGCCGGAGCTCGTTCTCATTCTCGGGTTCGAAGCCATACAGAGCGAGTGACGGGCCCGCGAACAGCTCTTCGTCCTCGGGTCCCATGCTTTCTCGCTGCGGGGAATGGTGCAATGATGGCTCGGCGTCCAGGGGAAGGTCGGAGTCAGGGTCGACGGGCTGTGAAGTGTGGAAACTGCGATTGGGCAGAGTGGTGGCGGCGAAATGTGAATCTCGTCGAGGTAGTTGTTCCCCATTTTCGGAAAGGATAAAGCCTCGACTCTGCCGCAACGCATCGCGTCCCGCGGGATCATACTGTTGCGGTTGCGATTGCGACCCTTCTTCCTGTGCTTTGCTGCGTCCTTGCGACTCTCTCCGGCGCCCTCGCTCATAATTGGGGATATCGTGGAATGATCTGCTTTTGCGGTGCTTATTAACCTTGAACGATGTCTCATCTTCGCCCCAATCATCGCCTGCGGTGCCGAATGCAGTGCGTGGCAATTCCTCCATGTCTTGCTCGGGATCACCATATAAGACACCATCCCCACCCCATGGCCCCGCATGCCATCCTTTGCCCCCTGATGTACTGCTTTCTGCGCTTTCTGATAATCTGCGACCTGCATCCCACCCTGTTGGCGCGCTCACACCGGACTCCTCCTCACTGGGACCACCGAAATGCATCGAATGGTACGCGGGATATGCAAAGTCGCGGACTTGCGCATACGACAGGTTCGAGCTGAATGCGGGTTGCACTGCTGATTGCGGTCGTGATCGATCGGTTCGAGTAGCGGGAGGAGGAGGTGGTGGTTGCGCCAGCTGCTGCGACTGCGACTGTGGCATTGGGTTCGATGCTTGGGACGATCGTCGACGGTCTCCTCCTGTTCGTTCTGATCGATCCGCACGTTTCTGCGACCTTTGCGACATGGTCCTCGAAGGGACAACGGCTTCCAGCTGGTCTTGCTGCGTCGCGAGACCGAACGAGGCAGGCGAGGGTGAACTGCCGGTCGTGTGTTGTTGGTATGGTGCAGATGCCGCCGACATGACCTCTGCCATCCTTTCCTCCCCTTCACAGCGCACCGTGGCTGTCTCGTGCCGTCCACTCTGGCCCCGTAGATGCTACTTCTACCGTTCACCACTTCCCAAGAGGTTTGCTTGCTTGCTTGCTGCGACGATGCTAGCGAGCCAGCCAGAACAACAACAGCCCCCGGCACACGTCTCGAACCTGACCCTGCAAATAATAAGACGGTACCTAGGTTTCAACGTCCTGCACTCTTCTGACTCTCTCGCTCTATTGCTCTCTCTCGCTCTCGCCCTCTCTCCGTCCTCTACTACACGGTACTGCTTCTTCTCCTCGGTAGTCCAGACAAAAACCCCGATTGAATCTCGTTCAGACCAGCTGAAGGTGAGAAGCGGAGCCGCCCACTTATTCGCCTCTGTTGTGCCGTTTTGGTGAGATTATTACTGGCACGGGGGGGCCGCCGCCTCGCAGGCCGTTCGTTGCTCGCTCGCTCCCAAGCTTTTCAGGCGCGCGACAGACTGGTGGACGGTGGGGTGCTATATATAGCCTGCGAGCATATATGTAAAGAGGCGGGGCGCCACAGGCGAGGAGGGCTGGCCCAGAGCCCTTTTATCCCATAGTATACTAGTCGTAGGAGCCGTGGTAGTAGCAGTAGTAGTAGTAGCAGCAGCAGTACTAGTAGTAGTCGTACAACAGGAGCGAAATAATACGACGCTCTCCCGGAGAAGTAGAACAAGGAAATGTAGTGTACAGGACACACCGAATGGGAGGCATAATAATGATAATAATGGCAATGAATCAATGAGACTCGATCACTGGAAGAGAAGGGGTTCCTCTATGCGGTAAGAGACCAGACCTACACTGGTCCTAGTCTCTAGAGGTACAGTATAGTAACTTCGGGGGGACAGGTACCAGGAGGCCTTGCCTGTATGGCGAGACGGCAGAATGGAGGCGCCGCGGCCAGTGTTTCAGAATGAAGCTCGGATTCCACACTTCAAACCGCTGCTAAACCGCTTGTGTCACATGCCCGTCCTCGGGATCGTGGGGTGGAGCACGCACGTTTTGTCAGCGTGACCGCCACGGGACGAGGAGGAAGTGGGAAGTAGTCTGTCGTAGGAGTTGGTACCTGGTAGCACCTCCTAGTAGGAGGTACTGTAGGAGTCAGGTTATACTACTCTACGGCGTCTACGCTAGGAGGTACTCTCTAGAGTCTCTACCCTCGCCTCGCTTCCTCGTGTCGACTGCGTTCCAGCCAAAGTGCCAACGTGCCAAAGCGAGCTTCTCTCACCCGCAGCATAGTATTGTTGATCATCATCATCATCATCATTGTTCCCGCCTCGGTCGTGCTGATCGGCTGCTTCCATTGCCACGGCTTTCCTGTGGCCTGTCGTGCTCCAGAACTACCTTACCTCCTACCTCCGTACCTCCTACTGCTTCTCGTGGTGGCGACTCGGTAGCGAGCTGGAGGGAGGAAGCACGGAACGTTCTCCCAGCTGATTATTATTATCATTATAATCATTATAATTAGCGTCTTGTGGAGGAGGCGGGGCGGCCACGAGGATCACAAGTATAGGTGGTACCACAGCACATACACACAGAGGTACTGATGATGATAATGATGCCCGACGGGGAGGAGGAGGAGGAGGCAGCTGGGCAGATCCTGAAACGCCGCCTAGAAGACTTTTTGCGAAACAGAGAGCCACCCAAGACATTTTGTCCGTCAGAAGTTGCCCGATCGCTGACTGCAGAAGAGCTCCAGCAGCTTGCTTGTGGCGAATGGCGAGATGCCATGTCGGCCATTCGGGAGACTGCGTGGCTGCTGCGCCAGGAGGGAATGTGTGAGATTGTGCAAAAGGGCGAGTCTGTGGGTGATGTTGGACCTGAAGATGTTCGAGGCCCTATCCGAATCCGGCGGCGAGCGGCGGCATGAATGAAGGAATGGTGGGAGGAGAGAGGGAGGAAGGGAGACTGAGACTGCTTGCACATGTGACTAACCTGCTTTGCTGATGGATGATGGTATTGTTGTTCGAAACCTCCTGTCCAGACCCGTCGAAAGTACAAGAATAGCCGCAATGCAGATTATTGTGTAGCACGACGCCAGTGTGGATCATCCTATTCTTGGAACATGGCACACGGTATGCGAAAAGAAAACACAAGACCACGTCCGACGGAAAAGCAGTGAGCAAGTTCAAAATGCATCGGCTGTCGGATCTAGAAAGCCTTCACTTTCATCTGGCGAGGACCACGGATTTTGCCGAAAGGTCTTCATATCATCTTCGCTGCAAGGAGGTTAGGTAATGTCTCTATCGTCAAAAGCCCTACTACAGCTCTCTCAAGCCTCTATCCAGTTGAGGCTGGCTCTCACAACCGATATCGAAACCCCATATTCTCTCGATCCGTCTTATCCTTGAACTCTACATCACTCTCGTACACCATCCCTCCGTCGGCCTCCAATTTGTCTCTGCGTCGATTCTCGAAAACGTAATAGGTCTGCAGCACTCCAATGAATATACAGGAGACCGCGCAGACCACGATGATGGTCACTTTGGCGGGGATGTACTGAGGAGAGGACTGGGCGGTGAAGGTGAGGGGTCCGAGAATGTTGCCGAGACAAAAGGACATGAGGAGGAGGGCATTCATTGTGACCTGCGCAAAAAAAGAAAAGGTTATAATCAGCTCCACGAAGTTTGTGATGTGTTTGGTTTTCACGGTTATGGATAGAGGAGGCAGAAGAAGAAAAAAAAAAGAGTATACCAACTTACCTTTTTCGTATGACCAGCATAATTCGCCGCGACCCACGAGTACAACGAAGGTAAACTGGCACCAATAGCATTGGTGAGATAATTCCCAATGAGTTTTCCCGCTTTATCATTCGCTGGTAAAAATGCCATGAGAGAACCCCCGAGGACTCCTCCGATGAGCAATAATACAATGACTTGCAATCCGCGTTGATTGAACCTTCCTGCGAGTTGCGTGGAAATGAGAATTGACACGATGCCCACGGCGCCGGAAGGGATAGAGAGGAGCGCGGTAGTTTTGCTGTCGTAGCCGAAATTTTTGATAATGGTGGCTTGATAGCTAGATACGGCTCCGTTGGGGACGGAAGAGGCGATGGTGATGAGGCAGAGGAGCCAGGTCTGCGGGTCAAGGAAGCATTCGATCATTTGTGGAGGTTTGAAGTGTGTGTTTTCAATACCGGTTTGGTTTTCGCGGAGGCGGAGGACTGCCCAGACTTTCTCTTCGTGCGTGAGGCGAGAGGACATGGGCGTGTTGGGGAGGAAGAAGAAGGTTGCGATGCCGACGACGCAGGTGATTAGACCGACTGTCTGCATATGGTTGGGTATCGTGTCAGCATACATAGTAACAGTATATAGGTACTTGTTAAAAAAGCACTCGATGTGAGCAAAAACATACCAGAAACATAATTTGCCACGAGTAGAACGTCCGACTGTTTACGTGCTGGAATCCGTAGGAGATGAGACTGCCAAATATCGTTCCCGTTCCCGTTCCCAGATACCACAATCCGACTCGTTGCGGTTGCTCGTTCCTCTTATACCACATACTCGTAATCAAAATCAGACTCGGAGCAACAGCAGACTCAAACACTCCCAGGAGAACTCTCGTCGCGACGAGAGCACCATAATTCGTGCAAGCAGCAGTCACGGCCACAATGACACCCCAGAAGAACACCATGGTGCCAATATATCTCGCCGTCGGCAATTTCTGCATTCCATACGCATGCGGGAATTCAAAGGCCAGATAGGAGACGTAGAAAATCAATGCCAGATGACTGTATTCGTCCTTGGACATGTTCGTATCTTCTTCGAGACCCATGACGTTGGCGTAATTGATGAGTGTTTTGTCGAGGTATTGGAGACAGTAGCACATCCACATCAGCGGCATAATCATCCAGTCGATTTTTCGGACGAGACGCTTCTCGTCTTCGACTGTCATTTCACGAACTGGGCCTTCGTGGCGGAGGAAGTCGAGGGCGGCATCGACATCGGCGGTGCTGCTGCTGCTGAGTTCTTCGACTTGGCCGACTTCTGCTTCGTCGTGGCCGCGAGAGGAGGTCGAGGCTGTCGTCTTCACTACTTCCTTTTCGTTGGACGTGGAGGACGCCATACTGGTTGATGTGTCTCGTTTTGCGTTCTCGTAATACTACTAGTAGTCCTACTGCTACTGCTACTGCTACTGCTACTACTTGATGAAATGGACGAAGCAAGAAGGAAAAGCTGCGCGACTAGACTTACAGCAACAAACAACGCATTTCTCCTATCGACGACCTATCTACTCTTCCCGCGGCAATATGGCGAAGATCGTCAGACACATTCAGGAAGGTAGGTAGTACAGGCACGCGTAGTGATGGAGCGGCCATGTCTGTGATAGGTGGCAGACGGCGCTTCCATCGAGGCTGAAGGATAACGGCAGACAAGGCAGACGGGCAGGAAAAGAATGGATGGTAGCAATGTGATGAGAGCAATCATCATCATCATCATCATCATCATCCATTCAACCCCTTCCTGTGCCCTCTGCATCCCCCGCGATAAGGTCCGCGAACCAATAACACAGCAAGTATTCATAATGAGTGCTGCTCTCAGCATGAATTCTGATTTGCTGGCATATGGGGGAGACTTCGTTTGGATTTCGGCTCCTGGCTGGAATTGCTTCAAAGTACAAGGGGATTCCACGTCGGTCGGGGCCAAGAGGAGATAGTCAGCGGGCATGAATCGGCGGGGCTATGGGCAGCCCTTGGATTCGTCTAATCGCAGCCCTAGACATAATGCTACGTCACGCACCCCTATATCTCGTTATCAACGTAATACAGCATTACAGCGAAATATGTATCTAAAGTATTTCGTACTAAAGTATATTATACTAAAGCATATCGTACCAAAGTATATCGTACTAAAGTATATCGTACTAAAGTATATCGTACCAAAGTATATTACATCTATCTTCTCGTTTATACCGAATATATAGGAAATTCTCTAAAGTAAGTACTAGAACTTTTCTCCTCTCTCCCCCTCTCCTCCTCTCCCCCTCTCCCCTCTCCTCTCTCCCCTCTCCCCTCTCCCCTCTCCCCTCTCCTCTCTCCCCTCTCCCCTCTCCCCTCTCCCCTCTCCTCTCTCCCCTCTCCCTAACTTCTCGCTTCAAACGAATTCTTAGGTATTTGCCGGCTAGTCGTTAATATAGATATTCGGGCGGTTAGTAAGAGTATTTCTTAAAGAACTAGTATTTGTAAGAAGGGCCTAAGAGATAGGCTGCTCTGCAAGTTGCTTAATAGAGAGGCGGAGGGCAGTACGGGATAAACGAGGCATTTTCTAGAACTTATTAGTACTTTTCGTTTTCAACGAAGACTCTCTCTCTCCTACCGCAATCTTGTTATTCGTTTGACGCTAGGTCCAGATACCCTAGAGAATTACCTAAAGTTCTACTATAGTATCGGCCTAGGCACAACTATATAGTATAAGATCAATAGGATTAAGGCTAAGAGGAATATTTCTATCGCTAGGTATAGCGTCGTTGGATGCCTAGTAGCTATTATACTTAGGTATACTACGGTTTTGGCGCTAGCAATAATCCCTAAATTTATTAGCAATCTTCTCGTTCTTAACGAAAAGGAGGATATTAACTTACCTTACCTAACCTTCGGTACTAACGTTATATCTAGGACCTAGCTGAGATACCGGTCCCTAGCGATTAGTATATACTATATAGCGGTTTCTCTCGTTAGGAGCGAGAGTT
>NW_016017385.1:881788-884486 GCF_000320565.1 Sphaerulina musiva SO2202
AAGGTGTCTGAAATAAGGTCCTTGCAGAATATATATATCGACAGCCTAGCTAAGATATCCGTTGCTCCTATTAGGGTTAGGGTTAGGGTTAGGGTTAGGGAGGTCTTTAAGTATTCGTTCTCTCCGAGTAATTATAGGGAGGGTTGCTTTAACTATTCGGTTGATACGAAGACTCGGGTTAGCTATAGTAGTATAGCTATAGAGCAATTCCTAGATTATTCGGATATACCGAATACTAAGAAGGAGGATATTAACTACTTAGTAGAGGTAGAAATTGTTGACTACTCGGTAGAGGCGGGTATTATTAGCTCGGTAGAGGTAGGAATTGTTAGCTCGGTAGAGGCGGGTATTATTAGCTCGGTAGAGGCGGGTATTATTAGCTCGGTAGAGGCGGGTATTATTAGCTCGGTAGAGGCGGGTATTATTAGCTCGGTAGAGGCGGATGTTATTAGCTCGGTAGAGGCGGATATTATTAGCTCGGTAGAGGCGGGTATTGTTAGCTCGGTAGAGGCGGATATTATTAAGTACTCGGTAGAGGCGGGAATTGTTAAGTACTTAGTAGGGACGAGAGTTAAGTAGACTAGGGTTAGGGCTAGGGTTATAAAGAAGAGAATATCGTCTGTATAAGATACTGTAGAATCGGAGGATTCGTAGGAGTAATTATCGTTTGAAACGAATATCCCTTATTCTCCTTAGTAGTTGACTCCTTTGCTTTTCCTTTACCCTTTACCCTCTTTCTTAGTTTTCTCGCCTATAACGTAGAGTGGTTTTTGTCTACAAGCTCTGCTAATAATAGGTCTCGGCGGTTACTCGAAATTAGCTTTTCTCGTCGAGATCGAACAAGTTAGTATAATTATTTGCGTTTTTGCCTTTATTCTTAGCGGGAAGGAAGTAGCTCGATTTCTCTAATATCCTCGTTTTCAACGAGAACCCGATGGTCGTATTTCTAGCGTTCTCTAACGGTTATAAGAGAAACCGTCTTATTCTCTGCTATATAGGCTCGAATATAGTATAAGCAAGGAAGTTCCGTTATAAACGAGAAGATACCTATATAAGGTAGGACAGATCGTGTTTTATCCGTTGCTAACGTATACTAGGCTAGAACCTCCTAGATTACGTAACGGTATACTTTTCGGTAGAAGGACTGAAAAGTACGAGGTATTTAGATCAAAGTATAGCTCGTTTCTTCCGAAAGCTCTTACTAATACTTAGATACCTATATTCGAAAATATAGTAGAAGCCGTTCGACGAGACCGTAAGTATTAAACTGTAACGTCCTAAGCTAACTTTTTATTATAGTATATATACCTTCGATCCGGGAGGTTGCTCGGACACCCTATATACGTATTCGTTTCAAACAAAAAGTCGCCTATAGTAAGGTAAATAGAAGCTATTCTTTCTCGAGGTATACAAAGCCCTTAGGCTATATCGCCTTTAACTTAAGGCAAATCGTACGGAATTCTGCCTCCTCCGGAGTATAGACTACTTTTTAGAATAAGTTATACTATTTTACCGTCTTTTCGTTATTAACATATTCCCTACTCTCTTCCTCGGGCTCTTGCTTAAATGTTAAACGGGTATATACAAGGATATCCTTAAGAAGATACTACTTACAAATACGTCGGGGTACCTCGGGAAAGACTACCTCTATAGTATTTAAGCATACTCGATCCCTATTAGTAACTAAAAGGTTTAGTATTAGGATCTCTTCCTAAACGAGAATATCTTTGATTTGCTCAAATACCTAGGTATATAACTTCTCGTCCTACCTAGCTAGAAGACAAAGGCTAAAGGGTATAGTCTTATTCCCTCCGGTAATACCGTAGAAGTCGAAGACTGGTCGTCGTAAACGATGAATCTTATAGGTATTGTCGTAAAGGATAATCTCTAGGCAACGGGCCTAGATCTCTAGG
This sequence comes from Sphaerulina musiva SO2202, assembly GCF_000320565.1. Classification (NCBI taxonomy): domain Eukaryota; kingdom Fungi; phylum Ascomycota; class Dothideomycetes; order Mycosphaerellales; family Mycosphaerellaceae; genus Sphaerulina; species Sphaerulina musiva. The sequence goes on from NW_016017385.1 coordinate 883,702, forward strand.
TATTCGGGGTAAACGAAAAGTAGTTGCTTAAGGAAACTATTCGAGTTTACCGAGTATCGGAAGGCGAATCCTTCTAATTAGAGTAGCTCGAGTGTAGCATTAGCAATTGTCTTTCTAGAGAGTAGAAGATAACAATAGCGTTAACGGATATTGCTAATATCTTTTCGTTTTTAATGAATTTCCGGAAATTGGTCGCGGAGAAGAGATTGTAAGGCAGCTACCCGAAGTCTAGAGCGTATATGTCGTATAATCTCGTTTACAACGTCGTCGCTACGCTCGTATCGCCGGTAGTTCGCAGGCAATCTAATAGTTCTAGGGATTGTTCTAAAGGGTAGATAATTATATATTATTATATTCGAATTTCGTCTATACCGAATTGTCTATACTCTATCTTTGTCTTCTTTATCTACGGCTATATACCAAAGTTGTATAGGACATTAGTGTTTATACTAGCTGGATTTTCGTCGACGAGAAGAAGTATCTAGTTTTCGATAGTTCCGAGTTTTTCTACCGTATATACATCGTACTCTTTTCTAGGTACCTCGATTCTTTGTATTAGAGATAACAAGGTCAAAACTATATTTACGAGTCCACTTTTTAACGAACTCCTTTAGCAATTTGATAGAATCAAAGGTTTGCTTAGGTAGAGGAGGTATCTTAAATTCCTCGTTAGAACCGAGATCCTCCTCCTCCTCCTCCTCCTCCTCCTCCTCCTCCTCCTCCTACTCTTCCTTCTCTCCGTTAGAGTTCTCGGGCTTACCGAGAAACTCCTCCTCCTCCTCCTA
>NW_016017385.1:885329-992550 GCF_000320565.1 Sphaerulina musiva SO2202
CGTCTATACCGAATTGTCTATACTCTATCTTTGTCTTCTTTATCTACGGCTATATACCAAAGTTGTATAGGACATTAGTGTTTATACTAGCTGGATTTTCGTCGACGAGAAGAAGTATCTAGTTTTCGATAGTTCCGAGTTTTTCTACCGTATATACATCGTACTCTTTTCTAGGTACCTCGATTCTTTGTATTAGAGATAACAAGGTCAAAACTATATTTACGAGTCCACTTTTTAACGAACTCCTTTAGCAATTTGATAGAATCAAAGGTTTGCTTAGGTAGAGGAGGTATCTTAAATTCCTCGTTAGAACCGAGATCCTCCTCCTCCTCCTCCTCCTCCTCCTCCTCCTCCTCCTCCTACTCTTCCTTCTCTCCGTTAGAGTTCTCGGGCTTACCGAGAAACTCCTCCTCCTCCTCCTATACTCCCTTCTCTCCGTTAGAGTTCTCGGGCTTACTAAGAAACTTATCCTCCTCTTGCAAGTTCTCGGGCTTAACGAGGAACTCGTCCTCCTTCTCTCTGTCCTCCTTCTCGGACTTAACGAGGAATATATCCTCCTTCTCTCCGTCCTCCTTCTCGGACTTAACGAGGAATATATCCTCCTTCTCTCTATTAAAGTTTTCGGCTCTAACGAGATACTAGAGAGGCAGAGGGAGAGTAGGAATACTTAGAAGAGAGGAAGCGCGTATCCGAGGAAATTTACTACCGGCGCGATCGCGAGCGTAAGTACGCGGAAGAGAAGATGTATATAGTAGGGCAGACATTGTATCTCGGTAATAATGTATCTTGGTAATAATAGTAAAAATGTAATAATAATAATAATATATCTCGGTAATATCGAAAGGTTAGTATACGCGACAGTACGACGACGCGACAGTACAACAAGATAATAGTGCGAGTTAACGCGCTGTATTGAATATACGAAGGTTTACGTTAATAACGAGCGGCGGAGATATGTTACTGTACAGGTTGGGTGAGTTATGTCTAGGGCTGCGATTAGACGAATCCAAGGGCTGCCTATAGCCCCGCCGGCATGAATGATTTTTTTTTTCTTTTTTTTTCCTTCTATCAAATGAGGAGTTGTTGGTTGCCTGTCAGCTGAATGGTCGGCGTTCAAGAAGTACAGTATACATGTGCCCCCTTGCCGTTGGTATCGGGGATAGCAGCATCTGCGTTTTAAAAGATAGGCGAGCCGTTATTGGGTAATCAGGTTACTCACATCTCACATGCAGGCAGAGTGGCAGACTTAGTGCGCAGACTCGGCGCTTGGAGGGATTCGCATATTCTGTACATCATACATGCTTGTTGCCAGTTGGTGGTAGTGCTTGGAAGGTCAGGGGTCGTTCACCGTCGTTGCTTCGAGTTGAGAGATGATAAATTATAATCTTTTTTGGATAGTTCATTGTAACATCAACCGATAAAGTGTCTTTAAAGTGATGAGTTTAATAAGCACACTCGTTCCGACTTCACTTGGCACCATTCCTGGAGCCTGGAGAGATGACTATATGTCCTAAGGTATGTACAATGCACGGATTTGATACCTCCTAACGTAACTACACAACACTGGACTCTCCTTGCGATGAGCTATTTATTGCCTCTATTGTCGGCACCGAACAGTTGATCAGATCAAGCAGACATGTCACATCAGTCAGGCAGTGTCATTGGTGTCATGCATCGGATCTATGAAGGGTCAGCATTACTGCGGGGGTGACTCAATGCGTTATCCGATGCCATTCTCCCTTTAGGGCTTGTTCGTGTCATTGCATACTGTAGCCTGTAGGTATGTACCTACAGTAGTGCTTTCTACGGTGAACCACTGAACATACTTCCAGACTTGCAGTCCAGATCATCGATGTCAACACCCCTCAATGTCACCCGCCAGCAAACGACTACGACGCTAGTGTCTATGGAGCTACGGCAGTGACCTCCACGCTCTCACGCTCACGGTGGATGAACTGCCAAATCATCGATCAACACCCCGAAACCTTACCGGAAAGCAGCCCGGACCAACCTACGCCAGTGTCCATGACAGTACTACTTGGTATACCGCAGTGGCTTTCTAGAATAAAAATGTACCGCCTGATCACCCAGACCCTCAATCCATAATGTAACCCCCCGAACTGTTACCGCCAAGCAGGAACATCCGACGCCAGCTCCATGGTAGCTGGTAGGCCTACTTCGCATACTGACCGTAGCCGGTACATAGTGCTTCCCACGCTGGACGTACTGCCGAATCATCGATCAAAATTCCCCGAGATCTTACCAGAAAGCAGGATCGTTGCTAGCATGCCTACCATCTTGCGATCTCGACTGCGACGGCCGGACACAGGGCCGCCGAAGGGTCGTGGGTCGTGGCTCACATCCCAGCCTGGGCCTAGAATGCTCTCCGCCTTTCCCATGTGAAGGCATGAGTTTAGGTATATCAGAAACCCCAAGGCAGCATTCAGAGCGGCAGCCTTCAATGCACTCGTCGCCCCTTCTTCCCTGACAACAATACCGCACCCTACCCTGACAGTAAACCGAATACTGTATTTGCATCAACACAAACACGCTAGACCAAGACACACACACACACCCTCTCTCTCTTTCTCACTCACTCACTCACTCACTCACTCACTCACTCACTCACTCACTCACTCACTCACTCACTCACTCACTCACTCACTCACTCACACACCCTCTCTCACACTCACACAACACACACACACACAGACCTACACTCGAAATGTGCGTGGTCAACATGATCACATGGCACAAGTGTATGCACTTCTGTGTTCGTCACGAAATGTGTTCCACCGCACTGGCCAAGAACCCGCCTTCATTCTGCTCAGCTGCGCACGCACCCGTGGTGACGGACATTGCTGCAGAGGATGGCGTTTGTCCCGATGAGACCAAACACCCGCCCATGCCTGGGGAGCGGAGGATGAACGTCTGGAGGGAGAGATTGGGAGTGACGAGGACAAGTGGCCCCGGTAATGCCTGGTACAGAGACCAACGGCAAGGCCAAACCTGAGACTGTACAGGAGGTGGCCCATCATAGCCCACAGAGCTGCATGAAGAGACGCTTTGGCAGTGGGAACTCCGATGGTCCTGTCTGTCAAGATTTTCCATTGATTCCTGTGCGCTCCGCGATCCTGAACTGCCCGGCTTTGTATTCGTACTCGCGAGTCTGTAAATATTCTTTCGTCTCCTCTCACACGGAAAGCGTCTTCGCTTGGGTTATCGCTCTTCCTGGTTTATGACAGACGTTGGCAGGCCCACCACCACCACTTTCTGCCTATACGAGACCAGTCTCGGAGGGGGGTTGCCAGACTCAACTTCATTCTATTTCACACCTCTCGATGGCTGGAACCTTTAGCGCTCAGCTTCGCATGTCGGTAGCAGTTCTCCTCTGGTATCAATCGACTCTCCAACGCCGCTTCTGGAGGGTTCTACCACATCTGCTCTTTGGTCATTGCAAACGGTGGACCTTTTGATACTCTGCGCATGTTCTCAAAGTCGGGCGAGGCGATGGGATACGACGGCGAGTTGTGGACCGCGTGGCTGTGGTAGATTTCGACTGCATGTTTCTTGAAGCTGTGTTGGGGGGCTCGAAGGCATTAACACCAAAATCTCACAAGACTTTTTTGTGTGAATTCATGGGACAGATTCTCTGGGCCTTCCAGATGAACGATTCGGAATATTGTAATGAGCTGATCATGAGCATTCGAGTCTGAGAACAGGAGAAGTCTTACCTTCTCGTATTGCAGGGAACACCGCTGCCGCCGGCGCGCCAAAAATCCGGTTAATCACCCCTTCACTGTCTACCTCGTTAGTACTTATACAACCTACTTCTCTCTGTGCTACTGTTCCTATGCTTTAAGTTCTACTGTCTCCCTGCATCTCACTCGCTGCTACCGTTCAGACGGGAAGACATGAGCATCACAGGAAAGGATCTTTTACCGAAATGGTAAATCCAAGAGGAAGAAAGTCGGGCAATATCTGTGATGGTCTGAGACAATCCGAGTCGATACATACATACATTCAATTCCCCTAAGCCAAATCATACATATCCAACGACCTGCCCTCCTTCCTCTTCTGATGCGACAAATCCAAAGCCTTGACCAACGCATACAACATCTCCATCCTCGGCACCTCCACCCCCAACTTCCTCGCGACCCTCACCGGATTTCCCAAAATCACTTCATGTTCCATCCTCCGCGTCCACAGCACATCCACGAGCATACTCGGTTCAATCCCCGCAATTCCCTCGCGAGACATAATCGTCGCCAGCCCTTGCTCTGCTGCTTCTGCTGTCACACTGTGATATCCCAGAGCGCGCGAAATGGCAATTACCTCGTCGAGAACGCCGCGGATGACGGCTAAGGAGGTGCATGGTTCGGCGGCGAGAAAGGCGAGATCTCGAGAGAGGGTTAGAGCGCAGATGGGATTCCAGGGGGCGTTGAGGAGGAGTTTGAACCAGCGTCTTTCTTGCATTGAGGTCGAGGGGTGGTAGTGGATGGGATTCCCGCCTCCGGATTTGAGGAGGGAGAGGAATTTTGAGGTGGAGGGGTGGATTTCTGTTGTTGTTGTTGTTGTTGTTGTTGTTGTTGAGTTCTTGTTGTTGTTTTCGACTGATGAAGCAGAAGAAGAAGAAGAAGAAGAAGAAAATTCGCCAATTTCCAACCTCTCGACATCTCCCATAGTAATATATCCCGGCGAAGTCTGTGTGACAGGACAATACACCACACCACTCAACAGCAAATTCTCAGGAAACTTCTTCGAGTATTCTTCTTCAATTCCAATTCCATTCTGCAGTAATACAATCGTCGTTCGTCCCCGTGTCACCGCTGGAGCGATCGTTTCTGAAATTTGGGCTTCGGGGATGGCTTTGCATGCTACCAAAAGGTAGTCATATACTCCTTCTCCTTCTCCTTCTTCATTGCTACTGCTACTATTCTCGACAGCTTCCAGAGGACTTCGAACGACTTTCGGCTGAAGATGTAATCCTTCTCCGTAAATGACAGAGTCCAGATGAAAACCATTTTGCTTGATGACGGCTTCGTAGTTGGATCGACAAGTTACTGTGACGTCGCAGCCGGCTTGCATGAGTTGGTAGGCATATATGGTTCCAATCGCACCTGTACCATGAAGCAGGATTCGTGGCATGATTTTTTTTTTATTTTTTTTTGCTTTTTTTTTCTCGGGAACAATGTTGTTGGGTGCTTCACGTTTGGAGCTGGTGTGCGTTGTTTGTTGTTTTGTTGTTTGTTGTGTGAGCTTGGCACGATACCTCCCCCTCAAGGTGGTTTGTTGGCCGTGCCGTGCGGGCAAGGCATACCGCCGTCTCAGACCCCCCACATTGACACCTCAGGTATGTACTTTACATTGGAACTACATGTATTATATAATATTGTTGTTATTTTGTCCTTTTTTCTGTCTTTTCCATCACTGAAGGATAATTTCAGCTGTCTGATGTAGCTCAGTCGCTAAGAATAGGTAGACATGCTATTATACGGTAGCTATAGTACGATTTACGAGCGGATCTCGCTGCATGAAGGTGTAAGAGTGGGTAGGTGATATGTATATTGTATATCGAGAGAGAGACGGGATATCTTTCCCTTTCACTGCTTTCCCATTCCTATCTAATGCCACTGGTAGCAGCCTAGCTGCTGTCCCAACAGTGACACGACAGAGGGAGAGAGATTCTGGTGATGGTCGGTTGTTGACGCGATCATGGATTCAGTCGGGGTTGGAAGAGGGTGGGCTACGCTAGGGGAATAAGAAAATACCTAACAAAGAACTTCTACTGCTACTACTACTATATCTTCTGTCTGCACGGGAACTGCAGATGCTGCTACTACGACACCAGAAACGCCTCTGCCCCTGCCGACAAGCCGCCTCGCCCAAAACCCCGACCCGCTCCGTACTCCACGCCCTACCGGCTCGGATGAGTGGGCGCAGCAGCTCCAGGGATCAATGATTACATCGCCATTCCAACATAATGCTTGTGAGTCTTCTCAAGGATGCGATTCTCGTAAGGCATTGGGCCTTTCCCAATGGACCTGATATCCGCCTGTTTGGCCAACCATGGATCCGCAACGATAGCATCCAAAATCCACTTCTCCAGCTGCTCGAGCGTGGGACGATGCACGGGGTCGTATGCGAGACAGCGATCGACTGTGCTACAGAGTTCTTTCGAATACGTCTTTCGGGCGGTTTCGTCGCATTCGTAAAACCATGTGCCGCCTGGTAGGTAAGTTGGTTGCTCGGTGCTCAAGATTTTTTTGTTTCGGAGCAGACAGAGGATGATGGCTCCTATGCCCCATACATTACACGGCGAAAGCAGTTTGAAATCGTCTATGGCTTCTCCTGTCTCAGGGTGGGAAAATGCGCACTGTTCCGGGGGAAGATAGCCTGGCGTTCCTGTTTGTCGATTGTACAATGAAGGATTGGCAGGGTCGTCGGGAGCCGTTACGATGGCGATGCCAAAGTCTGCTAGTTTGACTTGAGGGTAGGCGGGAAAGGAGGTGATGGAATTCTCTCCCAGAAATACATTGTCCAGCTTCAAATCGCGATGGACAATCTGCTCCCAGGACTTGTCTAGGACTCGGCCTGCTTTGCCGCGCTGCATGATCAAGCAGGTTTCGATCAACGCCCGGAATACATAGAGGATGAATGCTTCGGGAAGGAGTTCACCGGCTTCCAAGTGTCGTCCCAGGAGCTCGTTAAGATCGCCTTGACTCGCATATTCCAGGAACATGCGAAAGGTTGCAATTGCGTCGTCCACTTGGACTTCGTCGGACGCCAATCCTAGAAAATGAGGACACTTTGTATCTGCCAGCTTCTTGTGGACCCAGAACTCGATTGGTACTTTTTCTGTCCCCTATTTCCATCATGGTCAGTAAATGCCTTTCCACATGTAACATCTTCTATCCCTCGTCCATATGGACCACTTTCAGACGGACGAGCAAAAAGAGAAAAATAAACAAGACATACCTTTCCATACCAATTCTCCTCCTCATCAAATCCAATCGAAGTCGTATCCTTCACCACCACCCGATCCACAATCCTCCCTCTCCCATCCTCCTTCCCATAGACCGTAATTTTCCCCATTCCACCCCCCATAACATCCAACGCATGCCACATATCCGGCAAAGCAGAAAACTTGCCACGAATCGGCTTTATTCCCGCCTTTTTGGCACGATTTCTCCTCGCAATTTCCGCTCGCTGGACACGTCCCACATCGACTTTCCAGACGCGTTGGGAATTTTGCTCTTTGGCCATGGCGAAGAGTAATTCGTCAAACATGTCTGATCCGCCGGCGGCGTTGGTGGGGTTGCGTTGTTTGGCGACATTTGCGGTCTGTTGGACGGATTCGATGTGTCTTATGCGATTGTTGAGGACTTGGGCGAAGACGGAGGGGGAAGTGGGGGAGGAGGAGGTGTATCTGTTTTGGAGAGCGGTGAGGACCGTGAGGATGGATGTGCAACTTCGGGCAACGTCTCGCCAGATGGGACGCGGATCTTTGAAGTTCTTGAGAGCTTCGTCGATGCTTTTTTGTTGCGAGACGAGGATCTCGGTTCGGGAGTTGATTTTGAGGATCTGAGTGACTATCTCTTTTTGTTGTGCTAATTCGAATTTTCTAAAATCGATCTTGAGAGCGTGAAATTGCGTCTCTTGCTGTTCTGTGATGATTTTTTCTCGTCAGTTTTCTTTTTTCTTTTTTTCTGGTCGATAATGCTACTTTTCTGCTTACCTTCGCTGTCGAAGGACTCCTGGTCGGTGCCAAAAGCAATAAAATGGGTTTCGAGGACCCTCGGGTCATCAGTCGCTGCTGCTGTGGCGACACCGGCACCGGAAGTTGCTCTGGGCACTTTGGGCGTTGCGGGGTCGACGATGGTAAATGAGCCAAAGAGTTCTTCAAATGATGAACCAGACATGGCGGGCAAGTCTGTTCGATTTTATTGCAGATTTGAGTGTCGTGGTGTATGTACATCGTTGCGGGTGTGTTGTGTATATAAAGTCGAATAAAGAGGTTATGCTCCATTGTCCGGAAAAGACTTCTTTTGCCGGAAACGGGAGACATGTTTCTTTGTTGGTAACATCGTTCATACACCTCAATCTGTTGCAAGGCTAGGCACTGATAGCAACGAATCTCGTGATTCTCTTCGACCGTAATGTCGAAGGATAGCGGGGAGACAAAGCATCTGACTCTTGATGTCGAATCTAGAAAATCAATCAAATCCGCCTTTTTGGAGTTTACGAATCAGCTTCATTAGGTACATACAATAGGAGGTATTGCAGATCAGAGAGGCTATATCAGAAGGAGTCTCAAAATGTCCACTCCTCGTGACTAGTCCAGGAAGGGAAGCTCTCTGAGTAAATCTGCCGTGTCGGACGAGCGGACGTGAGCTGCACATCTGATGTCAGCGCAACTGGTCCTCCGTTTGGAGAGACACTGAACCTGAACATCGACTACATGTACAATCCACATCGTTGATGACAGTAACGCTACAGCTACAAATCAGCAATACTCACCTGAGAACACTCAAACCCCTCAACGCGTAACAATGTCAACATCTCAGCAAATCCTAGCTATCCTAAGCCAAGTAATGGAAGAATTTGGCGACCGATTGAAGATACATGGCGGCTCTAGGCTTCTGGTCAGCGACGGCACAATCGCCAAAGCTCTATACGAAGCTACCGAACAAGTCCGGACTCCATATGGTCCGACGTTAGCAGTGGCATCCCAAGAACAGCCCGATCAAGCACAAGTCGAAGGTATCCCGAACGCAGAAGTTCTGGCCGCCGATAAGCTGGCCATGGATCACTACACTCATGCCGTCTTTGGAGTGAGTGGCGAGGATCCCAAATACATTTTCGGCGGGATCAAGCATACGATATATGCGTTGCAGCCGAAAGGATATGCGATTGTTATTGCGTTGAAGCAGGAGACGAAGCAATCGGCCGATGGGGAGTTTCAGGTGAGCTTGGACGATAAGATGAAGTATCAATCAAAAGGCAGAATCAACAATCTCGAGGATTGTTTGTATTATGCGGGATTTGAGCGTGGGCGGGTCAAGAGCTTTGAGAAGAAGGCCGAGGTGGATGGAAAGGAGGTGGAGGCGCAGGTGTATTTGGCCATGAAGTGGGACCAATTGACGGGGTGAGGAGAATGGACTTTCTAGATATTAGGTAGATGGTTGGCGCATATTGATTAGAAGTGAATGAATACCTGACCGATAGTAGGAAACTGGAAACTGGGAGGCATGAAACGCCAAGGCCCGAGTCTCGATGTCATCACCTTGTCAACCTTGTTGTAGCGCGCCGTTCCAACAACACTCGCTGACACTTGCACCTGATCCATCGTCATACCTCACCTCCTCCATACACCTCCTCCATACACCACTCTCCCTCCCCCTACCTTTCCATCAACACTCCCGTCATACAGTACAGCAGAGTCCCAAAGAAGTCGTCATGGCCAGCGTCAAGGCCGTCGTCGCTGCGGCTCTCCTTACAAGTGCTGCCGCATGGGACCAACAGCCTCTACTTGCCACGAACGGCAAGAAACTCGTCGACAGTGAGGAGCTCCAGTCTGCCATCACTGCCGAGAAGCTGCACGCTCGTGCTGAAGACCTCTTCAAGCTGGCTGAGCTGTCTTGGCACGAGTATAACCGGCCTACCAGAGTCATCGGAAGTGCAGGCCACGAGGCTACTCTCGATTACATCTGGGCTACCATTGCTCAGCTCGGGGACTACTACAACCTGACAGAGCAGCAGTTCCCAGCCTACTCCGGTTCTGTCGCGGAGTCGCGTCTGGTACTGGGAGATGAAGTCATTGCCAATGCCTCTGCCATGAGCCTCACGCCGCCCACCAAGGATAAAGAGCCTGTGCATGGCGATCTTGTCCTGGTGGCCAATAATGGCTGCTCCGCCTCGGATTACCCAGCAGCGGCCAAGAACAACATTGCTTTCATCAAACGTGGCACATGTTCCTTTGGCGACAAGTCGTTGCAGGCAGGTTTGGCTGGCGCTGCCGCAGCTGTCATCTACAACAGCGAGAATGGTACTCTTCATGGCACCATGGGCACACCCAACCCCAACCACATCGCCACTTTTGGCATCTCGCTCGAGGAGGCAACACCAACCCTCGATAAGCTCAACTCTGGCAAGACAGTCGATGCCATTGCCTACATTGATGCCGTGGTCAGCACCATCCACACCCTCAACATCGTCGCGCAGACCACCGCAGGCGACCCTGAGAACTGCGTGATGCTTGGCGCCCACTCCGACTCTGTACCCGAAGGACCCGGCATCAATGACGATGGTTCAGGCACCCTCTCTCTCCTCGAAGTTGCCACTGCGCTGACCAACTTCACCGTGAACAACTGTGTTCGCTTCGCGTGGTGGGCGGCCGAGGAAGAAGGCCTCATTGGCTCCGACTTCTACGCTGCCAGCCTTCCCAAAGAAGAGAACCAGAAAGTGCGACTTTTCATGGACTATGATATGATGGGATCTCCCAACTTCGCTTACCAGATCTACAATGCCACGAATCTCGACAGCCCTGTGGGCAGCGAAGAGCTGCGCGACTTGTACGTTGATTGGTATGAGAAGCATGACTTGAACTACACTTTCATTCCCTTCGACGGTCGATCCGACTATGACGGTTTCATTCGCGCTGGTATCCCAGCCGGAGGAATTGCTACTGGCGCCGAAGGCATCAAAAGTAAGGAGGAAGCGAAGGTGTTTGGCGGAAAAGCAGGAGACTGGTACGATCCTTGCTATCACCAGCTGTGTGACAATGTGGGAAATGTGAATATGACTGCGTGGGAAGTCAACACCAAGCTGATCGCTCACTCGGTTGCTACTTACGCTATCAGCTTCAAAGGGTTCCCGGAGCGGACTGCTGTGGATGCGCTGGCCGAGAGTGTCTATGCGAAGAACACCAAGTATCACGGAAGTAAGCTGTTCATCTAAGCAGCTCAATAGAGGCATGGTATGTGTACATTGGGAGATGAATATACTGTCTCGATAGTCCGGAATCACAATATACAGTTATTTGTCCCGGCGGGGCGTGCGTGGACAGTGATTTTCTGCTCTACGGCACCCCGGCAGCCTGTGGGCTTGTTCGGCACAACCGGCATCTCGACCGAGTTTGCCCTATCGCAATACTCTCTCTCCATTTCCATCTTCATCAACCACAATGTTGTGTTATCATCGTCGACGGGGCAGTGGACACGACTGCGATATTGCTGGTGGGGCAAAATCTATCCAGCCGCTGCCTCGAAAGCACAGAGGCGACTAAAAAGCTCCGAGACACGATAGAGGACAGACAGACATTATCTCATCATCTCGAGACTACGAACGAATCTTCTCTCTTGGCAACCAGACGAAGAGTCAAGGCCTGCTATGGTATGTCGACATTACACGTGTACTGACTTTGCATCACAGATCTACCAGCAACCCCAGAAGAGCATGCTCCCTAAAAGCGGCATCGAATAGACGGATGCAGGTCACCATAATCCCTGCCGGAAGATAAGCACTCCAGGCGTGTTTTTGTAATGCTTGTAGACCCAGGAGGACCATCTGACTGGTCCTGCACCTTCAACAACTGCTGCATTAGGGAACTCAGCCACCCACCTACCCACCGTATCTATAGTCAGCGTTGGCGAGTCTGTGGCAGCAGGCGACAAGCCCGTTTTCGGTGCGATGAGTGCATATGCCCACTCGCGCTAGCATGGACTCCAGAGCTACCTGCGACCCAGTAGGGAACTCAACAACATACCGGCACATGTGGTCTGGTCTCGTCGCACTCTGGGCTCATGGGAAGCAACCCCGTCATCTGCTTCGCTTGACAGCAAGGTCGTTTACACTTCCTTTCTCCTGCGTCGGAGGGCATGCGAGGCAGGGTAGGTAGGTAGTATCGGAAAGCCAATGTATGAGGCTAGGTCGTCCGAAGCACTCACTCATGATACCTCATAAAGACGTGAAATGCCCTTCTCTCGATCGTAATTGCGTACTTACCAAGTCCTCTTCCTTACCTGGAAAATCTCAAAATGTGTGCGTTGCTCCCTGGGTCCTGCTTGTATCTGGCATCGCGATATACTGATCCTCGGCGCAGCTCCTCTGGCCGGCGGCCAGATAGTCAACGACATCATCGCCACCAGAGTCCCAGATGCTGTTGTTCCTCCACATGGCAAGAACAAGAATAGCTTTGCTCTCGAAGACGGTGTCACCACTCGAGAATCTTACCATGGCAGCAAGGAGGCCAGATTGGACATCGAGTCAGTCGGCGAGCACTCTGCATCCACGATGGATAAGGAGGAAGACTACTACGTTCTACCGACCGAAGACGAATCGAAGAATCTTCGAAAAGTCGCCGACTCCATTCCAGGCACGGCTTGGCTTCTCTGCATTGTGGAGCTCGCGGAGCGTGCCAGTTACTATGGCGTGCAAACAGTCTTTTCGAATTTTATGCAATTTCCACTGCCCAAGGGAGGAAACGGAGCTGGTGCTGTTGGAAGTCCAAACCAGACTGCTGGTGCTCTTGGAAAGGGATTGGTTTTCAGTAACGCTTTTGTCTTGCTATTCTCATTTCTGGCGTAAGTCTTCTCCGTTTCCGTGGGCTTCACCTATACTGCCCCCTTTTTTTTTGGCTGACGGGGAAACACTAGGTACCTCGTTCCCATCTACGGAGGCTATCTGGCAGACACGAAGCTTGGCCGGTTCAAGACTATCCTTATTGGTATGTGCTCGTCATCACATGCCTCGATGATGCTATAACATACATTATCCCTGACAATAATCTATCTAGGCGTCCTCATCTGCGGTGTTTCGCACGTGATCATGATCATCGGTGCCATACCCAAAGTGCTACAAGGAGGCAATGGTATCGCACCATTCTTGATCTCTCTATTCCTACTCGCCATTGGAGCTGGTCTCTTCAAACCCAACGTCGCACCGACCATACTCGATCAATATCGCCATCAAAAGCCATACATCAGAACGCTCCCCTCTGGCGAAAGAGTCGTCGTCGATCCCGAGGTGACCGTGCAGCGGGTGATGCTCGTCTTCTACGGCTTTATCAACATTGGAGCATTTTTCGCTATTGCCACCAGCTATTCGGAGAAGTACGTCGGTTTCTGGCTCGCGTTCCTGGCGCCAGGTGTCATCTACTTTGCTCTTCCGGCTTTACTCTGGTACCTTTATCCTCGTCTTACAGTGTACCCTCCCGACGGAAGCGCTCTCACCAAAGTCTGGCGAATCCTCAGTATATCGATGAAGCAGACCAAGGGCCAATTCTGGAAACACGAAGCCTTTTGGCAGGCTGCTAGACCTAGTGTGCTTGCGGGAAAAGGCATCACATCTTTTGGCGGCAAAGCAATCTCGTGGACGGATAAAGATGTGGATGATGTCCGACGCACGATGGTCGCATGTGCAATTTTTCTCTATTTTCCTATTTACAATCTCAATGACGGCGGTATTGGCTCCGTCGCTACTTCTATGGGTTCTACTCTCACTACCAATGGAGCACCAAATGATTTACTGGTGAGTTTCATCTATCCAACCACCAGCTTTAACCCTTCACTCTTCCCCTCAGACTCCATCGTATACTAGATGAAAAATAAAAGAATAAAAAAGAATACTAACCTCCTCCAAGAACAACTTCAACCCTCTTACCATAATCATTGCCGTCCCCCTCCTCTCCTACATCATCTACCCCCTCCTCCGACACTTCCACATCCCCTTTGGCCGCATCTCCCGCATCACCTTCGGCTTCATCCTCGCCACCCTCTCCAGCCTCATCGGCGCTCTAATCCAATGGCGCATCTACTCCACCTCCCCCTGCGGCTCCCACGCCACCTCGTGCACCAGCGGCGTCAGTCCCATTTCCATCTGGGTGCAAACTCCCATCTACGCCCTCGGAGCTCTATCCGAATGTTTTTGTAATGTCACAGCGTACGAATTAGCGTATGCGAGAGCTCCCGAGGGGATGAAGGCATTGGTGATGAGTGTGTTTTTGGCTACGAGTGCGCTTTCGAGTGCGTTGGCGGAGATTATTAGTCCTGTTGTTAGGGATCCGAATTTGGTGGGCGTTTGGGCTGCGCCCGCTGTGGCTTTGGCTGTGCAGACGGGCGTGTTTTGGTGGAGGTATAGAGGGGTTGATGGGGATGAGTTTATGATTTATGACGAGGATGGGGAGTGATGGGGATGGGTACCTAGGTGGAGGGGCAAGGAGGAGCGGTAAAGAGGAGGGGAAGGGAATAATAGGGGAAGGGAGTACAGCATATTTGACGCATCACGAGCCCTAGAAATTGCAGAGGTAAGCCATACTACTATCGAGAGAGATATCGGGAAAGGGAATATAGAGTCGCCGAAGGACGGTAGTAGCATCAGATGTTTACCATGCTCCCGAGTATAATTATGTAGCGGCTTTAGGTCTTCCCCGACCAGCCAGTGGTAGAGCAAATATCTCGCTCATAGTAAGCGTCATCGAAGTACGGTGTGATGAATGCCTCATTGTCCAGACAAGCGACATGGTATTTCCCAACTCGCCGAGCACTTGTGATCTTGTCAGGCCTCATTGTGCAAACTCGAACGTGAAAAGCGGCCTGAGTATTCATTCCATTGCAGGAAAATCAAGAGTACCGGGAGAAAATCTTGATCGTATCCGATGTTGTTTCTCTCTTTGGATGTCGCGCTCAAGTTGTCGAAGTTTGGTTCTG
Organism: Sphaerulina musiva SO2202; assembly: GCF_000320565.1. Classification (NCBI taxonomy): domain Eukaryota; kingdom Fungi; phylum Ascomycota; class Dothideomycetes; order Mycosphaerellales; family Mycosphaerellaceae; genus Sphaerulina; species Sphaerulina musiva. The sequence goes on from NW_016017385.1 coordinate 900,038, forward strand.
TCCGTGTGAAGTGAAGAGAGTTTGTCAATTGTCCCTGAATCATATATTGAATTAGCCTAAATCAGGTCGTCATCAAATTTCAATTACTTAAGGGGTATTCTTGGCGCTCTTTCTGTCTCCCGCCGTCGACACAACCTCACCTCCCTACATCATCAAGTGCATCCACACCGCATCATGTTTCGACTCCTCGCGGGAAATGGCACTGACTTCACATCAACTCCCGGTGACGTTTTCGTTCGAAAGCCAGGCACATTTCTGAATCGGCGACGACAAAGACAAGAGTATGGAGTGATCGAGCACGATGCTGACCTTTACTGGGGCACATGGTATTTCAAAAGAAACCTCGATATATCTCACTTCTTGGTAATTAGAAAGTAACACCGGCTAGAAGACGCACGTAATCCTCCTCCCCAAGGCCGCAACCGATCAAGTCCAGCCTCGACATGAACCAGCACTGTCAAGCACTATGACTCTCACCGTCTGCGTCCCTTGCACTAGTTCGCATCCTCCTCAGCAGTACACTTATATTGATCAGAAGATGCCAAACCTCTTCTTCTTCTTCCCCCCCTTCGGCTTCTCCACTGGAGTGCTAGCAATCTCCCGATTTTTGGCCTGCTTTCTGTTCTTCTCCCGCCTCGATGCACAGCACGTAAAGAAGACGATACACATTCCCAGGAACAGCAGGATGAAGCTCGCAACAAGCAGCCAGATGGCATCTCCAAAGTGTGCCGTCGATGCGCTCCTATCATCGTTGACATGATTCTTCAGAATCCCAAACACTGTAAAGTCTGTAGCCATGACGATCAATGTCAGGAGTAAAGCGACTGCAGCGGCGATTGCGCCTGCTAGCGAGCCGACGATGCCACCACCTATACTCAGCAGAAACGCGATGAATGCGACTCCGCATGCAATCGGGTGTAGAACCATGACCCGTGTCAGACCATCGGCCGTACCGCTACTGATATCTTCATATGGAGTGCCCTGGACAATGGAAAGGTATCGGGAGGGCTCGTATCCGATGTGGCGACCAGTACATCGATCAGCACCACTGACGCCGCAGTTGAGACAGCAGAAGCCGAAAGTCCCAAAGGAATACGAGTAGGATTGTTTCTTATTGCCCATGTGACCGAGATCGATTTTGAGGAGTCCTAGCTGGTTGATGACAGGTGCGGAGATGGTGACGAAAAGGAGGAGGAGAGAGGCGACGAAGAGGAGGAAGACGCCGAAGCTAGTCCATCATCAATATGGACTCCAGAGTAGGAGTGATAGAGTCGCCACTTACTAGTGAAGTCCTGAGCCACGCTTCATGGTCACTCACAACCAACCCAAGCGGCTTGAAGGTAGGTAATAGTCGGGTTATCGGCTTGATCGTGGGAAAAAAAAGGGGGGCTAACGAGTTTCCTCAGGGCACTTTCGTTGCTGAATAGATGCAAGTCGAAGGAAGAGAATAATTCTCACATTCCAACTGCGAAAGCACGACTCTTTGATAGGCATCAGACATTCTACATGGTACAAGTATACAGCAAGTTAAGTTTGCAAGTGACACATGACGTGGTCGTGAGCTCTCGCTGGCAAGCAATGCTCTCGCCGTGCAGTCGCAACAATCAAGCTTCAGACCATGCCTACCCTCGTACTGTCAGACACATGGCAGCTCCCATTTGCCAGGGGTGATGAGAAGCACAAGATGCTACCACATGTTGCTTGTGGACTGCTCCATCACCTGTCTGAAACGCAAACCCCCCCTGATTTGGGGTGTTCGTGAGCATGTTAGCTTCGTGGTACAGGCTTCTTCGACCTTATTCAAGCCTTTGGATGGATGGGATATCCTTGGACTTTGCCACTTGGCTTCACTAGCTGACTTTCATTGATAAACCAACTACACGTGGCTGAGGAAGTGTGAAGAATCGTTTCAACATGTATCTGGTAGCCAAGAGCTGTAAAGACGGGGTGAGCAGGACATCTCTACGAAATCTACTACCGCCTTGAGCTGTTTCCCTGGCTTTGCTTGCTTACAGTGGTTTTTCATACAACATGTTACTTTCTAACCAACTCATCGATGATAGACGAGCAATAGCCAGTCGAAAACTTATACGGAATCGTAAGGGGCGGGGAGATCCGAATTTCCCAAAATTTCCATAGATAGCTTGATTATGCCGAAAACATTCCGTGCATGAAGTACACAGTAATAGAGACGAAGCTACTGTACTACCTACGTAAGGCAAGGTAGGTAGCGACTGATATGCTCGAGACCGACTAACCAATCGCGTTATTGCGGAAGTGAAGCCGCGTGACATAAGCAGTAAGTCAGCAAACATATATATCTCTGTTAGTTCCCCTGCTACACAGATGGAGACGAGGGGGGTTTTTTTATTCTCTTTTCATGCTTCGAACTTTGGCGAGATCTATCAAACCATCGAAAGTATTGTTCCCAGACTATAAAAACTACCTATCTGAAGTTGTCAAGCTGACCGACCATTGAAGAAGATGATGAAAGCAATTGTAATCCATGAGCCCGGCGGGCCTGAAGTGCTCAAGATAGAAGAGGTAGGTACCTATTATATTCAAGCAGAAAAAAGAAAAAGAAGAAGAAAAAAGAAAAAAGAAAAATCCCCAACACCATCCACCTCCTCCCCTCAAAAGAAAAAAAAAGAGAAATCCCCCAAACTAACCCACCCAAAAAAGCGCCCCATCCCCACCCCCCAACCTGGCCAAATCCTCATCCGCATCAAAGCCTTCGGCCTCAACCGCTCCGAACTCTTCACCCGCCAAGGCCACAGTCCCGTGCAATTCCCCCGAATTCTCGGAATCGAAGCCACAGGCATCGTAGCCTCTGCACCACCAGCCAACGAAGAAGAAAAAGAAGAAAAAGAACCCCCCCAATTTCAACAAGGAGACATAGTCGCCACAGCCATGGGAGGCATGGGTCGAGTGTTTGATGGAGGCTATGCAGAGTATACATGTGTGCCTGCTAGGCAGGTACAGAAATTGTATAGTAGCCATAGTGACATCGAACAACAACAACAACAAAAAAATATATTACCATGGGAAATCCTCGGAGGCTATCCCGAAATGTTACAAACCGCGTGGGGAAGTTTATTCCTTGCGTTGCGAATCCAGGCGGGCGAGAAATTATTAATTCGAGGAGGAACGACATCCGTGGGATTAGCTGCAGCGGCGATTGCGAGGAAATTTGGTGGGATTGAGGAGGTGGTGAGTACGACGAGGAATGGGGCGAGAAGGGGGTTGTTGGAGGAACATGGGGTGACGACGGTGATTGTGGATGAGGGGGAGATTGCGAAAGAGGTGTGGGAGAGGGTGGGAGGGGTGGATAAGGTGTTGGAATTGGTGGGGACGACGACGGCGGAGGATTCGTTGAGGTGTGTGAAGCCGAATGGGGTTGTTTGTGAGTTTTTTTCTTTTTCTTTTTCTTTTTCATTCCCCCCCCCCCCTCCCCCTTTTCTACTATCTCCCTGCTCTGATTATCTTGAATTCCCAACTAACATACAACCTCCCTCGCTCCCTCCTCCTCCAGGCATCGCAGGAATGGTCGGCAACAGTAAGTCCTATAATCTCCCCCCTGACTTCCTCCCTTCTCACATCACACACAGAATGGACCTTCTCCAACTTCGAACCCATGGCCAGCATCCCCACCTCAGTTCATCTCACCACCTACAGCGGAGGCACGGAAGAATTCATGCAGACACCCTTGCAAGAAATGATGGAGCAGATTTCCACAGGCGAACTTCGGATTCCTATGGGCAAGGTTTTTCGATTCGAGGAGATTGTGGAAGCGCATCGGATGATGGAGGAGGGGACAGCGGGCGGTAAGATTGTGGTGCTTGTTTAATTGATCGATTGCTTCATCACTGTACAAGTAGCTCATCATACACCTACATGTACCTTGAGTCGCTACGCAAATGATACACATATCAACGCTAATGTCAATGTCCGATACCTCCCGCAACCCAATTGTTCCAGTTCGGATCGTCAGGTGGCGGAAATAAGCCTCCATCATCGTCATCGTCCTCCTCCTCCTCATGCTGCTGCTGCTGCTGATCTTGCTGCGGTGGCGGTGGTTGCTGTGCTTGATCCCTCTGCTGCTGCTGCTGATGTTGCAGCAAATTCATCCTTCTGCGTTCAACCTCTCTCGCACGCTGCTGACGATACCAGAACAGCCCGGCCAACGCGGCGAGAAGACCACCAATCAGGAGGGTCTCCAGGACCTCTTCGTCAATCTCACCATCGCCATCCCAGTCGCCTCCCGGCATCGGCTCGGTGCCGTCCCAGTCATCAGCTTCATATCCGTCTTGATCTTGATAGTACTGTGCATCCGCTTCCAAAAAGTCTCGAACCCACTCCGCAAGATCTCTCCGCTTCTTCGTAGGCGCTTCATCTTCAATACCATGTACGCCTCCACGAGTGACTGCATTCCACCATGATCGCCATCGCAACTTGAACAAGCTGAGTTTGACGGGTAAATAAGCTTCGTTATTAGTGCCCAGAGCTTGATCGTAAAAGCGCTTGGCCAGGTGGAAGTCTTGCTCGATGCCAATCCCATTTTCATGCATCCATCCCAGGTTCCACATGGCTTGTGCAGATTGCAATGTTTCTGCAGCGGATTGGTAGCATTGCGCGGCATGTTCGGCTGAAGCAGCAGTACCCAGTCCGGCGAGGTAATAGTCGCCCATCTTGACGAGAGCATCAATGTTCTGCTGCTTGGCGGACCTCGTCCAGTGTACCAGCGCCAGCGCGGCATCTCCGAGAGAGCTCTTCGTGCTACTCGCAGTCGATGATAGCCAGTTGAACGGGCTCCACGTCGGCTTCGACTGAAACTGGTCCAGCAGCCATGCAACATTCGCCTGGGCATTCTCAGAGCCTTGCTCTGCCGCCATCAGGTAGGGAATGAAAGCCTTGCTCGGCTCCCCATCGTCATACGCTTCGACAGCCTCACTCAAGCCACTCCAGATTGCTTCTGCCTTTTCAACTACTATCTTGTAATAGGCTGCAGCAGTCCCGCAGGACTTGTCCCGGCCAATGCCTTTCTGACTCATCTCAGCAAGGTAGTAAAAGGCCTCAATGTGACTGTTTCTCGCGGCCAACTCAAAGTACTTTGCCGCGGTGACCGTGTCGCCCTGATCGAGAAAGAGGGTGCCAAGATGCGTTTGTGCAACAGCCAAGTCCTGGTCAGCTGCAGCGGCGAAGAGCTCCGCGGCTCTGACGACATTGCGGTCCACACCATAGCCATGGAGGTACATTAATCCCAAGCTGTACTGGCAGAGCGCATCGCCGTTGGCAATGCCGCGATTAAACCAGATCTTGGCTTTGGCAAAGTCCTGCTTGGTGCCCTCGCCACGGAGGAACATGCGGCCCAGGTAGCCAGCGGATTTGCTTGCCAGCCGCTCCGTGCTATGGGGTGCATCCTTCTTCACTTTGTTGTTGGATGACCAGTACTCTCGTGCCACTTCCATAAAGTAGTGCTTGGCCACCTTCGTGTCGCGCTTGAGACCTCGCGTGCCGTCATAATGAATTCTAGCAAGTCCGAATGTCGCCTTGAGGTCACCTTTGGAGGACTGCAGATGCAGGTATTCGAGCACGTCTTCCACATCGGCATAAGCATCACTCGTCGGACCACCCTGTCGGGCGTTCGGTCCGGCCGACGCGACGCTGGCACCTTCTCCATACACGCCGCCTTCCTCGTCCGCAATTCTCCAAGCATCCCTCACCAAAGAGTGGCCACCGGGAGGTCCGGACCGGTAATAGGAGATGGCCGTGTCTGCCACCTGCTTGTACCAGTGCACCGCCTCTTCACAGTTCTTAGGCGTCGCAATGCCAGACATGTGTCGATACCCCAAGGTCATCTGTGACCGCGTGTTCCCCTGCTCTGCAGCGAACGTGTGGTACAGCATGCTTTTTGCTTGGTCTACTGGTACCGAAGGCGCCAGGCCAGTTGCGTAAATGAAGGCGACCATGTACTGGGCGGTGCTGTTCCCGTTGAGATCTGCCAGCTGTTGATACCTCTTCATGGCAACATCATAGTTGATCGGGTGGGAGTGATTGCCGTGGAAGTGGAGGTCGGCGAGCAGGTAGATCGCATCGGCATCGTTCTCGTTGGCAGCTTCTTCGAGGAGCTTGACGGCGCGTGAAAGTGGCGGAGCGAGCTTGACCGGCTGGTCCTCTGTGGCTGTTGCAACGAGATTGGTCTGCTTGGGCGCGTTCATGAAGAGGAGAACGAAGGCCTCTTTGGCATAGTAGACAGCGTTGCCGAAGATGCCCTTGGGCTTGCTCACGAACCGCTGCAGCTTCGAGCCCGTTGGAGGCTTGACCTTTCGAAGGAGTGAAATGGCCTCGACTACCTCGCTGCGTACCTCATAGCCGGGCTGCTGTTGCTCTTTCGGTTGCTCTGTTGCTCCTCCTGTTCCCATTGACGTGGGTTCGGCATAGTCGCTCAGTGGTTGGGCTCGTTCGAAGGCCGGGGGCTTCTCGTCGACATCGGTCGTCTCGGCAATGTCTTGCGCGAAGGTGCAAGCTAAGAAGACGCATAGCACTACTCAATCACCAGCATTATCGTCAGCAGCAGCAGCAGCAGTGTGTATCAGGCGGAGCTGGTCTTACGGAGCAAGAGTGGAAGTGGAAGACGGGGACGCTTCATCTTCGCTGCCGGGTTTCCGTGTGATCAAGTGATAGCAATATACTGCCCGAGCTGTCTATCGATCGCCTATGGGAGGCGCTGGATGTGGCTATCTCATCGCGTGAGAATAAAACGCTGGAGTTCGTCGAACGCCCGTCGATGTCGCCAAAGGTGTCGATGTCAATGTAGATGTTGCCAGCTGTGACGCTCGCTTGTACATGCTCGCGTGGCGCTGGCGGCGGGCGGGCGGCTGGTGCCGAAGGGCCCCTTCCTTACTCACAAACGGCCAGGGTACCTTTTGACTTGGCGCTCTAGATACATGGGATCATAGGTGTGGAAGGATTACCTATTCATACCGTAACTACATGTAAACTACCTAGGAGGCCAAGGCGTCAATCTAGTCCTTTGGTTTCCAGGTCCTTTTTCTTCCTTCTCACATGCGAGGCGGCTCGATCAAACTCTTGCGCTCCCCGTCACCACACCTGTGCCACGGGGGACTGGGGAACCAAAGTCCGGGAAGCAAAAGGCGTGTGTGATCTATATCACGCCCCAAGAGTGACGCAGGGTGGAGTGGAGGCCAATGGGAACATTCATCTCAAACTCCCATGCTAATGCTGTCTGTCGATTCGGCGGTCTACAGGTCCGCCCTGTCCGCATTTTTAACGCCTAATATGCACCTCTGTGCCGCATTCTACCCCTTCTAAACACGAAATGCTACATCTGAGCAGCTCGTCGAGTGGATACGAATGACGACCTCCCGACATGAACCATATCATTATCCCATGACCATTTGTGAACAATGTTTGAACACTTCATCAGATTCTCACTGCACCACCTCGGCATGCCTCAAGCTGCTCGGCTCCGGCTTCTTGCGGCGGCCGAGAAGAGTGGCGTTATCAAGGCTCAGCTCGAACGCGCCCGCCTTGTTCCGTACTTGACGCTTTGCAGCAGCGGCAACTTCGGGCGAGTGTTGGCCATAGCCGCGAGCCTGGCTTGCCTTGGGGGCTGCTGCTTGACGAGCCTGCGCAGCAGCTGACAAGTTGGTGTTTCGCATTTGCTTCTCCACACCACCCACATCAGGAGCACCCGACTTGGGCACCTTTGCAGGGGGAGCCTGTGCGTTTGTATATGGCTCGGATGTGCCTTCGTACTCCTCGTCGTCGGCATACTCTTCATCCAGCGCATTGAGGGAGTTGCCGCCTCGGAAGCCTTGCTTGAAGTTCTTTCTCCGCTTGCTCTCTTCTTCCTGCCTGTGCACGGAGTATCCGACATCAAACACTTCACGCAAGTTCACGGCACCAGGCGATCGGAAGTCTTGTCGGCGGCCACCAGGGGTCTCGTCGAGGTATGCAAAGTCGGGCTTCATCGGTGAGCCGGTGGACATCTGACCAGCACGCGTATGTAGCGGCGTTGCAAGCGGGGGAGCATCGGCCGCTGCATATGTGGGCTCGTTGGTGGCACCTCGAATCCAAGGGTGGTTCAGGAACTGGTTGATATCGTATCGCTTTTCCGGGTCCACAGTCAGTAGATGCGAGACCAGATCCTGAGCAGACTTGGAAATGTCGTCCCACCACGGTGACAAGAAGGTATATTGTCCTCGTGCAACCTTCTCCGTGAGTACCTGGATGCTCTCGTCATAAAATGGTGGAAAGCCGCAGAGGAGCGTATACAACACGCAGCCCAATGCCCACATGTCGACACTCTTCGAGTAGCGTTCGTCCTTGACAATCTCTGGAGCCGTGTAGCCGACCGTGCCGCAGGGCGTCATGGTCTGACTGTCCCAGATGACCTTGGACAGGCCGAAATCTGCAATCTTGATCACGCCAATGCCGCCTGCTCCCACTCCAGGCACGAACTCGCCCTCGTCTGCCTTGTCTTCATCTTCGGGACCTTTCGGCTTGGGGTTTTTAGTGGGTACAAATGGGGTAGGGTAGAATAGGAGGTTCTCAGGTTTGATATCACTGTCCACACCGTCAGCACTGTGTCCCATCCGGAAGTCTACAGGAATACATACCGGTGCACCACACCGGCTTCCTCATGCAAGTATTGCAACGCCGTGGCCACCTGGTAGATGACGTGTCGCGACAGATCCTCGCTAAAGTAGGTCAGACGAACAATCTGATGAAACAGCTCGCCGCCCGGACACAGTTCCAGGACGATGTAATAGTATTGCCGTGACTCGGAGAAGTCGATGAGCTTGATGATATTGGGGTGGTCGAGCTGACGCATGATCTGCACTTCTTTGAGGATGTTTGCTCTCTATTGGATCGTGACGTCAGCGATGGGCACTTTCATACATGATGTATTTGCGAGCAGTGCAACACGAAATCCAATGTGTGAGGTCGCGAAGACGAGTACGAGAAAGTAGTGCAAGGCAAGCAGCAAGTAACAGTAGTAATAGTAGTGACAAAGGAAACTGTGCGCACCTCCACGCCCTTGGGAGCTTTCTTTTCATAATCCGGATGGAGGACGCCCTAAGAGGCACATGTGTTGGTCACATGCATGTGCATAGATGGATGCAGAAGATGGCAAGCAAGGAGAAGCCGCAGCCGGCCTGGGTTAGCATACCTGTGTGGAGTTCATCTCGAACTTTCGCACGACTTTGATGGCGACCTGATCATAGACGTTCTGCGTATCCCTCGCGCGGTAGACGTTGCTGAAGGCGCCGTCACCCATCTTCTCTTGGAGCGCCCATCGATCCAGTCCCGGGTACTTGGGTAGCTTGCCTTTGCTCTCGCGCTCTTCGGCCACGATGCGCTCGAGCACTTGCGGGTCGTAGTCCTTTTGCTTTTGCTCTCGTTTCTGCCTGTCCTCGACGGCGCGATCGGCAGCATGGCCGGCTTTGGCGGCTACATTCCTGTTATCAATGGCGGCGGCAGAGTAGTCACCGTGCGGTACATTGGCAGGTATGGGCTTGCGATCATAGACGTTGGGATCACTGAAGCCGTGGGCTTGCTGTTGTGCTGGTGGTGCCACCCGTTGCTGCTGAGCGTGGACATTAGACACGTGCGTCGTGGGCTGATCCTGCGGCGAGCGGCCGTCACGAGCCTGTTTCCCGTGGCGGATGAAGTTCTTGAGGTTCTGTATTGTCGACATGGTTAGGGTATGCGAATTGGTGGTGGTGGTGGTGGGAAGCTAGTGCTCAGCCCTGGACGGGTCGGGCGGCAGCGAAGGTGAGGGAGGACGGCGGGAGGGAGAGTGGAAGAGGAGTCAGCGAGCAGGAGTGCTGGTGCCTGGTGGGCTGGGAGGGTGTGGTTCTCAATTCTGAAGAGAGCGCTGGGCTGGGGGAGAGGAGGTGGTGGTGGTGAAGGGCAGCAGGGCGAAAAGAGAGCGGATTGGTCGGTGGGAGGACACAGGCAAGAGGCATGCGTGGAGACTCCGGAGCATGGAGTAGGTAGGTGAGTGAGTGAGAGTGAGTACAGTAGCAGTAGGTAAGGTAGGTAGTAGCAGGAAATGTAGGTCAGGTCAGGTAATGCAGGTCAGGTAGTGAGGTGTCGACGCTCTCTCCCGCATCCATGGGTAGGCTATGACGCAGATTATGACGTTTTGGGGGAGTGCCCAGACAAAGCAGGTCAGGTCCAGCTCGTCGACGGGAGGGAAGGGAAGGGAAAAGAAGGGAAGGGCAGGGAAGAAGGACGGGCCATTCTCATTCTCTGCTGATGACCGCAGCGGGGAGGCGAGAGCTGAGCTGTCTGTCTGTCTGTTCTGTCCGTCCGCCTGTCTGCCTGACTGCCTGATGACGACGGACACGACAGTGATGCACACATCATAGGAATGGAATGGAGGTAGAGATGATGTAAGGTAGGAGGTACATGTAGGTATGTATAGGCACAGGTACTGACCTCAATTGTCCAGCCGAACATTTCCTGACAGCGTCAAGCGTCCACCTCACACAGTCTGGAGAAGAGACTCTCACAAGAAGCGCGCAGGCAGACTCCGAAACACCCACCCGTCCGCCTGGAATAGGGATAATGCCACCCGGGACGATCTCCGGACCACTTTTTTCTTTTCGCACGTGAAAATTTCGCAGAGGACCTGGATGCCTGAGGAATGCAGCCCCCCGGTGTGTGTCTTTTTAGCGACTTGGGTGTTGATGTGGGGACGGAACGACGGAGAGCACTAAGGTCCTGACAGGTATGTACCTGTATGTAGGAGGTAGTGTTCCAAGTCACCATTACCCACGTACGCAAGCCCGCCTTGGAAGATGGATTTCTCTCTCTGTAGTTGACTAGTTCGACTTCTACTAGCTAGGTCTCCTTCCTGGAAGCCCCAAGTCTGCGCAAGGATCTCGTTGCCGGCCGACTCCGACCCGTACTAATGAGGGCATCGCTATAATAACCTGGTACCTACCTGATGCTTGGAACGTCTGAGGCTTGACTGGTAGTAGGCAGGAGAGGTAGGAAGCACAAGAGCTGCTCGTATCCATCCTCAGGACATATCATAGAGTACATAGCAGCAGTATTAGGTCATCTGAAATCTAATGCTTTTTCCTTTCTTTTTTCCCTTTTTTTCTGTTTTAATTTAATTTATATCGGGGGAAAAAACAAAAAGCGTGGTTCTTGCGTCACGAACCGACCCATTCAACACACACACCTAGAGGAGAGGAGGCTCACATGAAAATACAATTCATGATGACGATGGTACCTACCTCCTAGTGCAAGCCACATCACGAACATGTTACACAGCTGACTTCATTCCTCCGCAATCCGCTTTTTTAACGACAATGGAACGCACAACGCACGCCAGGTCTGCGAGTCAGCAGTAGAGAAGTCTGGTTGAAAATGCGATTCAAGTACCTCCTTCGCTCCCTCCTCTGGTAGATGATGGAGACTGTTTATTGATTACCTAAAGGCTGCTGAAAGTCTAGTATCTACTCTACCTAGCTGGGGGAGTCATCATTCTCTACCTGGCATCATTCATTTATTACCTCACCTTACTTTAGGAGGTATGCCCACCTCAGCTACCATACACAGTAACCTCATTAATCCCCACCGTCCAATCCGCCTCATTCCCATTCACATTATTAATAATCCCATCCACATAAATTCTCACATATCGCACCTTCTCCGTCGACGTCGCAAAGGCAACACTGAACCCGACATCAACACTATCATGCATATCAGCGAGAAGCAGAGAAAAATATTTCCCGTCCGACGATCCCGTCACATTATAATGGTAAAACGTATCCGACCCGGGAACGATTTTCGTCGTGAGATCGATTTGGGAGATGTTGTAGGCCTGTTGTAAATCAATCTGATACCAAAACGGCACGCTGCTGGGTACAAATGTCGCGTCGACGTCGGTTTGGATGCCATCGTTTGCGAACGCAATGTCCTTTGCTCCTGCGCTGGAGCTGGCGGGTTTGCCGACGGAGAGGATCTGGCCGGATTGGATGCCGTAGACGTTTTGGCCCGCGGGTGCTTCCTCCGAGTACTTGGCTTTGTGGTAAAAGGAGCAGGATGCGAAGCCTCCTTGCGCAGACAGACCCATGGGCAACATGAGTTGTCGGTTGGGGCCGCCTTTGGTCGGCCAGTTGTTTGACCAGCGATCTGCATTCATGGCGAATTGTCCCATGCCGAATTCGTTGACGCCTCCAGACTGCGAACCGAATGTGGATGTCGAGCCAATCGTGGTCGGCGGTCCCCACGGTCCCGCCATGGCCTGGGCGGCAATGTACTGGGGCTGCGATGGCAGCCAGCCGGAAGCGCCACTGGTGAACAGATAGTACCATCCGTTTGATTTGATGACCGACGGCGCTTCTCGGTGACCGCCCGCGTTCACCTGTACGAGGAAGGAATCGACTTTGGTCCAGTCCGAGCTCAGACGGTAGATGTTGTTGTTGGTATTGACGTTGGTGCTAGTGACCAAGTACGCGTCAGTGCCATCGGCGAAGAATGCCATGTCGCGGGAATCATCTCCGTTGGGTGCGAATGCACCAGCAAATGTCATTGAACTCGCTCCCGGCTTGATGTGGGCAACAGCCACCCAGCCGAGTCCGTAATCTTGTGATCGCTCATAATGTGCCCTGCAAAGTATATATGTGAGCATCTCGTCCCGTGTGAGTTGGAGTCGCTCGCTCAGCTTACCACATGACGAACTCGCCACTGCTGGGATGCTGTCTGAACTGGACTCTCTCCAGCTTGCACGAGTAGTTTGCTGGAGCGCACAGAATTTCGCTGGTCAGGACGGTTTTGTCACCGCTGAAGTCGAGGCCGTCGCTTGACGTCTGTTCCACAAACCGACTGAAGGATCCATTCGTTTGCGTCTCGTACGTGTATTGATAGTACACTCCATTCACCAAGAGCTCCGACTTGCGCCGGAGGGTAGATGGACTGGTATTGTCATAGTCGAGGTATGAGTTTAGCGGAGTGTATGGAGTAAGTGGTACAGCAGTGGACTTATCCACTTCGGTTTCGCCATTGAGTGCTGTCACTCGAAAGGTATAAGCCGAGCCTACGGCGAGGTTGTAGCTGTCGAATGTGTTTCCTGGAACGGTCCCGAGTGTTTGCCATGATCCTCCTTCCCCTATTGTGCTCTCCACGCGATAGGCGTTGGCGCCATTCACTATCGCCCACGACAACTTGGCATTGTTGACAGAGGCGGTGTTCTGGAGCTGAAACAGGTCACCAGCAATACCAAATTCTGCCTGGACAAGACGTGCCAGTCCTGTCAAGGCAGCAGACCAAAGCAGTTGAGAAAACATTATGCCAGTAAGAGAAGTCGAACTCACAAAAATGAAACAGAGAAAGGATCATCCAGGAGGACGAAGCATTGTTTTTGAACATAGGTGCAGTGGCAATAGCAGCACCCATTACTGCATGGCTCTCCGTGGAATGACCATGCATCGTGTTACCTAACCGTGATGTTGACATATAAAAATATCGTGTGTCGTCGAACCTTGTTGCGATGCAATCAAACTGGGATCTAAAACAAGCTCCAGATTTAGACGTGTGGTGTGTGGTTCCGACACTCCGCCAGTGACCAGAGGAGGGATGGCGTCTTCTACTCCTCGTGTTTGATCCATGTCGGCTGGTCTCGCCGTCTCGGACCTCTCGGTAGCATGGCGGCATACTAGCATCTACTGTATACAGTTATTTCGGAGATCGGAGGCTGCTCCGTGTGATGCGAGCTGGAATCCGTGTTTCTGTTGATGAACTTGTGATGTGATCTTCTAGGCTGCTTCTTCACCTCGTTCTCGCCAGGCGCAGCGCCGGCGGAACGCTTTCCCATTGGCAGCAAAGTGAAAGCGGCCTGAGGGGGGGCATGATGATTCGAAGCGACGAGATGAATGCTTCCAGGGTGTCTGAAGGTAAATGGAAGAGCGACAAGTGGTCTACAACCTAGGAGCCTAGGAGGTACCTGAGTTTGGCAGGACGGTAGGAGAAACAGAGTTTTCCTCGGCGCGAATAGGAGGCAGCTGGTAGCATCACTATAATAGAACGACACTACTCCGCGCCTGCACAGACCATGAAGGGACTAAGGTGATGATCATGATTGGAAAGAAACAATCATCCCTACACTACCTATACCGTACGCTTGTGATGCAGAGGTTGTGGGAGCAGCAGCTTTGTCCTCGTCATTCGCATTCATTCATTCATTCATCCATCCATTCAGCCATCATTTCATCTATTCACCCATTCCTCCATTCATCCACCTAGAAACACCCCATCGTGAATCATCGTCCTCACGATCCAGAAAGAAGTATCTGCTGAATCTCGTCTCTCGCGCGCCTGCGTCTGGCACATAAGACCAAACTATTGTTCCTCGATCGCGAACCCGCCTTCGGTGGAGAGCTTCAAGATAAGTATCTCAGCAGCTGCCAACCACGCTGGTTCTCTCTCTCACACACACTCTCTCTCAGAGAAAGCAGTATCAGGTGTGTTGGCCCCATTCCTCCTCGTCCTCTTCCTCGTGCTGCTGACATACAATGAGGTCATCTACATGCTGTTGGGAGGTTAGCAATCGAATGCTGACACGCGGAGGATACCAATTGCAAAGTCCGACCTATGAGAGGGTATAGCGTCGAACACAGCGTCTTCTGTGAGGCGTGCAGCAGTGTTGTGTGACCTCCAACGCAAATTGTCGAGCTGTGATGAAGTAAGCAGTTAAACAATAGGTAAGCAGTGAACAGTGAGCAGTGAGCAGGTAGATGTAGGTGGTCATGTACATGTACCTGAGGAGGCTGATCAATCGCAGTATGCCAAGGTACAACTAGGAGGTACCTTAAGGTAGTAGATCTACACACTGATCCGGATTCATATCGGTACGAGCCCGAGGCGTTGGCTCTCCAGAGTCCGGGACGTTCTCTCCAGACAAAATGGAACAATCCAGCTGACAAACAACTCACTTACTTAGTTCTAGTGTCGGCCCCGAAGCGAAAGCACTCTTTCCATCGTTTGCTCTATAAGGTATGGTCCACTACGCGCCCCTCACTTTCCCACTCTCAACTCTCAACTCACGACACTCACCGACCGACATCAACCAACCCGACACCAACTCACCGCATCAATGTCTTCTCCCAAAGCCCTTCCCACAGGCTCGATGGTACTGGTAACAGGAGGTCAGTCAACCACTATCCAAACAGCTCATGGATCATTTCTAATCACTCATGCCGCACAAGTGAACGGATTCGTCGCCTCCCATGTTGCCGATCAACTCCTCGAACACGGCTATGGCGTACGAGGAACCGCTCGCGACGAAGTGAAACTCAACCTCGCACTCGATGCTTTACGAAAGCGCCACCCGGACAGTACAGTGGAAGGCGTAGTAGTACCGGACATGGTGGCAGACCATGCCTTTGACGAAGCCATGTCCGGTGTATCAGGAGTAGCTCATGTGGCTTCAGATGTCAGTAAAAGAATGAAATTATCCAACCGCTCTTTAAAAGACATTCTGAACTCAGCTCCATCTCATCGGAGAGAGGGAAAGAAAACGAGAAATACACATTGCTGACCCTCCATATTTCATATTATAGGTCAGCTTCTCTCCTGATCCCGCAGTCGTAGTCGGGAACGCCGTCGCAGGTGTAATCAATGCCTTGAAAGCAGCTGCGCAAACTCCCACCGTCAAGCGAGTAGTCTACACTTCATCTTCCATCGCCACTGCGCACCCGCGGCCCAATGTGGCATTCCACGTGAATACCGACTGTTGGAACGAAGAAGACATGAACTTGGTCAAAGACCCCCACGCCGACCGAGAAGACCTCAGCTGGCCCTTTCACGTCTACGGTGCATCCAAAGCCGAGTCCGAGCGCGCAGGTTGGAATTTCATGAAAGAAAACAATCCCCATTTCGTCTTCAATGCTGGTATGATGAATCCCATTCATTCTTCCCATTCAGACCTAAAAATTCAAAAAGACTTCCCCTCCCATCCATCCCGTAACTGACTTCAAAAAATAAAAATAGTAAACCCCAACCTCGTCCTCGGCCCCATCCTCTTCGGCTCCGGCTCCACAGCCGGCTGGATCAACGCCCTCTACAACGGCGACGCCGCCACGGCGCGATCTCTCCTAGCCCTGCCACCACAACACATGGTACACGCACGCGACGTAGCGCTTTTGCATCTCGCAGCCCTGCTCGAGCGGGACGTGACGGGAGAGAGAATTCTCGCATTCGCGGAGCCGTACAATTTCTCGTCGTTGGTGGATACGTTGCATCGGATTGATCCCGAGAGGAAGTATGCGGAGAAAGCGGCAGAGGGGCAGGAGTCGAGGGATTTGAGTGTGGTGGATACGAATAGGGGAAAGGAGTTGTTGAGGAGATATGGTCGGGTGGAGGGATTTGATGGGTTGGAGGCGACGTTGAGGGATCAGTTGGCTCATGTGAAGTGAGGGGGAGAGGGCGCACAGGGGCAAAATGAATATGAGCTTTGGGATGGGGTGGACTTGGTATGACAGAATTGAAAACTACCTACTCGAAACAAAACACGTCCAATACTCCCACACGGTGTGTTTATCTACAATTCCATCCTCTCATCTTTTCGTCCGACTCATGCTCAATCGCACTTAAGGTATCCATTCCACTACCCTATACCCTTCGAGGATGTGACGTGCCATCACTCAAAATCCCCAGACCGAAACACTTTCCCGTCCAACAGCATCCCCATATGACTTTTCGAAATATCATCTCCCCCACGTCGAATCTTGGAAAGAAACACTTTCAAGAAATTGACAGGACTCGAGCCAAGACCAACCTCATTGTTTCGAATAAATCCATCCATCGTAACCTCCTGGCCCTGCTCAGCCGGCTTCGAGAGCAAACCGAGAAAGCGGGTGGTAGCCACATACTCAGCGTAGGAATTCCAATAGAGTTGGCCAGCAAAAACGCCCAACTGAACGGACAAGCTCAGAGGTACGTGGACGGTGAGAGCTGGAGAGGAAATCTGGTAAAAGTCGAGTTTCTCCATTGGACGATAGCGGATGTTGTAGCGGGGACGATAGAGATGGAGAGCAGCGCGCGAGTGGAGAAGGGCGCCTCTCGCTACGAGATGCTGGGCTTCGTACGGAGAAATGATGATGATGTATTCGGCGGTGGAATCGCTCTTGCCCAGTCCGGTCAGAACCCACTGGACAGAGCGTTGATAGGAGTCGTGGAGGGCTCCTTTTCCGGAATCGAGAATGGTGCGAGAGAAATCCGTGGATACGAGCATGCGTTGATCTTGGAATTGCGTGACGTCGAAGTGCAAAGCAGGACTTGTGTTTGACAACGTATGAAACGCTGGACCGTAGGCCGAGGAGTGCTGCTTGGCTTCACCTGTCATGACAAATGACAAAATGTCTCGATGAAGGTGGTTTTGGGCTGCCTGTGCCGCCGGTGGCTTCTGGACCACACGCTCCGCATCCACGTCACATTCTGGCGAGAGCTCTCGCTCTTGCTCCTCCGTAAGCTTACGCGCATTGAAGGAGAGCATGCCATACAGCTCACATCGTGCAATGATGGCACGCGAGCGATGCTTGGTATCCTTCGCCAGAATCTCCAACGGTGCCTTTTTGCTCGGTTTGGGGCGATAGCGGAAGTCCAGAGTTCGAGCTTCTTCTTCGCGGAACTCCCGTGCGCTCGTCTCATTCAACTGGTAATGACCATCAACAGTGTTCTTGTCCCACAGCTCTTTTTGGATGTTGAATCGATGGTTTTGCGCAACCCACAGAGCCATTGAGTGTTTGATCTCCGTCCAAGTCTGCAAAATCACCCATCGGACCACAGAGGCGGTCGTGATCTCCACGTTGGTCTCGTTGTCTGCGCGATCGCGTAATATCGACTCTTTGATCTCGTTAGGCACACAGAAGACAATCGTCTGCCCCTTTCCGAGCTTCCTCATCCGCATGCAAGCCTGGACCAGCCGATCCTTGCTCAAGTTAGCTCCGAGCGTGCACGCAGCTCGCCAATGCACTGGCAGCTTGAGATCAATGCCACGAGTGTGCGCTTCGTCTAGGTAGACAATACACATGTCCATTCTCTCCTTGTACGAAGACGTCTGCAATAACTCTATTCGACCTGTGCGATCAATCACCGACAGTTCATCCTGGTCGTTGCAGAACACCGCAGCGCTCTTGTCGTTCGCATGATACTTTGCGAGCCAAGATGCAGCCACGCTTTTGTTGTCGAGCTCCAGCACGAAAGCACCCACATCAAGAATGACCTGGGGCACTGGTCTCAGATTCATGACCATATCCAGCAATTGCTCCGCATCTGTAGCCGAGGCGTCGGCAGTGCTGGGCATAAGCGCGACTGTGTTTTCAAATCGCAGGAGATATTCGAGGACAAGCGCATTGGTATGCATTTGCTCTGGTATGTCGATCTGACGCACGTCCAGCGGAAGCAGAGCGCGACTGTCGTTCGTTCCGGAAAAGCAAGTAGTGGGAAGCGTCTTTAGCCTTCCTAGATCGCAACCAGAGGCAGAGAGCTTGTGTGGATATTCTTTCATCTCTCTTGGGAAGACAACGTGGCTGAGCCAGTAGTCGATAGCACCCTTCGAGTAGCGAAGATGCGGGAAGACCTTCGTAATACAATGCACGCGATCCTTGATATTGATGCCGGCGAGATGTCGATACTCCACTGGTACGTCGACATCCCATAGCCATGTCAGGTACTCCGCATCGGCTTGATCGCACGTCATCAGGTGACCGAGTGCAGTGAATAAGTCCTCATCTGGTAGGCCACCGTAGTAGTATGACAGCGAGGTCAGCAGAATCACAACATCCGGATGACTGAACTCGGAACGCGGCGAGGGGCTGTCCTTTGCGCGGTAGGGCACTGCAAGCCTTGTTGCGGGACTTCGAGTGGTCAGACCGTAGGTCACTCGCCATCTCTTGAGACAGAAAATGAACTGCAAGATTCCACCAGCTAGTAAACCACGAGTGAGGAGAAGTGCCTGCTTCGTGTTCGCAGTCCAGAATGCCGATGTCTCGACCGCGGCTGTTTGTTCAGGGGTCAGATCGGGTGTCGTGATGTACTTGAACAAGCTGGCTCGAACTGTATCTGATTGTGACGAGGTAGGCAGCCCTAGCAAGCCGAATTCTGTCACATCCTTTGCAATGCGATACACGAGCTCCCGGGCAACCTCTTCCTGCAGTATGCGTATTCGCGGGAAGCCTCCTTCACCGCGAGTATTGAACTCCATGGTCTTTGCATCCTGCTCAGCCAATGCTTGAGCATGCACTTTGACCAGCGCTAGAAAGTGTTGGACAAAACCCCAACGGGCGGGAGCGAAGTCAACCTGTCTCCGAATGCCCAGCGTATAGACAAGTTCAAATTTGACATTGAAATTTTCGTCACTCTCATCCACGATGTCCCGGGAGAATTTATCGAAGAGTTCCTGCGTTCGAAGAAAACTCGCGCCGGCGTCTTTGTTGCCAGCTAGAACGCTCTCGGGGCCGGTCAGTTTGAAAGAAAGGATGTGCTCAGGTTGGAGAAGGAGAATACCGCCCATCTTCATGCACTCTCGGCATAGCTCATCGATGGCCTCAGCAGATGATCTTGTGAGTCTCAATGCGCGAGAGTATGGCATAAAGTAAATGCGCCGATTCACCAAACCGCCCAGCTTCGAAACGAGCATCTGTGCCATTTGCTTGGACTGTGGTTTCGCAACAATCACACGAACCAATTGCTTGCCATTCCCCAGAGCTGCAGCCACCATTGGAACGATGACAGATGATTTGCCCTCTCCCATATTCAGTTGGACGACCTGATTACCCCTGCTGCTGGGACTCCTCATCTCCCTGGCAATGTCCTCCTGAACATCTCGCACCATGATGGCTCCTTCAACCTCAAGCAGCAGAGTCTCTGGCTGGGCGAGGGGGTCCCAGTTGGTATGTCCAACCTCGGAGAGTTCGCGTTGCATATCGTCCAAGTTTTTCGAGGCTTCAGCGTTGAGAAGCCGTTCTGCTCGCTGCACGGCGGTAATCGCTATGCCATATTGGACAATCGGCTTCTTCCACTGGCTGGGGAGCGCCTGCCATCGATCACGGTTCAGCTGCGCAAGAAAGAGAGATGGAGATGGTCGAGGCCAGTGAAGATCTTCGCGGCCTCCAGATTGCTTCTCCAGCTGAGTTCGTGACGCAGTGACCAAATTCGCGAAAATGAGCTTCAAGAACTCCTCGCAACGTGAAAGGTGCTCATTGAGCTCAGCCAAGGTGGGTTGTACAATATCGTCGATACGACGCTTCAATTGTAGAGCGTTCATACTGCCACGAAGGCCCTCCACGTAGGTCTTCTTGAACAACTCCTGGTTGGCGGTCTCTTCCTCCAGAACATTTACTACAGCTCTCAGATTGGGACATGCATCTTCAGACGTGGCACCCGTCTTAGAAGTGTACGTCTGTGTTGCGAGCCTGGGGAACCTGTCGTCTCGCAATGCCTGCGGCACGAAGTCGGCAAAGACATGCTCAACAGTGGCGTGTCCTGGTATTGACGGTGCTCTAAGCCCGTGGGAAATAGCCATATTCGGCACTGAAATGGGTTGGCTCGATAGGCTGGACACGGCGACTTGCAAGTCATCAAGATATCGTTGCAGAGCTTGGTTGTTCCGGCGCATCTCGAGCATACCGTTCACACCTTCCATCATCTTCGCACAATCGATATAATCGTCGACAGGGGACTTGGTCGCTGCCTCCGGTAACGAGACATCTTTAGCACGATCAGAGACCCACTGCCTGTGGAAGCCCCGAGCAAGGTCCTTCGAAATAGACAGAACTTGACGATTGTACTTTGGTTCACATCGAGCGCGGTGTTCAGCGTTGGTCTCCAGACGATTTCCATATGGTGCCCGCAAAAATTGTGTTTTGGCGTCCGGACTATGCTTGTAGGAAACGGCTGCATCTGCAATATTTGACTGTAGTTCTTCCAACGTTATGTCCTGCCCTTCTGCAGGACAGAAAGACTTCGCTGCGGGCGGAACCACAGCTCGCAATGATTGCGCTGTGAGAAACATTGCCACCACCTGCAACAAAGCCATGTCTGCGTCTGGCGACAGTGCCATTGTTGAGAGCCACATCATTAGCGCAGGCCGATTGACATCAGTCTCTGGACTACCCAGTGTTCGATGTAGGGACAACAAAGATGGCGCGACTTCATTACTGTTCCCCTGCATCAAACGTGCATCGAACGCCATTCTGTCCACCTGCAAAGGTCGTGCGGCTCCGTAGAGGGTCTTCAGATCCATTACCTGTTTCCAGAGATGACCTTTTTCGGGTAATCTCCAATGAAGCTTGTCGGAGTTGGAGACAATAAGACGCGACATAACGCATGCCTTTGTGGCAGATGGGGAACCTTGGCCTCGATCTCGAGACTGGTATTTCACGTCTTCCACAGTAGTAAAGTGTTCCGCGCCATATTCGGCTACCCGGAAGACTGCGGTGCGAATCATGTCTCGATGATGCAAGTCTTTCTCGATGTGTGTCAGGGATGGTATACAGATATTCGAGCCTGGGTAAAAGATTCTAAGCGCGGCGGCTTGCCGTAGAATGGCTCCTACAGCGCTGTAGAAGTCGCCGTGCTGGGCCATGAAGCTGAGTTGGTCATCCCAACGGACAGACTGCATGACCTTGGCATCAGGAGGGTAGTAGAATCGAGCGGGGCTCAGTGCAGCAATTTTCATGAGCATATCAATGTTAGGGGCTGAAAGCTCCTCAAACGAACGCATTGCCGCGGATCGAAGGACTGACAAGGCTTGCTCAGTGCCAGTCCTTTTCGTCAGCGGGTCAGGCAGTGCAAAAGAGGTTACTGCGTGCAGAAAAGCGATGAACAGCTTGCTTTGCAGGCTGCCGTTGTCAACAAGGCGGCCGAGTCGCAGATCGATCTCAAAGGAATGAATGTCAACGACACCATCGGCTTCCTGTTGCTCTATGTTGACGTTGACGTGATTCGCACACCGCTTATACGACACATCTCCATCAGGTATCAAGATGAGCCGGTTCGCTTTCTTCAACGGACGAAGGAGCAGCTTGTTGGACAGCCCGATCAGTGTCCCAGCAGACTGATTCCGGTCAACAATCATGCCTCGGTACTCTTTGGAGCGTAGAGTATCCTGTCCTGACTGCAACGTGAAGCCAAGCCGAGCTGTCGGTATTTCAACCTCAAGCGATTTCTGGTCGGCCTGAAGAACGATTTCAATCCTGGAAGAATGTACAAGCGGAGACAATGCCTGGGCAATTTGTACGGAAGTTTGGCAACGGGAGCCCAGTAAGTAGGTCTCTCCCCGTTGCAAATGCCACCCTGTATCAACGTCGGACCTCACCAGCGTCCAATTAGAAGGGGACATGGCGTCCCACGGGGCTGTGATGGACCGAAACTGCAGCGAGCCACTCTGCGTATCGTACCAATGGACATGGCCGGTCACGAAGCGTTCTGGCAAACACTCGCGCAGGAGTCGACTCGGGACAATCTCGAACACTCTGGCGTCGCCTGTCCGTGTAGCTTCTTCCACGGCTATGACAACTAAATCGCGGCGGATCAGGGGATCCTTCTTGGTTATGCCGATATGAACACTGTACCCACCATACGTCCCTTTTGTCGCAAAGCTCGCAGGTTTGATTTTGGACGGCATGACTTCGACGGATGAATCACCAAACAGAGCCTTGTAAGTGCTGTGCCTCTCGTATACAAGGGGCGGTGTCTTGTGCTGGAGTCCATCGACCAATAGTTCTCCGGTGAGGAGATTGAACTGGACTGTCGCAGGCTCTGTGCTACACCTTGCGAATATAGTCGTCTGCAACCAGTAGTCCACTTCCAAGGCGCGCCATACGGAACCTTCAACTGGGTATCCTGACCAGACGTTCTTTACAGCTCGATCGAGGCCAGTATGGCTGATAGCGCCCCGGATGATGGGGTGACTGCGATAGAGAACGCGCTTGAAGCGTGCGGCTAAGATGCCGAGGAGCGACTGCTTCGCCTTTGCACGCTCGGCTATGGCCATGGCACACCGAAGCAGGATCCAGACATTGTCGTCTTCAGCTAAGACCCCGGTCAAATGAGTGCGATCAACGTCAAAAGTCATGCCGCAAATCAAGGCGATGTCGATGCCTTTCGACAGGAATTGAGTTCGGACAACATGATCCTCAGCTGCTTGGGCCCTCTCGTGCACATCTTGTAGCCAAAAGAATGCAGTCTCACGAACCTTCTGCAAGAAACTCAGGCAGTCAAGCTGCACTTCAGCGTTCATCGTCAGCAGCCGGCTGGCAATCGCGGTGAACACCACCAGCGCGTGCATGCTTTCCCAGTTTCTTTTGATCTTCTCAAGTGAGGCCTCAAGGCATTCAAGGAGTGTTCGTGCGAGGTCTGTGTGGTTGAGCACAGCGTGAGAAGCGCGAGACACCCCATTCGTCCCAGCACTGCCTTCATCCTGATTCGGGCCGGCTTGATAGATGCACTGCAGGAACACCAATACTGTCTCCTCCTTCTTGAGATCGACAGTCGGGGAAGCGAGTTGGAGGGCGATGTTGTACCACTGAACGGCGGTGCCCCCCGGAATACTACACATCTCTTTGAACTCATCGACCGTCATGCCATCGGATGGGCACAGCGATTGACTCGCAATGATCATATTTGGTGAAGGGCCATCAGGTGCATCCGCTGGTCGAAAAAGAAATGGTTGCAATTCTCGAGTGTGTTGTGGCAAAAGGTACGTGCATGCTACCTCCGCCTTCTTGTGCGACTCGTATCGTCCCACGAACTGCTTGGACTCAGTATCGAGGTATTGGTAAAAAGTGGCATTGTCCACACATACGTCCTTTTCGACCGCCGTCGAAACATATCGCGTTCTTCGATGAGTCTTGACATGCGTCTTGTTCTTTGTCCAGAGTATGATACGCTGTCCTTCAGAGTGATAGTTCTGCCCAACGTGTGGGTCCTTATCGAGAGCGTACTGATTCTTAGGGCGGTCGGCTCCTTTGTTGTTGAGCTGGAGAACGTCCTGTAGCAAATAAGCTGTGCAGTCCCGCCAATCTGCATACCATCGCGGTATGCAAAGCTCAAACACAACGGCCTTCGCCTGCTCTTGGCGCGATGGCAATGGCCACTCATGGACGCTAATTCTCATTGCGTCTCTGTCGTGAATTTTCGCGCACTTCTCGCACCTTCTATCGTCATGTCGGCGCAGTGATTGCACGCCAATCCGAGACGTTGCCTCGATCTCTACTGTAAAGAAGCTGCACTCCATGCCCGCGATCTCATTTTCTAGCTTCTCATACCGCTCGTAATTTGCGTAGAGCTCCTTGATTTTTGCTTCTCTGCCTTCTCTGCCACGGGCAGTGATGTCCTCGAAGAGCGCCTGCATAGCATCATCCTGCTCAAAGTAGCGCACAGCGAAACAGTCATTATCTTTAGCATCGCCGAACAGATCGCTCGACAATCTTTCTCGGGCACGAGTCTGCCGAGTGTGAAGGTACACTTCCAGGCGTTCCAGCCTTACCATTTGGTCACGCGTGGGCAAAAGCAGATTCTGAAACAATGCGACCGGTATCTGCGGATCGTACTCTGCAAGCAAGGAGCAGTTCTCCACCGCTTGCTTGTCCATGGCTTGCCACAGCTCCAGGATAATTAATATCATGCTCGATGATTCTTCTGGATTATTTGGACGAGGCGGCGCGCCTGAGGCGGCTTCATACTGTGATGTCGCGTGCTGATGGTACCTCACGATCAAGCTATAGACCTGGTGGCATACTGTATCAATATCGTGCGCTGTGACGGAAGCTCGCAGGCTCTGGGCGCACCAATCTTCAAAGGAGTGCAAATTCGCGATTCTGTATTCCTCCGAGAGCTTCTGCTGGAGACTGGGAAAACGCAGCTGCGCGTGCAAGTGCAGCTCAGAGGACAACTGGTTCGGAGAGCTCAAGTTTGTACTTTGTCGAAAGGGACGAGCGGCAAGCCAGTCATCGAGAAGAGGCAAGTCGATCACGCTGTCGTTGGAGAATTGCAATTGCGCCAGACTCGACAGCGTTCGACATGGATTGTATTCATGATACTGCAAGTCGACCCATGCTCTCGAAATGGCGGTGCTGCAGTCGTCCTGGACATCGTGGAGAAGTTTACGTACATGGTCCGGCATGCCTTTGCCAGAGTTAGTCTGCTTCTGCAATCTGCGAGCGACCTTGGCGCTCATTGCGTACTGGAGGTCTGTCGAAATGCCCAGGCGTTGTGCGTTTTGCAACAATTTTGCCATGAAGAAAGCCATGAATGCTTTGTACAATGTGTCGCTTCCTTTTAAGTGGCGGGTGAATAACAGGTGCAAGGAAACTCGGATCAACAAGTACGCCGGCGATCGCCTCCACGGCATCTCGCTCTCTTTGAACAAGACATCGTCGCGAGTGTTCTTGGTGACCGTGATGATGCTGTCAACGGCACGGCCATGGGCCATCAGAAACCCCATTAGAAATTCCGTGACCATGGCTGGATGTGTCGTGTCACGCTCCTCGTCAACAAATCTGCCAGCCTTGAGAATTTGAGGTTGAACACCGGGAGCAGACTGACCGCTCATAGTAGCGAGGGTCTGCGCCAGAGTTGCACGGAAATAGGCATCGTCGTAGGTCGTAGATGGAACATCAAGCGCAAACCCAGGAAACTGTCGGATAAGACGGCCTTTTGCGGCAATTACCTCCTGATTCTGAGGCGCCAGCTCGAACACCTCGAAACGAACGCACTGGGGCTGCCTGGTGAAGATCAGGCCAGCGTTCTGAGCGCGAATCTGCAGTATAATCGTTCCGCCGACTTCCAGGCGCTCCATCCGATCACGCAGCACAAACTCGCTAATGCCTCCATCGGTGGAGCTGTGACAATCGATCGCGGCCATGAGCGTAGTGCGAGCTCTGGAGACGGCCGGTCTCATAGAATCCTGCGTTTGAAGGCTCATTTCGAACTCGGCCAGGGCGGCGGAGGTGACGCGGAAGATCGCGGCGTCGATGCAAGCATGGCTCCTCTCTTGCGGTAGTTGTGGCGGCAGGAAGATGTGATGCACAATCTGCTCGAACACGTCTGGATCGCTCACGAGAAGGGCCATGTTGCCAAAATGGTTGTCTGCAGATATAGGTGTTGTTTTCCTGGTCGAGGTGTAGCAGTCGATGGAGAACAGCCGATGCAGGCAGCCGTCCCCAGGCAGCCAGGCCTGAAGTGTTTGTTGTGACGCTACCGCACGCTAGTGCCGCGCTACAAAGGTGACATGGGTGATGCCGCGAAGAGGTTCGCGACCGTCGGGCTCGATAGTCGTAATGGCAACCTGCGTCGATGGTAGATATTCGACGCGTCATAAAAGACGTGCCGTCGGGGTTGTTCAACTCGACATGGATCAGCGCAAACGTGCCCGTTTGCTGTATGACATGAACATCAGAGCGCGCGAGAGACCTCTCAGGCTATGCACGTTGTAGACCCGGAAGTGAAGCAGCCTGCTGTTGGGCCTTGGAGTGCCGTATCACGCTGGTTGATGTGCATTTGTACACACCAGCCGGGTATTCCAACGAATGCAGAATCCTACATTGACAACTCTGGACTGAAAGCATGTCACATTAACCATCAGTGAGGTTCTCATTCGTCAGGATGTAATTCAAGCTCACTGAAAGCAGGGCCCGTTCCTCCTGGGAGTGAACTCCAAATGCCAGTTGCCCCCACCACTGCAAGACGCTCGAGAGTCTAGCTGCCCTCGAGCCTGACACGTTTCCCATCGACCAGCAGGAGTATCTTATATCATCGACAGAGAAGCTCTGCACTCATTAGCACAACCGCATAGTGCAGGTTCCACGAGATTATGATTAAGCATATAGCATACTCGAGGAGTCTTGTCTCCTTGAAAATTACCTATGCAATCGTTGTAACATCCTTACGCTGCATATCGTCGTCTGTTCCGCTGCTATTATAGGACCGTACAAGCGGTGTCACCCCAATGAATGAGCCTATACCAAGGCTCATGGACCTCCTAGATTGCCACCGCACTGTCCTATCCGCCTCCATGAGACCTATTCCACTGCCATTGTAAGCACTTGTGATACTAAGAGGGGCCAACAGCGAGCACGTCTATCCTCCCATATCCAATGCCGTGCCCCAATCTATTTCACCTCCCACTCATTCCAGCGTGCGAGAGTCATCTCACGCTCCAGCTTCTTCCGCGCTCTACTCCCGACGTCTCCAGCTCTTGATCTGAACGTATATGCGAGTCCTGAGAGGACCTTCAAAGGCGCTCAGGGGAGAATCGAGGTACGCGTGAGGAGGAATGCATGTGATGCAATCGCAGACTTTGATGAAAGGGACGATGCCAATAAACCTACTAGAGATGGCTGGATTTAATCAACAACGAGCAAAGGGCGTGTCAAGACGTATATGATGACCTTGACCGTGTCAGGTGAAAGGAGTGGAGTGGAGAGAGGATGATACAGAAACGCCAAGCCCAAGCAGAGGGAAGAGCCGAGAATGTCCCGCTCTTCCCCATTCAAGATCCAATAGCATGCACTTCTTCACGACGGCTCCCGTCGTTACAGGCGGGAGCTCCCCTCACGACATTGCAGGTCTTGCGGATGATTGATTGATTGATTGATTGATTGATTGATTGATCGATTGGATAAGCCATTCGCGACCGTGTATATGAGCGGCTGAGAGAAGACATACATTCTTACCTCTTCTCAGGCACGCCTCGCGACCCTACTGAACTGCTGGACAGCCCTAGTAATTCATGCACAAGGTAAGTAGATTGCTTACTCTTTAGAGACCTTAGCATAGCGCGAACTCGTGTGGTGGAAGTAAAAAGAGAAAACGTGGCCAACGAAATGCAAAAGAGATTTCAGAATCACTCAATGTGTTATTAACATATAGTATACATCATATTATCCTCCTATCACCTCCAAATGCACTTCGCATTGATGCCGTAGCAGGCGCCCTCGGCGCGAGAAAGGGTATCATCGAATCCTCGCCGGTTGTAGAGATACAAAACAACTTTTAAAGCTAAACCAAAACTTTTTTTCCTCCCGGGCTATGGGATGCATACCATGGGAACTCCACAATGCTTCTTGTGCCGGAACCATGCATGTCGGGCAGCTGAAGAAGCCACGACCCAAAATGGTACGCCGACCATGTCTCATGTTGTGTGCTGCTGAGAGAAAGTTGCCCCAGCGCCTTCGCTTTTTAATCATGCGTATGATGTCGTAAGTTCGTAATAGAAGTGATTTCGAAACCAGGAGATGTTTCATCGCTCATCAATGGCACTTCTGCTCCAACCAGATCGGAATGGATCGAGATGAGGGAAACATAGCCGGAGGACAGCACTCTATGCTGAACGTCGGGTGAAGATGGATGAGAACATGCCACCAGACTCTCTCCTCAAGTTTGCGGGTCTCTCGCTGCCGCTCTCAGTCGACGAGGAAGAGTTCTTGCGAGAGGATGCCGATGCGGCCTTGACTTCCGGAAACATGTTGCCAGCTCCACCACGTCCGATGCGGTAGATTGGGGTGACCGGGGCCTCTCGGGTCTTGAGCATCTCCTCGTCGAATTGAAACATGGACTGCTCAGTCGCGGTGACCATGTTGCCAGCTCCACCACGGCCAGCGCCCACGGTTCTCTTGGTGTTGCTTGGGCGTGACAGAGAGATGAGCGAAGCTGGTCCAGTGGCAGATGCACCGGTGGTGAGCTCTCCGGCCTTGTATTTCTGGTAGTTGCCGGCTCCGCCTCGGCCACCTCCAATGTATCCCCCTGATCGAGGAACAGATGGGTGTGGCTCGGTGACGCTGAGTTGACGAGAGGGCATCTTGATGGTGTGGATGTGTGATTGGTAGTGTGTTGTCTGTGGTATGGGTTTGAAGACAATGGGTGTGAGAGTGTGGTGTGGTGTGGTAGTGTTGATGTTTGGTGGTTGTGTGTTGTGTGAGTGAAGAGAAAGGAGGTGAGCGAGTCGCACTTGCCTTCTATATGGTCTCATAATATAGGCAATAGTCAGCACAAAGGAAAATTCTTGCTCATCTCGCAGAATCTGTTTTTGCCAGTCATCGAAACAAAGGTCATCACGCGGTCAGCCATGTGCTTGGCCTCAAACGACGCTTTGCAGTTAACGACAACAATATGCGCTAGATTGCAAAATTCTCTGAGGAGTACCACCGCACGCTGACATGAGGTTCCTGCGCACCGACGTTAAGCGATCGTGTGGCGTCGATCGGCCTGGGAGCCGCTAGTGCGTCAATTGCTGTCATCCCCGTGAAGAAGTTTTTCAGAAATTGTTCGCCGCCGCTTGACATTTGCAATCGCCACGGTCTTTGCTGCAGACGTGCCATCCGATCCATTTCCAAGTGTTTGCACTGCGATAGCACCATCATGGGCTTGCTTTCGCTCGTCGACGACCACGGCGAAGAGTCTCGACGACTGCGACATGTCCGGGTCACGCAGTCAAAACAGTCTACGCCTCCCGCACGGGTCAAGTCATGTGTCCGCACAAGCGTCGGCTTGACTGAAAATCGGGAGTCTCGGCACACGGCCCGAAGATTCTATTACCCCCAGAAAATGTGCTACTGGTTTCGATCCATATTTATATTACCCCCAGAATTCTCACGATGTTTCCCGTTTGGGGCTCGCTTGACGACATTATTGTGACTGTACGCGCGCGCGTCGTAAGGCCGAGCACGATCGCGTGATTTGCTCTGGCCCAAGAACTTCCAAGTTTACAAGCCGCGAACACGTGGTATGTTCTTCAATTGTCCGGAGGCGTGGACAATTTACCAAGGTAGGGAATCACTCCTACAGGTTCACGCACCACGGCCATATGCCTACATGTCATGTACAGGTAGGTAGGTGTACTTCTCAAAGTTCTCGTGCCTTCGTCGTCTCTCCAAGCTGACTCCGCTGAGGAAACTCTCTCGATGGTCATTGCTGGTACCGTTTACTACGTTCAGCCATCCTTCTTGCCGCCTCCGCTCGCGTCCCCGCACTTCCAATCCTTAGCGTGTATGCGGTGAACGTCGACGATCTTCCACCACGGTACCTGAGACTAACCCGCAACGCTACCTAGTAGTACGTGACTACGTGATGGTTATTAAGTAAGAGATGACCTTTGCATAGTGATCTCGCGTCTGGACCATTGCATGCTCTTCGTAGTCTCCCTCCATCATCCAATATGACGAGCACGCTCTTCCACTGGTGCAAGAGACGGACTAATCGGAAACGGACACGAGGTACCCAAGCAGTGTCGCCACAGCTTGTGAAGCGAGTCGTCATCAGTAAGTAGAGCGGTGATGCTCGACGAGAAATGGTTTGGGGACCGTCGTCTGCCATTGTGATCGTGGAGAACAGGGTAGCGTTGCATTGAATAGAACATGTGAGGCTCTCGCCGGGGTATCATATGCAATTTCAAGCGAACTTTTGGTGGATAATGTCCGGGTCTGCAAGTCGTTAGCGAAAGTTTTCCAATGTCGATCTGAGTTGGGATAATTTGACTTACTCTCATGCCAATCATCAATCGTCACATACATCTTCCTGAACGTGCTCAATCCAGCTAGGATGCTACCTCCTATCCATGTGCTATACAGCCGCTCAGGTGGTGCGAAGATCTTGATTCGCATGTCCTTCACAGCCAGCCTCTGGACCTCGTGCAGCAGCCTGTCGCCGAAGCCTTTGATCATCGTCGAGCCCCCTGACAGGACAATGTTTCCGAATAGTGCCTTGCGAAGATCCATGTCTGTTCGATTGATGGAATCGACCACGATTTGATGCAAACCCGGCCACTCAAGGCCAATCAACTCTGGCTCAAACAGAATCTCTGCTGCTCGGAATCGCTCTGGGCCAATCTTGAGCTTCTTGCCATCTGGCAGCACGTATTCTACAGCTTTGCTCTCTCCGCCTCGACTGCTGGCGTTCATCCATTCCTTCTCCTCCTTCCTGGGGTCGAGCGCAACATATGACACCTTCTCCTTGATCGATTTGACAATCTCCTTCTCGGCGCTTGTGTGAAATACGTTGCCGCTCTTCCGCAGCAATCGTTGCAGCTCTTCAGTGACATCTCTCCCTGCCACGTCTATCCTTCGAATGCTGTTGGGAATCGCAAACCCCTCATAGACTGGTACAGCATGCGAGACACCATCTCCGGCATCCAGCACAATACCCGTGGTTCGGCCCGAGGCATACAAGGAGAGCACGGCCTGTATAGACGTGTACAAGGCAGGTACATTGAACGTCTCGAACAGTATCTGCGCTGCTGTATCTCGATTCGCGCGTGGATTGAGGGGTGCTTCAGTGAGCAGCACAGGGTGCTACGCGTAGAGTCAGCATGACGATCCGTGGGGAGGCCTTTGCGCCCACTGACCTCAGTGTCAACATACCTCTTCACTCAGCGTTTTCAGCTCGTCGGTGTATATGTGCTGCCAGATCTTCTCCATGTCGTCCCAGTCCGTGACGATGCCATGCTCCAGGGGATAGCGGATCTTGAGCAGTCCTCGCAACTCTTGTGCGCGATTCCCAATGAAGACGTCTCCTTCTAGTCCTCCCGCCAGCACTCGTAGATGCTTTGGTCTCCCTACAAAGGAAGGAAAGTAGCAGGCCGGCGCGTCGGCGCCCGCATAACCAGCGCGAATGGTGCCGCTACCATTGTCGATGACTATGGGCGTGTTGTGCAGGTCACCCATGATGGCAGATTCGTCCTGATGCCGTCGGGCACTGTGCTATCGTGAGCGTTGTGGCATCCAGTCGAGAGTCAACTATGTGAGGCATGCAATGTTCTGGCCTAATTTCCTAGGAGGTAGGAGGTACGTGACGCAGGTCGACGGAGCTTCTTACCGAAGTAAATCCGACACAGCTACCTCCCAGCATAAGGTACCTACCTACCTACATGAGGTACCGTAGACGTTTGTTTCTTACGCCCACACTTACTTGCAAGGCTACCTAATTAATCTGTTCTTTTCATGGTCTAACTAGTTTTTGGCCGCTTGGCTGTGAGACGCTTCCCTCTCATATGGTCATATGGGAGTGGCCAGGTCAAGGACGTCGCTTTTCGAGAGATCGCGGTGTGAGGTATACTGACGCTACATAAGGTACCATACCATCTTCTCAGATTCTTCTGTCAGGCCGTTCAAGATTGACACACATCCAACCAACATACAATCAGTGCTCAAGTTCAACCTGTGGCGGTGTGGTGCTCTTCTTCTTCTCGGCCTGAGTGTCAGATATTTCCTCTTCCGTCAAAACAGGTCGTCCATGATGAACGTGCGGTTTGCCTCGGCCAGTGATATCCCTGAAGATAGCTTTGGTAGTTCTCGCGCACGTCTTACGACCCTCCCAGAGAGGATAGAGGCCAACACAGAAAGAGCTGCAGAACAGCCACAGGATTCCAACAACAACCCAGCCTGTGAAGAACTTCTTCGAGAAAATGTACGCACTGCCGTACATGGGCATCGGCCAGAGTACCAGAAATGACAGAGTCATGAAGACAGTCAGCCATCGAGCAGTCTTGCTCGCTCGCATCAGTTTCGACTGTTCCGCTGCTTCGTCTTCGGCCCGCTTGCGTCGCTCGCCTGGAACCATCTCAAGATCAATATTTGCAGCGGCAGCTAGGTCATGGTCGTCGCCTTTCCTGATCTGCGACATACTGATCCAGTCATAGGCAGGTGTTCTGAAGACCAGTGACAGAATCGGGATGAAGATAGCTGGTGCCAGGAGAGACACGACGTTGCCCACCAGCATCGGGTAGTTGGATCCGGTGGAAGTGACACTCAAATCGCCGTATTGAACCTTCGACTGCACCAGCCATCCAGTCACAGAGCAGCAGAGGGCCAGTGGAGGTGAAAATGTGGCTGCCGCCCAACTCTGACCACTCCACAGGAGGGTCAAGGTGCTCGGCAGCACGGCACCACTGATGATGACTCCCATCAGGAGGTAGAGGTAACCCATCGATATGCCTGCATAATGTAATCCCGTGGAAAAAGCTGCCATGCATAGTGCGTAGACGACACAACTTGCGTGAGACATATAGATCAGCCTCTTCCCACTTGCGTTAGGGTTGATGTAAGTCTTGTAGATATCGTAGGTCCAGATTGAGCTGACTGCGATCAATTCCGCAGACATAGCTGACGTAACAGCCATGAAAATGAGCAAAAGCGTTCCTGCTGCGCCACCAGATCCGAGCAGGGCAACCGCTGCATTTGGAAGTACTAGACCAGCACTGACATCTGCTGCACTCATCCGATTGGGATAGGTCGGAAAAACTGGGTTGTTCTCGAGAGCGATAGCCGCTAGGCCCATTGTCGTGGCCGCTAGCCATGGAATTGCGAACCAGGAAAGACCGCCGGCAATATAACCTGGAAGGGCATGCACAGGAGAGGCTGCAATAGCTTTGTTGTAGTACCCATTATCCATGAACACGGTGCCTGGTACGAGTGTCAGCAAGAACACAGCAACCATTCAAAGTGCTGCTTACCAAAGTTTCCCACAATGTTGATCACGAAGAAAATGACTCCCTCCTTAGATCGCATGGTCAGATATGAGCCTCCAGCATTTCCCTCGACGGGATGACGCTCTGTTGCAGCAACCAGAAGATCGTATACAGCCCCCGGGCTGCCAAGATGGTCTCCAGTCGCGTAGGCAGTGAAGGCGAAGGTGAGAATAATGACCAGGATCACAACAGTATGCACCCAATCGGTCAGGAAGGTAGCTTTGATGCCACCGAACATGGTATATAGCACCACTCCGACAGGTAGCAGAAAGCATCCGGCAGCTGTGGGTACGCCGCAGAGGGAAGTCGCTACCGCGGACCCTCCTGTCAAGAGCATAGCTGTTACCAGGATATTGGTCATGACGCCAAACGTGATGTACACGCCGTGTGTGACCGGTCCATATCTGGCTCGGATGGCTTCCAGGAATGTATGAGCATTGGGAGCTTTCCGCTTCAGTTCAATGGCAATCGTTGCGAAAAGGATGATTTGCACAGTCGCACCAGACGCGTACCAAAAAGGTCCACTCACGCCATATTGATAGGCGATGGAGGAAGATTGGAGCAGAGTCGCAGCCCACGTCCAGGAGGAGACCACTGCAGAGGCGACCAGACCAGACTTGACGGATCGGCCTGCGGTGCTGAAGACTTCACTCGTCTGAAGTTCATTGTTATAGCGCTTCAAGACAAAGGTCGTAAGCATCATGCCGAAGCTATGGGGCGTGATCAGTATATGCCTGTTCCGCTCATGGATAGCCTTGTCATCTTACGCAAAGAGGAAACCAAGGCCAACAATGATTCCATAGCCCGTGGCCTGGCTAAGAGGTGGAGATGTCACCATGGCGGCTTAGTAGTGCTTGTCAACAATGTCGTTGCTGCTTCAGTAAGACCAGATACGAGCTTTATTATTATCGATTGTCTGGGGGAGTGGGGCGGCTCTGCAGAGTTGACAGAACCCGGTTTATGACGGTACGACAACAATCGCGTTGAACAACTGAGAGAGAGAAAAGTAGTGGACGAAGGCCGCAGCCTGCTTCTATACGGGTGTTATCTGGGGGTGTTTGGCGCTGGAGTTGTCCAATCTCTACATCCACATAACCTACCGATTTTGCAGCATGTGTATGCTCCACGCCTTGCGGACCGAGATGCGGCCAACGTATAGTGCGCTGGTCATTGGATCGTCCAGGAATGTTACTCGATGCGATTGCCACGCGATACCCTATAGCTTCAAGAGTATTCACTATCTCGTGCGTCCGGATCGTCCATAGGGAACCGACTGATAAGGAACTTCTTGGCAGACAATTGGGCGAATAAGGGAGATTGCTTTTGCTGACTGGGATACCCCATTATGGCTTGACTCGGAGGACTGCCGCAGATGGTACGAACTCGGAGGAGGATTCTAGTCGGAGATGCTGATGTGAAGATCTTGTTGACCTGGGGAAGATGTGATGTTGTTGTAGACTTGTAGTTGTCGACGCAGATGCCGGACCTGGTGACTAAAAGAATTGGCTCCGACTTGCAAGGCAGGGCAACCAGCCGGCTAAATACGGATCGTGGCTAAATAGAATTGGCCTCCCCGCAACAAAGATGTCCCGCCATGGCTCGTGAATGCGGTCACAGTGGGCTTGGGTAACATGAAGATACCTTACCTGACCTTGTATGCATCCGATGGGGACCATTCCACTACGGCTGAAGTGTCCAGCGTGGAGCTGTAAGTACATGTATTTGTTGCTGCCCATTCTTGTTTGATAGTACATGTCGTAGTCATCACTCCTCCAATTCCCTACCTTACCGTCCCAACGTGCAAATTCCATTGCAAGAATGGGTGCAGAGGTACGATCAACAGGCCATCACTGCCGACGGAAGCGGAGAAGGATCTCGGGCTAAGGATGCAACAGAATCTGTCGTTCGTCCTCGAAAAGGCTGGAAGTGTCAAGTTCGAAGACCGACCAGTGCCGCAGCTGAAGTCGCCCTACGATGTGATTGTCAACACGAAATTCACCGGAATCTGCGGTTCAGATGTTCACTACTGGGTCCACGGAGCCATTGGCCATTTCGTTGTCAAGTCGCCGATGGTTCTAGGGCACGAGTCGAGTGGAATCGTCACCAAAATAGGCGATGCAGTTAAGAGCTTGAAGGTGGGAGACCGCGTGGCGATGGAACCTGGCGTTCCATGCCGAAGATGTGTGCGATGTCGGGGTGGGTTCTACAATCTTTGTCCAGAAATGGCATTTGCTGCGACTCCTCCATTTGATGGTACCCTCGCAAAGTACTACACTTTGCCGGAGGACTTCTGCTACAAGTTGCCAGAAAATGTGTCGCTGGAAGAGGGCGCATTGATGGAGCCTCTGGCTGTGGGCGTGCACATCTCCAAGCAGGGCTCCATCAAGCCAGGCGATAGCGTAGTGGTCTTCGGCGCTGGCCCGGTAGGCTTGCTATGCATGGCAGTCGCCAGAGCGTTTGGTGCAACCAAGATCGTAGCAGTCGACATCAATCCCGAACGGCTTGAGTTTGCGAAGAAGTATGCGGCGACCCACGGTATCCTTTCGCAGCGAGAGTCTCCCGAAGACGCCGCACGGCGCATCATTTCGGACACCGACCTGGGACCAGGAGCAGATGTGGTGCTCGATGCAAGTGGCGCAGAGCCCGCGATACAGACATCCATACATACTTTGCGGGTAGGAGGCAATTATGTACAAGGCGGACTGGGCAAGAGCGACATAACTTTTCCCATCGGTGCGATGAGTGCTAAGGAGCTGAACGTCAGGGGAAGCTTCCGCTACTCGTCCGGAGACTATCAGCTTGCCCTGCAACTGATCGAAAGTGGTCGAGTTAATGTAAAGACGTTGATTACTGGGACAGTAAAGTTTGTTGATGCTGAGAAAGCCTTTGGAGACGTGAAGGCAGCCAAGGGGATCAAGACGTTGGTAAGAAGACACTGCTCCCATAATGTGCCTGAGACAGTCGCTAACTCTGTCCCTAACCCCCATTTAGATCGAGGGCGTTGAAGAGTGATGCGTGCAAACGCATACAGACTTATCTGCTGAGCCAGCTACCAGGAGGTAGTCCTGATGATGGTGATAGGAGAAACTTGTCAGGGCTAGGCGCAGGCCGACCTAGGCATAGAATAATACCATCTTGGAATTTTGGGCTTCAATGCGGTGCACATGTAGGCTGAAGTCCTATGAGGCTACGTACCTTTGTGTCAGCCATAGATGCTCTCGAATGGTATTGTTTCGCCTATGCCGCCATCCGCAGCGTACTACCTCCACAAGTACCAAGTCTGTATGTACTGTCGGCGGTATACTTCATCTTTAGCAGGCCACGCAGTCCTGATTGGTGGAGAGGCTCGCTCCAGCTCTTGGAACATGCAGCACTCTGTACACTTGGCGCCAGTCTTCCAGCTTTCCCCACCTCCAAACTCCTGCGACTCCCATCTGAAACATCACCACACATTGTTTCGACATGCTCTCACGAACGCAGCTGCAAACAAGCGCGAGCCGTTGCTGTTCCGCTATCGACGCGTCTCTGCCCATCTCATGAACGCCGACTTTCTCCTGGCGTAGCAAAGGTTAACATGGACGCCCTTGCGAAACTGCACTAACCTGGAAATTCGCTGTGCAACAATGTACATCTGGTGTGTCTGCTGATTGTGCTCGTCGACGAGAACGACTGGTTCTGCATTGCTGCACAACCTGGGAGCTGCAGTAAGGTGTCCCCTATTGTATTCGTGCTAGAGCTGCCAAGCTGGCTGTCGTTGGTGACTCTGTGGCGACAAAGGCACCGTGACGGCGTTCACGGGCATGGTGGGTGCAGATGATGGGAATGTATTGTTTACTTTCCTTTAGATGAGAGTTGATGCCTTGCAGGAGACGTGAGTTGCTGCTTCTTTTTATTGCTTCGACTGCTTCGACGTCCATTTTGCTCTTCATACAATCTCATACATCCTCTGTTGTCATTGAAGACTAGGCCAAAGGTCTCGCAAGAGAAGAAATCAGGATGCAACACTTTGGCACAGCCATGCCGGCCAGATCCCCATTGCCAGACTCGTCGGCCCTTGAGGCGGGCATCATAGAAGACGAACGCCCATCAAGACTATCACGCGTTCAGGACAACGTTCGCAATCTCCTTCGAACGTCAGTATTGGGATCAGTAGCAAACTCCCCCACAACACCTATCCATGATCGACGACAGGTGACAGCGACCGTCAACTCGCCCGCACTCCGGCCGGTTGAGCGAGACCAACCACTGCGTTCACACCCGCCGTCACCAACCCTAGGACTCAGATCTCCAAGACGACCTGCTCAAACGCGATTCCCAGTTACAGCACGACCAGAAACTATGCCTAGTCCAGCTGACTCCAGCACATCTGTGAGCACCTCCCATTCTGAGGATATGAGAAATTTCCCTTGTCCGCCCTCAAACCATCAGCGAAACATTCAACACACGGCTCATCGGTCTACACTGTTCAATACTCGAGCAGTGGCGGCATTGAATCATCCGGACCTGAGCGAATTTACTGTCTCGGACTTATCTCAGCAAAAGATCAGACACGGGCAGCAGCACCGAAGAGCCTGGGCCAGACATCGGGCCAGTTCTCATGGCTCGGGAAACTTGCGTGGGAGACACAAGCGTCGAACAAACCGGGCAGCAGGTTCGACTGGGCTGTTGTGCTTCTTGGCTGCTTTTCTGTTGGCTGCTTTGGTGGCAACCTGTAAGTACTCGCGTGGCAACAGCAGCGTGACAACTTTGCTGACAGGACCCAGACATCTCTCTCGCCATGAACGTGACCGGACTTAATACGACATTCCACGTGTTGTTCGTATTGGGCATATTACTGGCTACCATTATATTCTCGCACGCTCTCATTCGCGTCATACTGTACAGCAGGGGAAGGAACAGTGGCCGTCCGGCATTTGTGAGAGTGACTAGGGAAGGTCACCGACGAAGAAACCGCCATCATCACGACCACCTACATCCGCATGTTCGACGGATCCCCACTCTGGCCGGCGAGCATGAAGAACCTTTCGTACCGCCGATGCCAATCGAGGTGCACGTATCTAATGATGAAGTCCGAGCAGATCCCATTGTGGACAGTCTTGCCACTATCACACAGACACCTCAGGACTGGGACAAAGATGCTCCAAAGCTCGCCAATCCGCCGCCTGCGTATGGGCGCTGGAGAGATAGTGTTCGCGCCAATCCGGATCTGCTCCACTGGGTTCCCTCTCCAATAAGTCCAATCACGCCAGTGCTCCCGTCGCCCACATACGAAGAAGCTATGGCAGCTGGCGCTGATGACAGGCGAAGCAATCCACCAAGTTATGTTACCAGAGAAAGTCCGGCACGGCAGAGAGAAATGCAGGCAGCGCGAACCCGTGCCGAGAGCTTGGCAGTTGTGGAACCAGAGATGTTCGAAGTGCGAGGAAGTAATAGTCCAGGCGCTGGCGCCGGACGGAGAGGTGTTGGAGAGGCCTTTTAGAGCAGAGATACCCCCGGCATCCAACTCGTAAAGATGATGCATTGAGCTTTTGCGCTTGTAGTCGTACCGTATAGACAGACCGCGGCGCGGTGTCCCATACAGCTGCGCGTTCCTTTCCACCCCAGCACATCTTGTCTCTTTTCATCTCATCCTGATCTCTGCTTGAAGTCTTCTTCATCACCGCTTCGCATCTGGCTCGACATGTCTTCCCTTTTTATCTCTCCCTTCCGTAGACGGCAGACCCTTTGAATCTTTATCCCACCACTCTTTCCAAAACTTCTCGTCTTCTTTCCGCTTTGCCTCTTTTTGTTCTCGTTCTCTCCGCCTGTCGTCCAGTGTCGCGAACCATTCCTCTCGTGCAGCGTCCTGTTCAGCTTGCGTGGCATACAGCATCATACAGTTGTTCATGGCCTTTTGCTCTTTACGGCACATGATAGTGGCCGTGAAGGTGCGCGACGTGCAGCATGCTGCGAATTCTGATCATAGCGTTGTTACATCAGCGCGCGGTCTGAAGGATGATAGGGCTAAATGATATGTACCTCGCACTTCATCGGCGCATTTTTGGCGGACACGCTTGTGGTATAATTCGCGTACTTGCGACTCTTGTGAGGAGGAAAGGGGTAGAGGCGAGCGTGAGGGATTGGGAACGATAGGTGCACTCCTGGAAGTCGGTGAGGTGGAAGACATCATTGTAACCATAGCATGGTGGTGATCATCAGATGGGGAGTAGAAGTAATGTGCTCATCCAACCCGACTCAGCCAGAACGCGTCCGAGCTTCTTCACATTCGAGTTGGACGCTCTTCGGATTAACCTTTGATCCGCATTGAAAGCTTCTAGAAACCGCCAGACATGAACTGTGACCATCTACATATGAACCCGATCTGTTTTGATACAACCACTAGATCAACAGCTACCACCTTACCAAGCCTAGCTGAATAAACCTCTACGGCAAATAACGTCACAACAACTTCAACATGGCATCAGCAGACGCGCTGAAGGCCGAGGGCAACAAGCTCTTCGCGGCCAAGGATTTCACAGGCGCAGTCGAGAAGTTCTCTGCAGCAATCGAGGTCGATCCGTCCAACCATGTGCTCTATTCGAATCTTTCAGGCGCCTACGCATCCCTCAAGGATTGGGACAAGGCTCTCGAAGCGGCCGTCAAGACCACTGAGATCAAGCCAGACTGGTCGAAGGGCTGGGGACGTAAAGGTACAGCAGAACATGGAGTGGGCGATCTTATGGGTGCTGTGCAGTCGTATGAGGAGGCCCTCAAGCTTGACGCCAACAATGCGCAAGCCAAGTCTGGATTGGAGTCGGTGAAGCGAGCGATTGACGCAGAGGCGAGGGCAGACGGCGTCGACCCCAGCGGCGGACTCGGTAACATGTTCAACGATCCACAGCTGATTTCGAAGCTGGGCGCGAACCCAAAGACGGCACACTTGCTCGCAGACCATCAATTCATGGCCAAGCTTAACAACATGAAGAACAACCCACAAGGCATGCAGCAGGAAATGTTCTCCGATCCCCGATTCCTGCAGGTCATGAGCGTACTCTTGGGCATTGACATGTCTTTCAACCCCACCGACAACGCCGACCGCGATGCTGCCAAGTTCCAGGACCAGAGTGGTGGCGCTGAGGAGGATGTTGAGATGCCGGACTTGCAGCCAACAGCAGCAAAGAAGGAGGAACCGAAGAAAGCGCCAGAGCCGAAACCAGAGCCGGAACCAGAAGACGAGGAGGCAAAGGAGAAGAAAGCCAAGAAGGCTGAGGCGGACAAGGAGAAGGCAGCGGGCACAGAGGCCTATAAAAAGAGACAATTCGACGAGGCCATTGCGCACTACACAAAAGCATGGGAGACTTTCCAAGACATCACATACTTGACCAACCTTGGTGCTGCAAACTTTGAAAAGGGCGACTACGATGCGGCCATTGAGGTGTGCAAGAAGGCCGTTGAGTTTGGCCGTGAGGTCTACGCCGACTGGAAGATCATTGCCAAAGCGTTCGGACGCATCGGTTCATCTTACGAGAAGAAGGGCGATCTTGCAAATGCTATCGAATACTACCAGAAGTCTCTCACCGAGCACCGTACACCCGACATCCTGAACAAGCTGCGTGCGGCTGAGAAGGCCAAGAAGAAGGCCGACATTGAGTCCTACATCGACCCAGAGAAGGCCGAAGAGGCGCGAGAGCTCGGCAACCAGAAGTTCAAGGACAGTGACTGGCCAGCTGCAGTTGAGGCATACACGGAAATGACCAAACGCGCACCACACGATCCCCGAGGCTACTCAAATCGTGCAGCATGTCTCATCAAGCTCCTCACATTCCCATCTGCCGTCACCGACTGCGACGAAGCCATCAAGCGCGATCCAAAGTTCATCAGAGCCTACCTTCGCAAAGCACAAGCCCTTTTTGCTATGAAGGAGTACAACAAATGTATCGACGTCTGTGCCGAGGCTCTCGAGCACGACACTGACGGCAAGAATACTCGTGAGATTGAGCAACAGAGTCAGAAGGCTCTACAGGCACAATTCAGCGCTCGTGACGGCGAGACGGAGGAACAAGCACAGGCTCGTATTCAGCGCGATCCAGACATCATGGCCATTCTCCAGGACCCTGTCATGCAGAGCATTCTGCAGCAAGCAAAGAACGACCCAGCTGCTCTGCAGAACCACATGCAGAATGCGGACATTAGGATGAAGGTGCAGAAGTTAGTGGCTGCTGGCGTCATCAGAATGGGTGGCAGGTAGAAGGACAGTGGCCCAATACGAAGCATGAAAATGAGTGAATGATTCGTTCTTTTGAGTTCGAGAGTGTGCCATGTGTGTGTGTGTGTATGTATGTTTTAAAGGCATAGCGAAAAAGGTCAAAATGGTAATGCTATATAGGAGGTACTGCTGCAGATCCGCAGCTTCTCTGCTTCTGAACTCTCTCGTCGCCATATTATCTCAATATCCCAGTAGGTTGCGTTGCCCACTTCCACGGACATCAAACCACACTAAAGAGACCCTAACCATTTGCAGCCTAGGTACCTTAGTGTTTGTCCATATTCCAAATCACGTGAACATCACAAAAAGAAAAGTGGTATAGAGTAGAATCACTCAATTTCGATGGAGATTCTAGACTACTTCAACGCCAGCTCTAATATCAACTATAGTTGCCATATCAGCCATTCTTTGCACTCAACGCCATAGCTATTCGTTCAAAGTCTGCATGACATGATGCCTTCTTTTCCGTTTCCAAGTCCTTAGGTACTGCTGCTACCCAACTATTTTACTCTCGAGACCCGGGGTGCACATTGAGACTCGTCGAATCAATTCTAGGCTACATTACACTAGCTCTGATATCACCTCTATGGGCTATACTAGCTATCCTTTACACTCAGCGCTATAGCTGTTCGTCAAAAGTCTGCATAAGATGATGCCATTTTTTTCGGTTTCCAGGTCCTTACTGCTGCTGCCACCTATCTTACTCTCGAGACCCGGGGTGCACGGTGAGAATCGTCGCAACACGCCTGATATAGGTAGGTAAGGACGTTATCGCTCCTTCCTCCCCAGATATCGAACATATAGCTCATTTACAAAATAGTCGTGTTTAATGCCCGGAGGTCTCTTTTGCGCAAATTCATCCAAGGCATCCTGTAGTTTCCAATTGAGACGCTCTACAAGGTAGCAAACAATATTCGCGCCAGTCCGGTTGAAACCGTAGTGACAATGTACGCCGATGGTGGGGTGTATTTCATCTCCACTAGAAGATTTGAGCTTGATCGATTCTCGCAATGAATCAATCAGCGCGATAAATTGCTCCACTTCATCAGCACTGGGTGGCTGCTTGCTCACAATTGGCAGCTTGTAATACTCAATGCCAGCAGCCTCGAGCCCCTTCTTGTCATACACTGGCACATCGAGACTGATATCGACGACCGCCGCCACTCCATCGGGTATGACTTTCCAGCCGTACTTTTTCGCGAATTCAGGAGGACTGTGCACCTCATCGATCTCACGCATGGTCTTCATAGCTCGAAAAACACCACCAATCGGTTCTGAGCAGGGTGCAACGGCTTGCCACTTCTTGAGATTCTTGACGTCCCATTTTCCACTGGTTGTCATGTGCCGAAGCTGCCACCCGGGGGCGACCCGAGCGTCCGCATAGGTAGCGAGGAAGGTCTCGATTCGCCGAGACAGAATGCGCACATCGCTATTGGAATAAAGCAGTCCGTGAGATGTCGGAGACGGAAAAATTGTGGTTTTCAGATAGCTTCCATGTACGGTGGTCGTTTCTTCCTGCTGTATCTCTGCAGCGGAGGCGTGGCTAGGTGTGTGGGATATGTGACTCGTTTCGGTTTGTGTGGTAGGCTCTGTTGCCACGCTGACATCGCTCGCTTTCGCTAGTAAAGATGGAATTTCCAAGTCATCCCGTTGGGGCTCAGCTGCCTCGATAACACCAGAAGCAGGGTCTGTAGCCACAGAATCATGTCGATCAGGCTTGAGCCATTTCTTAATCCGTACAGCCTCCTCCACTGGCGCCAACTTATCATCTTCTGCCGCCACCAACATGAGAGGCACTTTGATTGCAGCCCAGGTCCTTTTGCCCAAGATGCTGTCTTCTCCGTCCTGTGTAGCTGTAGTCTCTTGCATTGCCGCAGCTGCGATGTACCTCTGAAAAACAGCCGACTTTGACTGCTGGTTGAAGCGCAGCTGTAGTTTCTTCGTCTCGGTATCGGCGCCCTTGCCAATCACACGTAGGACACTTGCACTCTCTTGGCCACCGATTCGATCATACATGCGCATTAAATCGAATACTACGGATGGCAGGTAGCCCAATCGCGCAATCCCACGCAGTTCATGCTCAGACATTGTCCGGGAGCGCGGACATATGGCAACCAGTGAAATTATTACATCGGAGCAGAGATGGTGCAAAGGCGAGCTCGACGAGGCAAGTAAGGCGGTGATGGAGCAGCCCATGCTGTGTCCAATCAAAATCACTTTCTGATTCGTCTCCTTGTTGCGATAGCGGTCTATGGCGACGTAAAGAAGCTCGGCAAAAGCAGTGGTAGTATAGGCTTCGATCTCATCTGGCCTGAAGTCGGACAAGCCGCACCCAGGAAGGTCGATGGCAAGGCATGGCGCAATTTGAGTGAGAGAATTGAGCAATGGAGCAAACTGCGCAACAGAGCCCCCAAGACCATGCTGAAGGACAATCAATGGTAAGTCAG
The DNA here is from genome assembly GCF_000320565.1 of Sphaerulina musiva SO2202. Classification (NCBI taxonomy): domain Eukaryota; kingdom Fungi; phylum Ascomycota; class Dothideomycetes; order Mycosphaerellales; family Mycosphaerellaceae; genus Sphaerulina; species Sphaerulina musiva. Next base: position 944,235 of record NW_016017385.1, read on the forward strand.
CAGGTAGCTTCTCCGCGTTCGTGTGCTGGTTGTAGAAGGTCCTAATCCGAGGATAGACATGGCCAGATGGAGTTTCGTATCTCTCGAACTTGCTCCTGGCCCTGAGGAGTCCCGGGTCTGTTGAGGCAGCTGCAGTGGAAGTGAGCATTGTGGGATATGGCGAACAGTGGCGAGCAATGATAGAACTATACCGTCCGTGATGCGCTGGAACATGGGCAGCCTGCTTATAAGCCACGTGAAGGCGGCGGCCCCAGCGACGCCTGTGATAAGCAGCGCAGGCCCGTGCAGAGCGTTGACCACACTCGTCGCCATTGACCACGCTCAGCCGGTATTTGCTGAGTCAGTCAGTGGTGGAGGCGGGTTGGAGAAGACATGTATAGGAGAGAGGGGAGGAGTGGTGTGAGGTGCATGGAAGCAGAAGGTGACTGAGGTAAGGCTGGAGGTGTGGCTGTTGGCTTGGCAAGGCAAAAGCAAGGCAGTTGGCAGACCAGGGTTCCTGGAGGGCTTTGTGAGGGCCGAAGCCAATGAGCAAAGCGGTTCAACGCACCTGCTCTCAGCTCGAGAGCGTAGAAGAAGTTAAAGAAAGAAGGTATTAATCGGCGTAATGGCAGTTGCAAGTCGCGCGACGCGAGTGGTGCCTGGAGACACGGCGCGTGACCTCATCATCGTTGCGAAGTACAGCCATCACTGCATACCTGGTACCTGACCGTAGGTATGTACATGTACATGTAACATGTATTTGATGGGAGGCCGATAAAGATCAGCGAGGCAATGAAGCGGAAGTGAATAAAGGTAGAAATGGAAGCTGAAGTTCACTTCATATGTCGGCCTCGGGTGTGCAAGTAGGTCAGGTACCTGTAGCGAGTGCGAGGAGAGGTGAGAGGTCAATGGTGATCATGCACTCACGTGATCGAAAATAGAGCCAGGATTCGAAAATGGGGACTTGGCGCTGGTGCACTTCTGCGCCTTGAGAATTTCGGAGGCCATTTGCTTACACCACACTCCATCCACCCAGCGCACCCTCCTCGCCCACCTACATCCTCACCCAATACCGCAATCATGCCTGGAGTCTCCGTTCGCGATGTCCCTGCCGACAAGTTCATCGACGCCTACGCTGCCTTCTTGAAGCGTCAAGGAAAGCTGCCAATTCCAGGTATGGAATGATCTTCACTACCAGAGAAAAAGGAATTGAAAAGAAAAGAATAAGAGATGGAACGGCACAATCATATCAGAGAAACCTGAATCCCGTGAGGAACGGGGGACATGTGTCAGCAGCAAAACTGACACCGTCTACAGGTTGGTCCGACACTGTCAAGACCTCCCACGCAAAGGAGCTTCCACCACAGAGCCAGGACTGGTAAGTGGCTGTTGACTTCCTCCCTATTCCCCCCCTAGCAGCAACTAACTCTTGCAGGTTCTACATTCGCTCCGCTGCCGTCGCCCGCCACATTTATCTGCGCAAGACTGTCGGTATCGGCCGCCTGAGGAAGGTGCACGGTGGCACCAAGAACCGTGGCTCGCGCCCATCGCACCACGTCGATGCTTCTGGCTCCGTCGACCGCAAGGTCTGCCAGGCTCTCGAGAAGATCGGTGTCCTCGAGACCGATGAGGAGAAGGGTGGCCGTCGCATCACTCAGTCCGGTCAGCGTGATTTGGACCGTATCGCCCAGACTACTGTTGAGGCCGAGGAGGATGACGAGGATGACGAGTAAATGTTACTGCTCTCTTCATGACCAAAAGCTATCCCGTCCGAGGTGCAAGACAGGGGAATTCGATGCATTTGCATGGCGCGGCGTTGCGGATGGCCTGACAGCGGAATAGCTGCAGCGCGCAGGAGCCGGCTTTAGTGACTGAATGAACCAGCTTGATACCCAATTTCAGTCTTCTGCCGCTTCTTACTTGCTATCTCGCCTCTTGTTTATGAAACTTATCGCGCCAGTGAACACGGTACTTCCTGCAACACCTGGAGGCGCTGCACCCGACGTAATTACAAAGCCACGACATGCGACTGAACAGTGAACACTAGCAATACAGCTGAAGGACAAAAGTTTTGAGAAACTCCGCTGTATGAATTCTGCCAAAGGTACCTACGCAGGGGACAGATTTGAAGCCTGATCACCCTACTACGCATAGCAATATGACAAACATGCACCTTTCCCGCTGCGTCTGCCAGATTTGGGCATATAGGTATTTCTTGTTCGTTTCCCTAGTCAGAAATGCCATATACATTTCTATGCTCTCCCAGTCCACCCTCAATATTACAGCGTTGTGCTTCATATCCTTAAAGGCTACAGTACTTCCTCATACGTGACTCCCACTCCGCTCGCTATGGGCTGTGCACCCTAGCCCCCACTGATAGCCACAATCAACTCCCAAAATCGGTCCAGATACCCGGCCGGAGGCTCATCATCAATGTAAAAAGTTGCCAGTTGCAATCAACACCGAAATAAGGAGTTTGCAGAAGTCGCTTCCGTGCCAAGAGTGGAAGTTAGTGTCCATCTGGATTGGGGAAAGCTTCCCAAAATCCTCGCCTCCTGTGCATCCATGCCCGGCCGTACCTCCTAGGTACATGTACCTGAGTCCTTCCACCTCACCTGTCGTCCTGATCTGATAATACCATCGCATACTACCTTTGTATCGGTGCTCACGGACCATACGCTGCTGCCTCCTTCTAGTGGGCGCTTCTGGGTTCTTTGTGGCCTTCTCTTGTTGTCATTCTCTCACCCGTGCATGTCGCATCCACTTGTCCTCGCCCATCGCCGCCGACCACAGTCCTACGACGAGCGACAGATCAGCATCGCACTCGGCGATTGGTGCAAGAAGAGCATACCGGTCCCAATGTGCTTGCCCGGCACATCTGGTGACCGTGATCGTGACCGTGACCGCCACACTTGAAGCAGTGACGCGGATCTCGCTGAGGTATAATCGCTTGTGCCGTCACTCGCGTGGGCCACGACCAAGGTCTCGGTATAGTACGCTGCTACAGGTGGCGTAGGGAAAGAGTATTGGTGGTAGGCCGGCGAGGCAGCACAGGCTCATCACTGATGGAGCGGCAAGGATGTGCCCGTGCTCGGCCTGGTGCATGTACTGCCACGGGCCCTGAAGCATGACGGTGGGCTTGAGGAGTCGTTGTGGCTGTCACGCCGCGAGGGCTGGGGGATAAGATTGAGCCATGTGCCTTCCTGTGGTGGTGGCGCTGCTGCTCTTCCTGGCGGTGCTCGAGTATCTGGTTTGGTCGCACAGCAAGATCCTCGCAGCAACACTGCTGCCGCTCTACTCGGCGGCCTTCTCTGCGCTGCATGCGAGTTGATGGCGATCGCAATGTCGTCTGTCGATGTTGCGCTGCTGGCGCACAACGACGCCATTACAGCGATGCGCTGGAGAGCGCATGTGCGGTGCGATTCAGAAGCAGCATGAATGCTCGCGGAGGCCCTTCCATCCACTGTGATGGCGTCCCTTGGCTCTATTGCTGGAGGCGGGATGGAGCCCGAGAACGAGGAGCCAATCGCTGTGTTGCGGGAAGGGCCCGAACCACCAGTGAAGGTATATAAAGGGCGGAGGAGCAGACCGTTCGCCCCCCCACGGGGGGCAACGGTGAACAGTGGTGGTCTAGTGGAAATTGGCAACAGGTAAGTATCCCCGCCTCCCCACATTACTGTGAATACGTTAACTACTCTCGCAGAGTCGAGTCTCCCTTGATTCTCTAAATGGTCCTCCTTGGGTAGGACGCAGAGTAAAGAATCAAGGTGAGACTCACAACAATCATCAATTACTAACGGCAAACCACCATGATCACCGCCTCAATCTTGGTCAAGTTGGGGTTGTGGGAGTTGTTTCCAGGAGGCTTGCGAGCCTTCTCTTTTTGCTCTTTTGCTCGAACTTGTATAAAGCAGAGATAAAAGAGACCATCTTTCTTTTGCATATTTCTGGCTCTGCAGCTCTAAGGCTTTGCGCCAGCATCAAATGGGCACAGGGTGTACAGCTCGCGATCGGTTCGACTGGACATGAGCCATCTGTGCCACGTCCGAATTCAATAAGTTCTGTTCTCTCTCTCTGTTCAACGCGTCCTTCTGTCCAACGTATGACCTTCTCTAAGTACGAACGGAACACATAGTCAAACTGCTCACATAGCCGCGCGACAGGCAGTCGAACCACGCAAATGCCAAGATAGCGACTTTCTCGTGGTACTTCTGCATCGCACAACACGCTTGGTTCTGGAATGCTGAAGACATTTCTTCTGATCTCCATGGTCACGCGAGCAAGATGCGCAGTCTTCGGCCCTGACAGCAAGCTGCACGCTTTGAACAGTCTGTTCGGGTGCGAGACGCGGCAATTCCACGTTCCAAAACCCGCGACTCGAACCTTGACTTTCCGACGTTTGCTTCCCAAGCGCGAACCGGCTTGCGAGCAAGATGCACGCGTTGTATAGTCTGTTCGAGTCCGGGACGCGGCAATTTCACGTTTGGAAATTCGCGACTCTAATCAGGACTTTCCTACGTTTGGGTGCCTAGCGCGAACCAGCCTTACTGAAGTCAGCCTCACAGTCTGGACGCCTGAGGAGGCTTTGTTCATCCATCCCTTTGTCAATTGCAGAGCTCGCGAGAGGATGCAAAAGAACCATGGGCGTCTGTGAGAGCCAATCCATATCAGCTTGTGGCCAATGGTCCGCCACAACAACCTAGCAATGGTTGGATGCAGTTTTTCGCATCTATTTTTGTGATTGGATTCTATTGTCAAGCTCGCAGATCCCACGGTTCGCGAGGAACAAGTCGATGCTGTGTGGATGCTGTCATTACCTATGTAGCATCTGGCATCTGGCTATCTGGCATGACTAGGAGCGCTACTAGCTTGGCTGTCAGCGAGGTGGCATGAGAAGCCATGCACACCTCTCCGATACCGTGAGGACAGAGAGGATTGTCATCCTTGTAGTCACAACAGATCGGTCGAAGAAAGTCCTGTGTGTACAAGCCAGTCGCAGGTACCTAATCTAGTTGGGATCCTTCCTTCACCTTGGGCCCTGGACCCCTTTCGTCGGCTGTTTCCACGCCAAGCTTTCTGACCCGTTATCAGTTCAAAACTCTACACACCTATGGCAACCTCTCACAGACGACAACCTCCCAACACACCGCAAACAACCATGGCGCCCGGCAATCAGCCCCTGCCAGTCAAGCGCAGATCGAAGAAACAGAAGCATCGGCGTGATATACAGGCCAAGAAGGGAGATGCCTGGTTGGCCGACAAAGACTATGTGCCCAGAGCCACCCGCATGGAGGGGCAAGCGTGGGTGAAGCGATTGGAGAAAGCCATCAGATACTTCGACGACGTGCCTTCGGACAGCGTGCCGATGGATTGCCAGTGGGAGGCCTTGAGTCAGAACGACCCACAAATTCACAGAAAGATTCTCGATGGGGCTCCATTGCTGGTCAACAAGAAGGACGACCTGCAGCGCAACCGCATCATATGGTACAACGGCCTTGATGGCAGGCACACGTTCAACAGACGTAACAAGGTGAGCGCCACATGTTCATGACAAACCGGTACTGAGCTAACCGCCGATAGCACGCGTCGATGAACTGTGCGCTCGTGCGTCTCGCAATCTGCGACAACCCTCCCCGCCCGGTCTCGAAGGTCATGCTTCTCTACTTCAAGGCGTGTCAAGAGCAGGTGGACACTCCTAAGATCAGCGAAGACCGAGAGACTTTTCTACGAGAATGGATAAAGCCGGAGTCTGACGACATCTACATCTTCAGTTACACGGAGATGAAGAAGTTGTCTCAATCGTTTGGCCGCATCCATGCCAATGCGGTCAAAGAGGTCACCCAGAAGCAAGACATGGACGAGTTGGAGCGTGGACTTGCCAACATGGAGATGGAAAATCCCTACGAGAAGCTGGCCAAGCACTACGCGTCCTGGGGTGATGGCGAGGGGAGCGGAAAGACCACTGACTCTTCAGAGTATAGGGAGATGGGAGATTTGGTGAACGCCGCAATTGATTTCTGCGATAGGGTCTTGGCCGAGTACCCCCACGAAGGTAACGAGCACCTCGGAGTCGAGGCAGAACACGTTATGAGCATCCACGCTACCGTCGATATGATGAAGAAAGTGGATGACCTTTTGAGCGCCTTCGAGAAAGTCAGTATCTGATGGACGCACTTCTCCTGGGGGACGGTGAGAAACCGAAAACCTGATTCAGGTAGCCACTCAATACCATCTCGAGCTCCCTCGTATTGACAAAATCAACTTTCCTCACATAATGTAATTGACAAAGATGCATGTCCGTTATCATAAGTGCACTACAAAAAGAAAAGACTTTCACCTCCCTCGCCACTCTCCTTCCCTCATACCAGTCACGCAGTATTAGCCTAAGTACTTTACATACTGATCAAATCTTCTTTTTCTTCAAAACCACCTTCCACGCAGCAACCGGTCCCACATTCTCCCACTCGCTCGCCTCCACTTCCCAGCCAGGCGAACAACAACGATACTTCTCCGGAGCAAACGCCGAGCAGGAGAGTTCAATTCTTCTGAGATCTGGACATGTCGTTGCTTCCCTCGTGATGGCAGGGTGAAGAACCTGGTGATACACGGCAGTCGTGAGCGCGACGTCGGGGTCTTCGCGTGTCGGGCCGAGGATGTGGAGGGTTTGGAGGTGGGGTGGGAGGAGGAGGAGATGATTGTTGTTGTTGTTGTTATTGCTGTTGTTGTGGACGAGGGGGTTGTGTTGTTCCTGGGAAGGATTGTTGAAAAATCGATGGCTTCCGACGAGGGCGCGAGGAGTGACGGCGAGGTGGAGGAGGTTTGTCATGGGTTGTAAATTTCCGAGGGGTTCGTCGTATGCTTCGTGGATGCGGGTTCCTGTGGGCTCGGGATCTGCTTCGGGGAGGTTGCAGAAATTGTTACGGGTGTCAAGTCGTACGGATTCAAGGTGGGTGCCAAAAGTGTTGAGTGATGCGGCGATGCTTTGGAAATCGAGAGGGTATTCTTGGACGGCCCATTGTAGATCGATTTGGCGGAGATTGGGCGCTCGGCGTAAGAGGTATGCGAGCATTACGTTGTCCAGCTGGCATTGGCGCAATTCGATGCTCTTGAGTCCCGGCCAGAGCGTTTCTATTGGGAGGAGGGGGGTCAGTTTTTCTCGCTGTTACGTGTTTGGAGGCTGCCTCTGGGGATGTCTCAGAGTGTAGTGGTCACTTCCATAGTTTTTCGCACTTCACTCCAGGGGGAGCTCACCTGTGTCTGGAATGCCAATGGTCCGCGAAGTAAAAAGTCTACTACAGTTGACGCGCCAGCCACTGAAAGTCTCGACATTAGGCATGGAGAGAAGTCGGTTCGCAAAAGCACAGCCAAAGACACCCATATGCTTCTCGAGGCGGATTGCCAGATTTCGTATTTTACGGTAACGTTCTTCGGAGTGATCCTTACTATAGGCAAGCACATCAAGCATGAAGAACAACGGTGTTAGTCGGAGATGTGTTCCACGTTGTGCATCGAAACCAAGGCAGGGCACAGAGACTTCGAGAACCTCGATGTTATCACATAGCAGCATGAGCATAGTAAGGACAACATCGGCTCGCCCACGTTCTAGCTTTGCGCCCACAGCAGATCCAAGTCCCACGGGGTAGCATGAGCTCACTCTACGCATACTTTGGGCGTATTGGAGGCATGAGGTTTTCAGCGATTGAGACTCTAGGTCGACCGTATGCTGGTCATCTTGAGTAAGATGCTCCCATTTGTCTATGACAATCTCGTGGACGCTGCCTGCACACACTGGATCTTTGGCCAATGTCTCGATGAAAGTCCTGGCATTTGCCAGGGGGAAACCTGGGTATGTACGGTACAGGACTGGCTTGACGATCCGATTCAGCCGGAGTGATGTTCTCGCGAGACTTGCTAGAGTAAACAGTTGGAGCTTGATGGCCTGATCGGAGTCGCTGAGCTTGCCGGTGAAGTCTGGATTGCGGCGCTCTCCAATCTCGATAGCAGAAGGCAATTGTAAGTGCTCAACAATCAGGTTGAGGATCTCCTCCGGAAGATGCAGAGTCGACATTCCTGCTTGAGCGTGTGTCCTCGAGGACAAACGGCACCGCCGGTGCCTGTGGAGTCCAGCGGTGCTGCATACGCCTGTGTCGAAACTCGATTGATTCAAGAGCAGGATTTCTGTGGTTGAGTCAACGAGACTAGTAGTACTTTTAGAGTAAGATACGGAGGTAGGTGAGGTGGTCGCATTCAAGTGAGCCGGCGGTGCTCGAAACTCGCGGTGCCATGGAAGCACGTGACGGCGATGGGAGCTGTCACTAGCCGGGCGCCGGGCGGTGCTGCTCCGGTAGATCATATCTGTTGGCCCAGACTGCTCCTCTTCGTCCCTCCATCCTGTCACAAGTAACAAAGAACGATAGAACTATGGCCTCTGACTCCTCGGATCCGCGCAGTTCCAGCAGCATCATCGAGACGGCTCGAGGCATATTCTACCATGCCATGTATCATCAACTACCCGAGCTAGTCCGCACAGCGAGCCAACTGCCAGCGAAGACTATGCAAAGATACATGGAGCGTGATAGGCGATACGATGCGCGACAAGGAGCGATTGGGGACCCGTACAAAGGCTTCATTGATCCAGGTCTGGCAGACGAGATCGACGAAAGGCAACGTGAGCACGACGAGTACCTCCGAGCACAGCAGAAAGATGCGAAACGCGATGTGGATGATGTATAAGAGCTATGACTGCTGGCGTATGATGTGCAGGAAGATGTAAGGAATTGAGTGAGAAGGGTACAGTTCGATGAAAGCATCTGGACGACTCCTCGCATGAACGCCTGTCCTCCAAATTCCGCGAACGTCTCACCCCTCATCCTTTCACGATCTCAACTTGAGCTTCAATTCAAGTGCTGCTATGCCTGGCCTGAGCGTACGAGCGAATCTCTTCCGGGCTACCCATCAGCCCATACAGTAAGTGAGCGTATTGCTATTGTCCCCGGACCATCATGTGCCACGACCGTTGGAATCAGGACGTGGAGTCGATGTCGAAATCGGTTGCTACCTTATAGGAGACTCTCTCATCGGCAGCTTGCTTGGTCTTTCCACTAACGGATAGCTCCATCCACATCATTCGTGCCATTGACCGGCTCGCTCACAGCATTGCCCTTCCACGCTTTAGCAGAGATCCTCTCTCGAATCTGCTGACTCGCGAACGGATCCACATATTCACAACAATCAACAATCTTCTCCCCACTCTCATCACATCTCAGAAAGAATACAATATCATTCTGAACTTTGTCTCCTCCATCACCCGGCAACATCCAAAAGTCCGCCCGCACAACCACGGTCCTCTGCTTCACATCCACCAACACATCCTGCACCAGAATCGCCCAGACCGAGAGGTTCGCGGACATGTCTTTGATGTGATTACAGAAGCCATCGATATCTTTGGGTGCGCCGAGCACAGGACTATTCCGCGCGAAGAGCTTCGGCGCCCACGAGATACGGAAGTGAGGCGCGCAGAAAGATCTCAGGAGATCGTAGTCGGGATTGTTATCTCGAGGTGTGGCGGAATTGGTAGCTTCGATGAAAGCCCTAGCCGTGGTAGAGAGTTTGGAATAGATGATGTCTTCTGCCTCTGAAGGCGGTAGTAGTGGTGTCGTGGTGGCAGGCATTGTATTTTTGCGAAAGGAAGAAAAAAGTGCTCTCTTATCTCTTTCTCTCTTTCTCTCTCTCTGAAGATCTCTCCTCGCAGCAACAACAGAGAAAGAAGGACAGGAAAAATTCCCCCTTTCGCTTCGAACGGATGAGCCCAATATAAGGTATCATACATTTTTCTACATCTCTTGACCGCCAGCTGCCAGCATACCGTAGTTTGTAAATAGCGAGCTGACGGCTTTAGAGTTTAGTAGTTCCGTCTTATACAGACAGCCCAAGGAGCCCTCATCAGCTTCGTTGATTCCACGCTACCTAGAGGCTAGGTTATGGAACCCTCGACTCCTTATTGCCGCTTGGAGCATTCCTTTACTAGGAAGTGGTCACAATCGTGTTCCCTACAACACCACACACATGTGCACACATGTTCACACACATGATCCGCCGCGAACCTAAGTTGCGGGGGAACTGGGAATGGGCCTGTTCGTACTTCGGGACCGATTCGTTGCCGGCGTGCGATGTCATCCTCTTTCTTTTGCAAATGCAGATCTGGCATGTGGACGTAATAATGGGGAATGTTGTCGTGGAATATACAATGCATTAATGTTAGGTACCTATCTTCAAAGATACTCGATGCAACCCTGAATTGGTCACAAGTAATCATGAACGCCACACCAAGTGGCCAGAAACGCTGCCGAAGCTGCTGTTCCGCACTGGCAGCCAGCTTTTCAAGCAAACTCGCGAAGTTGTATCTCTGATAGCAATCAAACAACAAGTCCGTACCGTAAGATTCCCATAAGCAGGTCCCCTCCCGCAAACACGCTTCATATTACTCGTCACTGAGGTGCAATTCTCCATCCGGTTGGTTAACCACCTCTTTGCATGCTTCGAAAGCCCATATTCTGATACCTCAACTGCGACTCGAACTCTAGTGGAGTATTCGTCTCGAGCTCTGGGGAGTCATGTTTCCATGACGTCTCGATCACTTTTGGCTATAGCCCTTCCTGCCGAGCCTCGCGCACCAAGTATATATCAAGGCAACCAAGCGGCGACAAGTTGATTGCTGATGGCGATCGCGGCTAGGAGCTTGCCAAGGATCATGTCGTCGGCAGCGAAGATGTGAGAGTTAACCATGGCTGATGATGATAGAGTGGAAGGAAAGGCCCAATCCATCCTCCTAGTCTATCTCAATGATCTCCACTGCCTTTACCGGCGCAGAAGGAGCGGCGGCCGATGCACTTCGCCCAGCCTCCTCACGCTCCAAGCTTGCAGACCGTACTCCGGTCCGCTCGTCTTTCTTGGGCTTCCAGCTGCCATTAGACTCTACCACGATTGCTTTCGTGTCCGTCAGGCCCCTTTTTTGAAGCTCGTCACGCACGTGGACCAAAAACTCATCGACAATCAGAGTTTGCGGTCGTACGTCACCTCGGCACAGGGGACAGCGCCAGCAATCCACAACCGTGGGCCATTCCGGTTTGATACGCTTGCACACAGAGAGGAACACTTCTAGATCGAAGGCGTCCTTGTGAAGACAATTAGCACCACGAACAGGAACATCGACCAGTCTCGCCTGCGACAATGGTTCCACAACGCTGATAGTCATGTTGCTCGAAGTCACTGCAATCTCGTCCTCGTTGTCAACGGTGCCTCCTTCGGACAGTGCTTTTTTGATCGTCGCCAAAGAGTCTTGGGCGGAGACGCGACCCAGTCCGTCTTTGATGATATTGTGGCTCGTGACACCAATAGTTTCCACGGCGAGTGCGAAATCAAACCTCCGTTTGTCGCTCAAGGGTCGGTTGAGAAAGACCTTGAGCTTGTTGATTCCACGATTGACGTACTCCGTGACATCAATAGGCAGATAGCGACCATGATGCAATTTTCGTCTGGTGTATAACTGTACACCGTTGAGCTCGAACGACAGCGACTCGGGCCAGAAGCTATCGGCAACAACCCAGCTGCTCTCGTCAGTGAAACCGGTTGCCGGTACAGCACAACATCGTAGGCGATACATCAAAGAGTCCTCGCTAACGACTCTCGTATTAGGTTTCCCTGAATCAGCAGGGGCTGGGATAGTCTTTGCAATTTTGTCAAACGAATCGTCCGAGATCTCGAAATGAGCAAGTTGTACTGGAGTTCTCTTCTTGATGGTAGCTGGTGCCATTGCATAACCTGTAACAAAGCGATACAGCCTAGGCGCATCCTGCTTGGGCTCAGCTAGTACCAGGTTCGGACTGCGGAGATGTGCTTGGTGTAGCCCGCAGCGACTAGGTTCTGGGTGCGTTAGCTGAGCCCGTGGGATTTCAGCTTGTGTTGGGAAGACAAGCCGTCTCATAGCTGTAGGCTGTGTGCGCAAAGCTGCGCTATGCGGCGTTGTGTGAGGCGAGGCCAAAGTAGGCGTTCGTCCGGGCGGTACAGGTGGTTGCAGCTGTTGCATGTGGGGTGAACTAAAAGCCTGCGCGTCAGGAGACGAGGGAATACGGCCGATGTTCTGTGGGCGACCCGCTGCCTGCAAATACCGCTGCTGCTGTTGTAGTTGGTGTCCTGGGGACTGTGGCTGCCACTGATTTAGTGTCTGCTGTGGCAACATCTGAGAGTGGAGCATCTGTTGTGGTACTGGGGACATCATGCTCCGCGGCATTGTCCGAAAGAGTGTATAGACGTCCTGCGACACAGCGAATGGTGCTATGGGTTGAGAGGCGATCCCGAGGCGGTTTTCCTCTTGACGTTGTTCGTGAGTCTTCCAGAGCCTGTATACGAGATTCAGTGCCCCATAAGCTTGCTGTTTCTCCTGTGCAGTGCGCCGCCATCGATTATGGACGCAGTTGTGTTGATCCAATTCATGCAGAGACTCCAAAGCTTTAATCCCATCCGACTCTGTTACGCCCCAAAACAAACGCGCAATGGCTCGAAAGCATGTGTTTTGCAGCACGACGCTATGAAGATGCAGGATTGTTTCCATATCCTCTACGAGTGGAGGAGCCTCCAGCTCGCGACATCGCTGCGCAAGACCATCCCAGTGCTGAGGCAGCTTCATCAAAAAGACCTTTATCGATTGCACACGCGCCTCGTATACCTCCCTTGCGTTGTGCGGATCAGAATATAGATCCATGATAGGCTCCGGGAACTCAGAAAAGAACGTGAGCAGCTCATTGTTGACGGCCGTGTTCTGACACAAGAGACTGCCAAGCTGGTCCCAGCTGATGTCAGGCACGTCTTTGAGCGACTTGGGCAGCAGACTCGGCATCACAGTACGCAGACAAAACACCTGACTGAGTACTTGGTAGAACCAGTCCTCTTTCTCAACAGCGTAGCGCAGCAAAGTGAGACGACCGTGGTCGACATCTTGCAAATGAGGTTGCATCGCCTGCTCCACGTCGTGTATCCGCTTGAGTAGAATATGCTTGGGTATTCTGGAGGCCACAGGACGATGCCTCGGCTCACGTGATTGGCCCTGGGGATGGCCATGATTGGAAGGCAGCATAGGGGGCGTTTGGACAGGCTGGACGTTTGACTGCTGAACGGGGCCATGGAATTGTGTTCTCTGAATATTACTTTGTGTGTTCCGATGCTGCTGTTGATGCTGCACTGTTCCAACCTGTTAGAGCTACAAGTACTGAGGTGGTTCACACTTTGGCGCGTGATCGAACTTACGTTGTGTAGGATGCTGCGACTGAAGATTCGGCAGGTACTGTTGCGGCTGCGGAAGGAACTGCGTTTGTGGTGATAGCCCATTTGCTTGGACCGCCATCGAATTGAGAGGCATTCCAGAGACCTGCCAATGTTGTCGTTGCTGTTGCTGTTGCTGTTGCTGGGTTTGCGCCTGTTGTGCCTGTTGTGCCTGAAGGGGCGACTGCATGACCAATGGAGAGCCTGGCCTCGACATTGCGGTCAATCCCGTATAACTCATGTCGAGGGCCATGCGTTGACCGCCGCGGTTCCGGAGTGCCTTGATCTGATGTTCTGGGAATGTCGGCGATTGTGTATTCTCGTCGCTTGGTGCTGGAGAAGGCAGCGATGGCTGCACCAGACCTGTGGCCTCCATGGAAGTTCTGCTGCCGAAATTGATATTCGTGACTTGGGGACTGCGTTGTCCTAGTGCTGCGGTTGTCGCATAGTGCGCCAAATGGGGCCCGGAGTGAAATATATTGCCAGGCTGAGAAGACGACTGCGTGCCTGCCGAATTCGAATTCATGTCCCGTACAGTTCCTTCCTCTTCTCCGTATATACTGCTAGCCGCCACCGTGCCTCTCGGTTGCTGTATCCGTCTCGCATGTTCGCCGGGGGTTGCAGCATTCAAGCTGCTGTTTGCACTCTGGACATCACCGGCGACGTCGACAGTAGCGTCCCCTGTCACGTCTTCCATCTACCTGATCTCTTTGGTCTGTATCCACCCAAGTCCTGCGTGTTTGCGATTGCGTCTCTTGTCGTGTGTACTGCTGCTGCCCTGCTCTCCTCGCCTCTTCTTCGTTGGCACCTCGTCAGCTACGACCATCAGCGCGTTATCTACGCAGGCATGAGACCGCAAAGGCTGCGACGAGGTGACTCTGCGCATGAGAGCCGCTGTGTGTCACTTCATTCAGCGGTGACTTCTCGCTCGCCAGAAGTTCGGGGTGCTGTCGTTGCACAACAGTAGTGGCTGCAAACACTATATAGGACGCGCTTAGGCATGCGTGGAGGTACATCCACAGACGCGCTGTTCGTCTGTGAATGGCGGCGGTTGAGGTCAGCGGAGGTCAACTTGGAGGAGGTATAGTATTTTGAATGTCAGACGAAATTCCAGTCGCGTGCGATGGAGCACGAGGCGGCGTGGGAGGTAGCGCGAAGAAAGATGATCGATAGTTCGGCTTATTAGAGACGGTTGACGGGAATGCACCGATCGCATGCTCGATTTACCTCTCTTGGAGCTGCTATCACAGGAGAGCAGCCCAATGCGTTCATGTCCATGCCATCCCTCCACATCTGACATGTACCTTACCTGACAGGCTGATAGTAGGGTCCTGGATGAGGCGGCTCCCCGCGTCACCCCCTGCGCTGCGCTGCCCTGTCACCAGAAAAGCTGGAGGAGACGACGCTTAGAGAGGTCAGGCCGTTTGTCCTTCGAGAAGGACGTGAGAAGCGGCGCTTCTGGGTTAGCCGGGTGGACGGCGATCAATCGCAAGCACCAAGGCGGACTAAGGTGGTCTAGCGATCTTGCCACACGCATGCATGGGCATCTGTTCTACGTGGAAGTCTGAGTGCACATCACATGCTGTGCATGCATGTTATGAGGTAGCCTACCTATACCTGCCTACAGTACAGTATCTGCACCATCCCATCCTCTGTCTGATGAAGTGGGAACAAGCCGTTTCATTCCAGTCTCGACCGACCTAGTCCAGTACCTTCTGCGCCGAGCTTACTCATGAGTCGGAGTTGGTTCAACAAGCTGTCCAGAAGCACTCGAATTGCCGGTTCCTGAGTGAACACCGATCCAATAGCACACAACCGTGACGACGGCGCACGTCCGACCGTGAACGAGTAACCGACCATCATCATCACCATAAACACCATCACCACGCTTCCTCCCCAACACCTACGACCGACCTCGTCCTCGCCTGCACGCCGATGCGGCGACATCCCGGAGTGCAACAGACAGGCGGTGGTGATGAAGCTGTGATCATTGCGATCTTGGAACTTGCTCCACCCGCCCCGCAGCCGTCCTAGACAGCAGACGGACACTGGTCACTACAGTACTACACTATATACAGCGAGCAACTGGTGCGCGACAACCTCGCGCGTAGCTGTTCGCCGGACGTGGCAAGCACACCTCACCGGGCCCCAAGATGGCAAAGAATGGGGCAGGCAACGCGCAGGCTGGTTCGATCCTGCTCGTGGTGCATGATTTCCAGGCGAGAAGCCCCGACGAACTCAGCCTGGCCAAGGGTGATCGTATCGAACTGATAGAAAGGTGCGTCTACGTCTGCATTCTGATGGTTACCACTGCACCTGAACATGTCTTGGACACGCGGATTCTAATGCGGTGGCAGGGACGACGATTTCGGCGACGGATGGTAAGTCTGCCTTCCACTGCCTTCCGGTTTGCGCCTCGCGGTCGAGGGTCGTCTGACAGCACATAGGTTCCTAGGAAAGCATCTCACCAACGGCACCAGCGGCCTCTTTCCTGAAGGTAGGTGACATGACCCTTCCAACCCCCAAGTTGTGCTGTTGCCGTGCTTCACCATCAGTATCGAGGCTAGGGTGGTGCTGACTACTATGGCAGTATATACCACTCCGGCCCCCAAGGGCACTCTAAGCAACAGCACCCACAAGCGGGGCATCAGTGATGCAGCTTCAGTCCTTACCGCGCAATCTGCGACCGGGAGTGGCACTATGCCTGCGACTGTTTCCGGAAAGCGAGATGCCTCAGCAACGCAATCTCTCGGGCCTCCAGCCAGCAGTGCGCAGACTCCGTCGCTGTCAACGGCTCTCCGAACATCTTTACCATCCAGTAGCAGCGCAACCGGCGGCCGAAGCTTCACCATAACCTCTGATTCGCCCGTTATGAGCGAGACCTTGTCTGTAATTGACGAGCACATTACACATATGAAATCGCCGCGCGCGTCATATGCTAATGGCAACAAACGGGACACTTTGGGCAGTGTCTACTCGGCGCAACAACAATACCGGCGATCATACATTGCTGGCACAGAGACTGATGAAGAGGAGCACCAACTGCACACGGAGGAGGAGGTCATGTCCTGGGGGCCAGACCGTGTGGCAGAGTATCTTGAGGATAATGGCGTGGAGAAGTCGCACTGCAATGTCTTTCGAGACCAAGAAATCAGTGGCGAGGTCTTGCTCGCAATGGACCAAAACAGCTTGTTCATCAAGGAGTTTGAATTGGGGGCTATTGGTCGGAGGTTGCGTACATGGCATAAGATCAAAGCGTTGCAAGACGAAACGAAGCGGAGTGTGATGCCAGAGATTGAGCGAGATCGAAGCAATTCTGAGTACTCTTTCGGTGCAGACGCCGGAGAGGGCGCCACCGATGCCTCAACTGTGGCCAGGAACCGCGGCTCGACAATCAGCGGACCGGCTCTACCTCGAGGTCTTAGTACATCCAAGCGGAACAGCGGTGACGAACCGGCGACTCGCAGTACGACTCTGCCCGAGCAACAGATGCCATATGTGCCGGGCGGCACCAGACGTGTGAGCGCTGGCATGTCGCCTCTGCAGGCCATCACATCTGCGCCGAGAGAGACTACCCAGCGCCCATCAGCGCAAGGCATTCGCAACTTGAACCATTCTAGGCGGCACTCAAGTATCGACTCCACCGTCACGGACGGCGCAACTCGCACTGGCCATCGGAAGAAGCCCTCACTCGACCAAAGATGGGAACCTGGGCAGCATGCCAACGGACACAAGCACAATGCCAGCACTGATTCGCATTTTCCGGACGCCAAATCGAGCGTCCTGTCACCTGCTTCGCCCGAGGACCTCGATCGTGGCTACTTCTCGTCGAATGAAGCTGACACGAGGTCACGTATATCAACGGTCTCAAAGCGAAACTCGACCTCCATCAGTCATTCTAGTGCAATCGGCCCCATTCAAGAGTGGCCCAGTAGCTCCCAATACATGGGTCCGGAAGTGCTTAGCTCGCCTGGACCATCCTATTACCACTCCAATGCGATGAACGCAATCAACAGCAAGTTTGGGAGTCATCGATCAGCCACCGCGCCCGCGAGCAAACTCGGCCCCATGCATCCCATCGTGACGAAACTAGATCATGAAAGCGGCCAGTCGCTGGATGCGATTGCTGCGAGCCCTACGAAGGTCGATGATAATGGCAGCACAGCCTCGAGTGACAAAGTTGCTTCTGACAAACCAAGTCCACGGGTCAACTTGAGCATGTTTTCTTCTGCGAAAGCCAAGATGACAGGACTGCGATCGATTAGTGATGCTGTCACCAAGGATGAAAAGAGATCACCGACGAAGACCGATCCTTCGTTGAAGTCGCCCACCAGAACAGGCTCTTCGACGCCAAGCACCGAAGGGAAGAGTTTCGATCTCACCAAGTCGGACGTCTATTCACGCGCATCAACAGGATCAGCTGGCAACTTGATGCCTCCTCCCCCCGTGAAAAGACCGCGCGCAAGAACGAAGACCAAGAAAGCTACATCTGCTTACACCAACGGGCTGACGCAGATAACGCCAACAGAGGCCATGATTTCATGCGACTATTCCGGCTGGATGAAGAAGAAAAGCGGCTCCCTAATGACGACCTGGAAGACCCGCTTATTTGTTCTGAAGGGCTGCCGATTGGCCTATTACTACTCGGACGAGGACACGGAAGAGAAAGGACTGATAGATATAGCATTTCACAGAGTGCTTCCTGCTCACAATGAGACGCTTACCGGCTTGCACGCGACTATGACAGGGGCGAGTAATGGCCCTACCAGTCCTATGCACGGCTCAACTCCGACACTGGCGCAGCAGGATCTGCGAGACCACCCGCCTCAGAAAGGCGAGGAAGGGGAGGGCATGTTTATCTTCAAGCTCGTTCCGCCCAAGGCTGGACTGTCGAAAGGTGTCAATTTCACGAAACCTGCGGTGCACTACTTCGCTGTGAATTCTCGGCAAGAAGGCCGACTATGGATGGCCGCACTCATGAAAGCCACTATCGATCGGGACGATACTGGCGTTGTCACGACCACCTACAACCAGAAGACTATTTCATTGCAGAAAGCACGAGCGCGCCGCGAACGGCCGCCGGCGCTGAAAGAAGACACCGATATCATTGACATCAGTGTGGGAGGCATAGCTGGTCCAAATGCAGCTGATGACGCCAACGAGAGTGGACTCGGTATAGGTGGTCTGGCCGATGGAGACTCCACTACGGGCGGAGTCCAAGAAGAAGGCAGCATGCTTGATGCGAACTCCATCGCACCTAGCACGATAGCTGCTACTGAGAGCGAGTACAATGAATCTGTACTGGAACCTGTTACACTGCATGCTTAGGCTGACACACCATGCAAGACCTGTATGGCAAGTTATTGTTAACCTTGTTCAGCGAAGCGAAGGCGTTCCGACATGGCGCGCCGGGGCATACTTTGCACGACTTCAATGTTTTGGATGGGGGTATACTGGGAATTGTTGATACCCTTGCTGCACAAATCTCGAAATGTCTCCACATTCATTACTTATAAGCGGTAGCGCCGAATCACGATTCCAGAATCCCTTCTCATGCATCCTCCCTGATAGAAAGATGGCCCTGCTTGATACTGGTCAGTCTACTCCTGCAACACATGCGGGCAATTGGACATACAAAAAGTCAAGAGCACATCTCAGACAGGCTCATTGTGAAGTCGCTGTGATCGCAGTGCTTGGCGGACCCGATGAAGTCGATGCCGCTGATGTGTTGGTTGCCGATGAGTGTGTTGTAGGCTGTTGAGGTGTGAAGAGCGGAGGAAGTGTTGCACCAGATAGATGCGTGGGCAACCGATGAATGTACGGCATCTCGATTGTAGTTTTCCTCTTTCGAATGATTTGTGGCCTGAGCAGTTTGACTGATCTAGTACACTAGGTGTATATGTATATATATATATATATATATATATATATGCATCAAGCATGAATCTTCAGCAGAGTATTGATTGCTACCTAGAAATGTACTATCACCTCCCCGACTCCGGCTGACATTGTGTGCTCGTTTTCGGCATACAACACATTTGCTTACTCTGAAAGCAGTCTGATCGAGAAGCCCTGCGTGATGAAGCCCTTGGATAGATGTACTAGGAGGGTAAGGTAGCTTGCAGTAGTGTTGTAAGGATCGAGAATGGAACCATTGGCCAGGCATTGAATGCAGTTGCCTGATGACTCAGGCAGTCCTGATCGCTGTTTGTGTACAATTGAGTTGCATTGATTGTCTGCCTACAGAGTAGCTTTCGTTGGGACAAACAGATTTTTCCCATGCTCGTGAAAAAGTGCTGGTATCGATCCATTGAAATGGACTGGGTGATGGGCATGTTGTTGACTGAAGTCACCGCCTAGCGGCTTGGCGAGGAAGAGGGGAAAGTGAAGCTTTACATCCTCATCTGTTCTCTCCCATTTTGTCTAACCGACTCTCTATCTATTGCACATCGCGAGCCTGGCCGTATCATCGACCATCACAGTCGGCCAACTACATAGCTTCACGGCGGCTGACGCATGCTCAGCCACCTGCACCGCGCGTGGGGAAGATCTTCAGACATCCGCAGACGCTCGCCTACGATGATCCGCCTCGTCAAAGGAATCTAACCAGTTTTTTCAAAGATCAGGTCTAGACACATCACTGTCAGACGAGTTCCTGTAGCGAGAATTTACCATATCAAGATGTTTCTACAATGCTGGGCGTGGTCGTTGGAGGGTCTATTTCAGCTACGCGCCTACTAGCCGCCGGCCTTCATTGGCTGAGACGTCCTGGTTGCAGAGTGCCACGAAACCACTCTATACCAAGTCTAGGCCCTGAGCAAGACAAGAAACAAGTGCAAGATTGTCAATGCGTCCTGTATGTTGATTTTAGAGCAGGTTGATGTATAAGTACAATCAAGGTCGGCCTAGAGAACTGGGCCATTCCATCACAACAACGCTTCCAACGACTCTCCTTTGTGCTTTCTCCTTGTATTTCACCTGCATTGCTTCTTATTGCTGCTACCTTACTCAAGCTTCATCACAACAATAACGATCACCCGCTGGCAGGGATCACTACGACGACGACGACGACGACGACGACGACGACAACCACGCATACTATACAGAAACGTCGATCGCGAAAAGCACTGCATATTGTCATTATCCATCCCGCATCAACACCCCCCAAGCCAACCAACATGCCTGTCCCAGAATACGGAGCTGCGCCGTTGGCGAAGACCTTCGTCCTCGTACGCGGCCTATCTCTCATCTGCATGATTGCCATCGTCGGCATGACAGCCAACTTCGTAGCAGAAATTATCGGCTCGAGTGTCGAGCCGCCCAAAGAAATCGTCGGAACACTCGTCGTCGTACGTGGCACTCTCTCCCCCTCCCCCTCCCCCTCGCATACACACAGACGATTTCGCTTCAACTCATCACCACTGACCTTCCAACTTCCAGACATGCCTAGCCGCACTCTACTGCCTTATCAGCATCCCCTTCTTCTACGCCCAAGCCAACCTCGGTCTCCTAATCATGACCGCCACGGATTTCTTCCTCCTCCTCGCCTTCATCGTCGTCGCGGTCGTCATGGGTAAACCTCTCTCGTTCCTAAACTGTTCCGCTGCAGCAGACTTGAACGCTGCGGGGAACGCTCATTCCACCGTGGTTTTCACTCAAGCTCTCACGGAAAATTTTGGAAAATCCGGCAGTACTTTGGCTCTGGGAGGTTGGGCTGGTCTTACCAAGGCGAATTGCTATGAGACGAAATCTATTTGGGGGTTTTGTATTAGTTTGACGATTCTGTTGACTTGTTCGAGTTGCATTTTGCCGACGCTGTGGTTTAAGGCGAGGAAGGCTGGTGGTGGTGGTGGTGGTGGAGGTGCGAAGTCGGATGTGTAGACTGGTGACTTGGCGACATTTCTTGCATAAGGGCTGCGGTTGAGATGGCGTACGGGGACTTTAGAGGTTGGCGTTGGGGAAAAGTCAGGCGGTGCCTACTGGTAATATTTGAAGATTTTCGGGTGATCATATTCATGGGGGCCAGAAAGCATATAGACCGGGAAAAATTGCATGGCATTACAAGACATTGCGCTGTTTTTGCCAATACGCTATTCTTGCCAATGATAAAAACTTTCAACACATGTTGCTAATGATTGATATGAAGGTCTGTTTGTTGAGTTCTGAGAGCTCGAGGTAGGATTGTAGGGTGAGTGGATTGGAAAATTATGTCCTGCCCGTATCTGTACCACAGCCAATGATCTCAACGGCTGCAGCTTTTTCAAGGCGCCTTGTCGTTCTAGGCTAGCAAAGTCAAGCAGAAGAATGAAGGCGAGTTCCAAAGATCCCAGCCAACCACCTGCAAGACTTCACGCCTTTCCTCCTTCTTTCATGGCCAACTCACCTTAATGAGGAGGGAAAGAGAAGGCCGTAAACAGCCATGTGTTGCTATCAGCACTTTTCATACGAAAAAAAGGAGACGAGATATCGAGAAAATGAGATAAGAAATGGCCCGGAATACGTCGTAGGTCGTTGGGGAATCTGTTTTCTTTTGGCATTCTGCGCCGCAGCGCACTCATTGTGTCGCTAGGCCTTGAGCTAATTAAAGCAAGGCCACTCCATGCCTCTCTATATCCTCGCATGGTCGATCCCGAGTACACCATACGCCAAGCATGAAGCCGTCAGCAGTAATGTCCTGACGCATCACCCGTTAGACGACATTGATATATGTTCCCTCTTTGCTTTTTGAGCTGATGTGCGTCCTCACCTTGCGCCTTCTATGTTCCCTGTCTCTTCACCTTCCGCCCACAATCTATCGGGAAGCGCTCCACACGTTCTTCAAGAAACCATCTTTTTGTGTAAGTCGGTTCATCGCATCGTCGCTCTCGCCCATGGCACGGACGAAGCCGCAAAGGGCGTAGACCTGGTTCTCGCCAGTGGCACGGCCGTTCTCGTCGACCTTTGCGACGGAAAGCTGGACGGAGGCGTGGTCCTTGGCCTTGATGATGCGGTTGGTGGCAGAGCACTTGCGTGGGACGTAACTGGAGGAAATTATGTTAGTGAGCCGTTCTCGGACGAGGTCCATAGATTTGGGCAGTCGCGTACAGGTCGACGAGCTCTCCGCGTTCGTTCTCCATTTTGACGGTGGTTTGGGGGGTTGACGGAAGAGTGTTTGAGAGAGTGTGTGCGGCGGATGTGGTTGTGTCTGCGGCTTTGGTGTGCTCAGGATGGAATATCGGGATGTCGGCGTGGGAGGCGCCAAGGCCATGCTTGATTGGCTGCTTCACCACCGTCACCAGCAGACCATTTTCAATGATCAAGACAGATGCTCTCAATCACGGAGAGAATTTGCCAGTAATAACCGCTCGCTCTCGTTGCGAAGAGATAGTTCGATTACCCAAAATACATTTTTACCATTTTAGATGGCATCAATGTGGTTATACTGAGTGTCTTGATCGTGCGTTAGCATTCAGCAAAGAGACAACAAGTAACAGCCAGAGCATATATGTGCTATATATTGTACCGGCTGCGTTGTGATACCAAAGTAAGCTCCTTCAAGAGCGAGCAGCACACGACGACTATCTCCATGCCACTATGTCACGGTCTTCGTCTTCATGCCCTCCCTCACTACACCGTCGACCATCTCAGCGAATTCCCGCGGCCTGGTGACAAAGGGACAGTGTCCGGTATCCATCTGCACAATCCTCATCCCATACTCCTCTGCCAACTTGAAACGCCACTCCAACGGAACCACCTTATCCTTCAAACAAACGACAGACGTCAAATCGCAAGCTCTCCAAGCCTCCGAACTAAGATTCAAGGTTGCACCAATCATCTTCTGAAATGTCAGCGCCTCTACATAAGGCTGAGCTTCAGCTTCGGTCATATCGTCTCGATAGAACGCTTCGTAGCCTGTATCGCACCAAAAGCTTTCAAACTTATCATCAATTCGGAGGTGTCCTGCTGAAGCAAGGTGAGTTACAATGGGGCCGTACTCGAATATCGCAGCTAGGTAGATGATGCGAATGCGTTCAGCCGCGGACGGCTGGGAGGCTAGGATGCGGTTGATGGCCTCTGTGCCTATCAGTCCTGCTGCGGATTGCAAGATGATTGCGATTTGTTGACCAGGCTTGTTGAGCTCGGAAGCAATGGTTGAGGAGATTGCCGAGAGGTTTTCTTCTAGTGTGCTCGTCTTGCCACCAGCTGCGGGTAGTGGTAATGGGATGTAGTTGTAGCCGGCATCTTTGAAATAGGGTGTGGGCGGCTCGCAGTGGAACCTGACGTGCCAGGCGCCTGAGACAAGTATAACAGTCCAGTTCTCGGGTCTTTGCGCCTTGTGGACTGCAGTGATGTCCGCTGCAATCTTTTCCGTGTTTTCGGAGTGCGATCTGGAGCTGTAAAGGGTGGCCATCGTCAAGGACGTTTCTTGGTGAGAGCAGAATCGGTGTTGTCCTGGGTTTAGCTCCAATACTCCTAAGATCAGCTATGGAGGGAAGATCGTTCAAATATGCCTTTAGCGGGTATAGCGCTTAGGACCGTCTGACATTTTTTTCCCGATTCAGCCATCTCAATCGCGACAATGCCCTTGAGATGCTTCTCTGCTGTCGACTAGCTATTGGCCTATCGGGCTCCGCGCGCCCTGGGCACCTGAATGCATCTTGCGTTTGAGGGAGCCTCTAGCACCGATTCAGAAGAGGACGAATTGGAAATCGCATTTTAGGGTCCGCTTTTTCATCGCTGTTCTTGGGTTGCAAGCAACTGGGCTGTGTCCTGCATCTTGTAGCCGAGTGTGTCTCACTTGAATGACCAGCATCTCAAGCCAAGCCAAGAGAGGATGTCTTGCAGTCAGTTGAGTTGAGCATTCTCGAGCATTGGCAACCAAGGCTGCTGGCGGACGGTCGGGACGGATCATGCTATACGGACGAGGAACTGTGAATCGAAGATTTCTGTGAGAAGGAGTGAATATATGCAGCGTGCACCGGAGTCCGGCTGACGTGATGCATGTATGCAAAGAGAGTCGCTTGCTCGGTATAGCTGCGTTCGGTGCTGCCTGCTGTGGTGTGACATATTCAACAGGTCGACTAGAACAGCCATTGAGACAACGCTCAGACCATGACCAAAACGGGTTGGCGGTAATACTGCAGTGTATACCAACAGTACATGTAGGTACCTAGACAGTCTTGGACGCCAACATTGTTGATCGCCAGTGGTTGAGAATGTACCTCTGTAGATATTTGGATATACCTCCTATGCAAATGTGGGGATTCGACGTGGCCTGAGCTATTATTATTCATCCGAATCACCCTGCTGGCGCAAACTCAAAGGTTGACCGTTGAACATGCCATGCACTGGCATGCGGTGCACGGCATGACAGGGAAAGGGACCACCGGGTCCTGGGTGAGGTCCGAGGTGGCACCTCTCATCAAGGAACGCTGGTCATAGGATGTTGTAGAGAATAGGGAGAGAATAAGGTAGGGATGGAGGACGAGAGTTTGATGAAGCTCACGCGCAATCACATGCTCTCGCGACATTAGGATTCAAGGGGTACAGCGCACTAGCAGTTGAGGGGACGGCGCTAGCACCTCAGGTCCCATCCGAAAGTGTTTCACGTCCACCTCTACTCACAGGTCTTGCCGTGCAAAGCGCAGTAGTAGCTCTGGCAGTCTGCACTCATTTGGCTGCGAGACGACTGTTCGTTCATTCATTCGTTGATCGATTCTTTGTTCTACTCAATAATAAACGGCGAGCGTGAGAGAGGGGGGCCTAGGGAAGAGGAGCAGCATTGACCGTGCACTTCTTAATGATAGGCACCGCTATTTCACCGCATATCCTTGCACCGACGCTAGGGGCTCAGGCTGGTCCAGAGCTCACAACAGTCGAAAGACCGACGGGTGCAGCAGAGACGATGGCAAACGACGCGCTGGCGACAATGGAGACGCTCCAGACGCGCCTAGACCTCGTCGACCACGACGAGCAATCAGCAGCGTCGGTCATGGCGAAGAAGACTGACGAGATGAGGCAAGCAGACGACCAGGAGGAGGAGAAGGAGAAGGAGGAGGAGAAGGAAGAGGAAGACGAGGACGAAGAGGAGCATTTCAGACCTAGCACTCCACAGCACAGCACCACCAGCGACAGCGATACGTCCTCGACGCCCACGCAAGAGGCGGCCAAGCCTACCTTCGTTGAGACCATCACGCTTCATGGCGAGCCCCTGGACGACCGCGCCTTGTCCTCCTCGTCGTCATCCTCCCCAAGGCCGGAGACACCGACGGACCCTCAAACGCCGTCAACTCCACACGACCTGACGCGTGACTCGATGGCCAGTTTTGCCCTCTCCGACACGTCTATGGACTGGAATAACCTCAGCAGTGAGGCCATAGAGGACGTACTTGCCACTCCACGCGTGAGCAATACCCGGAGACATCTGCGGAAAGTGAGTAGTCTGGACATCTTGCAGAACAAGTTTGCTGCTCCCGATAAACCCACTACTCTTTTCGACTCCGATGAAAATAGCAGAGATCCTCCCATGTCCGCTGTGGAGCTGAGTAGGGAAAATAACGACTTGGACGCCTGGAGGCGGAACACCGACCTTCTTCCACACGATTACACTCTTTCACATCGCCAGAGTGTTGCTACCATGGACAGTATCGAAATCTTGGAGGACTCTCCTCTCACCCCTCCCAGCAGGAGTATGAGCAGGAGCAGTAGTGCGGACCCCCACAATCGCACCAGCGATAGTTCCGGAGAGGATATGCAAGTGGACTGGCAGGCATTAGACAAGACTGAAGAGCAAGAGAAAGAGGACAAGGCTGCGCAGGAGGGCGCTGAAGATGATGCTACAGCATTCCTGCTGGCGAGGCTGGAGCAAGAGAATGCCAAGTTCGCAGCAGATCCCAAGGCTTCTGCGAGTAAGCCTCTACGTCGCAAAACGCGAGCGTATAGTCGACCACCAAGCATGGCCCAGCTTAAGAGGCTCGTGGCCACCAGCGAGATGCCTTCGATCCGCTACAGCCTAGCCTCAGATACCCGTTTTCCGCCTTCGCCGAACGAGACACCGCCCATGACCGAGCTCGAGTTTTGGGTTGCACTTGTTCAGGACTACTCCAGCACAGCATTGCGTCTGCCTACCCTGACGACCACCAAGATAAGATCCGGAGTGCCGCCTCCGCTGAGAGGCGTGGTTTGGACATCCATGTCAGGCGCGCGGGACAGAGATCTAGAAGACTCATACGAGAGGCTCATCCACGAGAAGAGTTCGTATGAGGGCATCATCAACAAGGACGTTGGCCGCAGCTTCCCTGGCGTGGAGCTATTCCGAGATGCAGACGGCGACGGCCAGAAGATGCTGGGGAGAGTGCTGAAGTGTTTCTCGCTGCACGACAAAGACATTGGCTACTGTCAAGGACTGGGCTTCTTGGTTGGACCGCTCCTTATGAACATGGGTGAGCGGGATGCCTTCTGTGTGCTTGTTCGGTGAGTCTTGCCAGCACTACAGGATGAGTTGAGCATTGCATTACTGACCCTTGCCAGATTGATGGACCACTTCTCGTTGCGAGCCTCATTCCTGCCGTCACTTTCTGGTCTCCATATGCGAATCTACCAATTCTCAGCACTTCTCAAGCAGCATCACCCGAAACTGCAGGAACATCTCGCGAAACACGGTATCGAACCAGCATATCTCTCACAATGGTTCTTATCGTGCTTTGCAGTCACCTGTCCTCTGAATCTGCTGTTCCGCATTTACGACGTGATCTTCGCTGAGGGTGCCAATGAGACGGTTATGCGAGTCGCGCTTGCCTTGATGAGGCGGCACGAGGAGAGAATGCTGGCAACGGATGAGTTCGAAGAAGTTATGAGCCTACTTCTTGGTCGCGAGATGTGGAACTGCTATGCTGGCGATGCAGACGAGCTAGTTGACGACTTCACATCGCTGGGCGACATCGTTACCTTCGCCAGACTAGCTGAACTGGAAAAGGAGTTCGAGAAACAGTCTTCAGAGGCGGTGGGACAAAGCGCGGGCTTTCTGCCCACCGTACAGGCTGCGGCTTCTGGTTTCCTTGGACGAATATGGGCGCCTGGTCACGCTGCAACACCGAGCAAGACGGTCACGAACCACGCGCACAACGCAAGCACAACGACACTGTCGCCCGAGACGGCTGATAAGACGCGCGGCGGCTTCTTTGGTAGACCGTCAACTTTCCTCAGGCGTAGTCCCAGCAGAACCGAACTTCACGATGCCCACGACAGCTCGAGCAGCGGTGATAGTGGATCTACAAACGGGTCAAGTGCAGTGAGCCTGACGTCGACTATTATGACAGATCCTGACACTCCCCTCGCTCATGGTCAAGGAATGCGTGAGAGTATAGCCGACAGCATCAGCACAAAGTCGAAAGCAGACTCGATGTACCCTCAATCCACAAGTCTCCTCATCTCGCAACAACGAGACCTGCAAGCTCAAATCGAGGACTTGCTCACAGCTATGGGCGAAATGCAACGGGAACAAGCACAGCTCGCCGTAATGTTACAAAAGGAACGCGAAGAGAGAAGTGAAGATCACAAAATCATGAGGCAAATGGTCGCCAAGCTGCGCAAAGACAAAACCGACCGCAGGAAGACAATGCCGCCCCCACCCCGAAATCAGTCGCCACTCGAGGTGCCACTGCCCACAAGCCGACCTCTGAGTGTGGGCGACTTCACTCAGCTCAACATTGACGGCACAGATAAAGAGCCCCCGGAAAGGGACGAAATGGAAGAGCTCGTTGAGAAAGCGCAGGAACGATTGCAGACAAGTGTCCGGTTCTCAATGAGCCTGGAAACGAAAGCAAACTTGCGAAGCACTCTGGCGCGGGCACGAGAAGAGCTAGCTGTGGCTGAAGCACAATCACGAGATCTAGCCATCCGACTGGAGGCGTCACAATCCGCCGTCATCGCGTTTCAGGAGGAAGGGGACGACCTGCGCTCGGAAGTCAAAGAACTGAGACAGAGAGTAGCTGATGAATTCAAGGCGCGACAAAGGCTAGAACATAAAATTGGCGAGCTCAATGCCCAGACCCGGAGCATCGAGCGCAAGGAGCGTCAATACAGGTCAGAGAGCTTGCAGCAAGTACCGACATTGAGCAAGAGCGGTGATGCTTCGAATCCGCAGGGCAGGAAGGGCAGCACTTCTAGTATGCCTGGTGGCCTACGAGAATTGAGGCTTGGTCGTCGCGACTCAAGCTCGTCTGTGCATAACACGAGGTCTCAATCTTTGCGGAACACATCTCCACCTGCGACCGATGTGCCGCTGCCTACGTTACGAACAGAGCCTGCGTCGGCAGATGGCACTCCTGCTACATCGCCTTCACAGTCAGACATAGCATCGCCATCATCTGTCCCACCCGCCGGCGAGCAGCTCGCTGCGCCTGTCGGACGACGAGGATTCTCGAAGCGTACATCGTCGCTCGCCACACAGGACGTTTTCGCCACAACACAACACGAAGTGGTCCCTGAAGAGGCTCTGTTACTTGAACTTGTCAATGCAAAAACAGCAGAAGCACAAGCGCTGCAAGAACTCGACGAGGTCAAGAAAGCGTTGTCCGTCTCGAAGCGCAGACAAGAAGAGACCATGACTCGCATGCGAGCCGAGATTGAGGCTGCGAAGACTGAAGCCAAGCTCGCAGTTGAGAAAGTGGAGGCTGCGAAGGTGCCTTCAGAGCCAGCCATCGCAAGTCCAATGTTCTCACAGCCTTCAACGCCATTCGCGGAAGGTTCGAATCCATTGGCGCCTGCTGGAAAGGTGTCGTCCGGCACAGGGACTCCTGCAGATGACAGACCAGAGTCCGAGCTCAATGTGGCCAAGAAGGGCGAAGATAAGTCTGCAGTCGCACCTGTAGGGTGGTTCTGGCAACGACGAACAGCATCGAAAAGCACCAATGTCAGTCCTGCGGAGGACTAAGATAGATTGTACAACCACGCGAGGGATTTCACTTTCAGCTTCAATGGGTGATGATATGTTAATGTCTGATGTTGAATCTCTCGGGACGGATCTTTGGGAGCATCGGGGAAGAGAATGTTACATGTATTATGTCCTCGAGGACGATTGTGCGCATAGCAAGCCGCTTGCTGAACCAAGTACAGCTCCGGTGGTATAGTGTGCAGTTACGAATAAGAGATGTACGTACCCCATGTATGTTTCGGAGCTACTCGGCCACTCAGCCATCTTTCCACGTCACATAGGTAGGTACATGTACGGCGATTGTACCGTTTGGGGCGACGCGTATTCATTCTCGAGATACTTTAATGTAGAACATGGATTCCATGTCCCTGCACACTTGCGACAGACAGCAATGTACTCAACACGCTGCTGAAACCAATGACCGACTACACCTTAGCTCATCTATTTTCTTTCCAAGGCTTCAAAATATATCGACCCAAGCTCTTCGCCACGATGCCTGCTAGAAAGAAACTTTCAAGTGAAGCTACCTACTTGTATGTCCAAGGTTACGTCCAGAAGACTGAGCTGAATCTAATCAACCTCAAAGCCCCCACTCCCGTTTCACAGGTAAGTCATTAGAAGACTTCTTCTTCTTCTCGTTGGTATCTACCTTAACCTCTTTTGGACAGGTGGTTAGGTCACTAGTGATATCAGCGATAGCTTGAACGAGCCTGTCGAGGACGATAGGTTGAATGGAAGTGATCATGTGACGATATCTTGCTGTACACGATAGGTAAGAAAAGTGCCATCATGAGAATGGTAATCTGATGATATAGTCGATAAGTGTAGTGCTTGAAGGCTATTATCTATAGAAATGTAGCGAGGCACGCACACAGGTCTTGGAGAGTTGGGGTCTCATTTGAATCTTTCCACAATTCGAGGTAGTGAGTGAGTGTGTGAGAGAGAGAGAGAGGATTGAATAAATCAAAACGCCAGCTCGTGCTACTTCGGGAAATATGAGAGTCGTGGTGGCCATGAAGAAAAAAGTCGCTCACATCCACTGTACATCTTCTGCTCTCATTTGGTCCATATCTTGTAAAACGGCTTCCCAATCCAGCCACGATGTGTCGTTGGGCAGTGAAGCTTGAATGTCGGGGGGCAAGTCGAACATCGAGTCGAGTACAGCGGTGTCCGGTAGATCGGGGAGAGTCATGTTCACGGGCATCTGTTGCGCGTTGGACATGCCAGAGAAGTCGAGCTGGGCGGCTGTAGGCAGTGGTAACTTTGTCGATACAGTCTGAGAATCCAAGCCATCCCTGAAGGCTTCAGCTTTGATGCGGAGCTTCTCCAAGGGCCTCCAGAGCATGCCATCCTTGGTGTCAGCTACGTCCGGTGCATAGCGTGCCATGCACTTATCGACGAGCGACCACGCTTCGTCCGCCAACGCGTTGCCCCGGACCGAGCATAGACCCGCGAGTGTGACGGCAAGGGCCTGCCACGGGACCCAGGGCATCTTCCGCCAAAGTCCAGATGTGCTCACCCACAACTGATCTGAATGTCGCAGAATGTTCAGGGCAAGATTCATCACCCAGGGACTATCTACTCGAGGGGGCACGCTC
Source organism: Sphaerulina musiva SO2202 (assembly GCF_000320565.1). NCBI lineage: Eukaryota > Fungi > Ascomycota > Dothideomycetes > Mycosphaerellales > Mycosphaerellaceae > Sphaerulina > Sphaerulina musiva. The sequence continues at coordinate 975,042 of NW_016017385.1, forward strand.
GAGGGGTGATGCTGCATTGGTCGCACAGCTCGCAGAATGAGTGCGTGACACGAAGCGGCGCCTATGTCTGCGATCATCCGGTGCGCGGGTATTGCCAGATTGCAATGTCGCAGATAATGTTGGGCGACTTTCTTCTGATACGCATATGCAATCTCGAGACGTTGCTGCCAGCCTTGACCGGAGCCGGACTCTTCGATTGCTGAAATTTGCAGTGTCACCGAAGAGGCCTCCATCACCACGAGAGCAAGCGACATGTCTGTGATTTGATTCTGACGTGGCGTGAGTGATGCACTGTCCGGTCCAAAGTCGACATCATTGACATCGCTTGGCAGGATTCGAGTGAAGGTGTCTGGATGTATTGCAGAACCCGAGCCGCGATCGATCGATGCGTAGGAATCTATGAACACAATGTTGTACCACAATCGGCGGCGAAGCTCTGCGAGATATATAGACTCTCCAGGGATTTCCCGATGTATGCTCGTTGCGCGAGCAATTCGGACCAGCAGGCCAACCATAGACCAAGCTCTGCGGCTCGGATCAACAATGCGAATGGAGGACTTGCAATCATCAGCACAGTTCTAGCCCAGGACTTCTACCCCATACTTACCACGTAGACTACCAATGCCTGTATCGTAGCTATCTCCGTCGTGTTGAGAGGGTCGCATTGATAGAGTGCGATATCAACCATATTGCGGTACTCATCCACGAGGCGAGACTGGGCCTTGCCAAAGTAGGACTCGGATTCTTCGTCAGTAATAGCATTGGCGGCCGCAAAGTAGATTGCCGCGCGCAAAGCACGATTGCACAGAGCATCCGGCGCGCGACCAAGATAGGCTTCGCCATCGTGCACGAGAGCCGTGAGGGTGGGGACATGGAAGAGCTTCGCTTGGGGTTCAACGTAGAGGAGGTAAAGAGAGAGGAGCCGCCTGCTAATAGAGGGTGGTGGTTCCGTCGTCGCTCCCGGCATTACATAGAGAGCTCCAGGTGGACAAAATATCAGCTCGTACTGCCGTTCCGAGTTGTGGGTCGAGTCAGGAGCATGAGGTCCAGCCGGATGCATTGCTTCTGGCGAACAGACATCTTCATCGCTGTGGATGTCTTCTTCAAACGCATCCGCTAAAGCCTTGACCTCCGCAGTAAGTGATGACCAGAAGTTCCCGGCAACGTATCTACTCGTGTCTGGCGAGGGCGCTTCTCGCGGACTCGTCGGAGAGGCAGCATCTGCGGCGCGAGTGGGTGTGAACTGTGTTGTTGGAGAGGTGCCGAACAAGGCATGTTGCTCCTGACTGATGCTGGCGGCGCCCGCACTGCTGTAATCCGGCATGGGCAGTTTGCCGTCCTCGTCAGCAAAACTCTCGACCAGCTTCTCCAGCTTCGCGATTCTGTTGCGCAGCTCTGCATCCACGGCACGATTGCCGAGTTTGGCGCGTGGTTTTCTTGTGGAAGCGTGACATGCTATACCGGCCTTCTCGCACTGCCCACACAATGGGTGCGTCCGGTCACACTTGATCTTCTATTGTACAGTGCGTGTCGTCAGTAGTGGCCAGCTGCGAGCACGTTCTGTGGTTAGTGATCATTACCTTGCGTTGGCACTCTCGACATGCCAGTTGCTGCCCATTAGCTGCCTTGGCTGCCTTGGCGGCGGCGGTGCTGCTGGGTGAGTAGTCGCTCTCTTTCATCGCGCCCGGGTGTTGGGAAATGATGACGCTGCTGCTGCTGCTGCTGCTGCTGCTGCTTCATGAGGCCATGAATATTGCGGATTAGGAGATGTTCGTCGACGCAAGCGAGTCGCGCACGATAACGTATGTTATGTTTTCACCACGACGGCGATGCGTTGTGGTAAAGTACATGTATTTACGGTGTGATACGTCGCAAATGGCGACTCGTGAGGCGGACCCATGCAAAGAAGGTTTCGTTCTTTTCCCAAAGAATTCATTCGGCTTCGAAGAGAAAAAACCCTTTACGTCCCTTTGCCAATCAATGCTCGCGGCTGCGTCGGAGATAGCGTCATCAACGACTTAAGTGAGCTCAATACACAACACATAACCTGAAAGTTGAAAGCTATCCATAGTCTATAGATGTATTGCACGTTATCATCATATTCGCCTCGGACTTGGCTTGGCACTGCCTGCTGACATTATACATATGAAGAGTGAATCACTCAAGCCATGGGATCTCGCTGCAGAATGGAAGTACGTCTCCTGAGTACGCAGAAGAAAGTTGAACGGGTCCATATTTAAGCTATATCTAGTATATTGTCTGTCTCACGTGCGCCCAGTCGTTGATCAGTCGAGAAGCAACCCTCGCAATCGTCGCATTTGTATAGTCACCCCTCAGTAGCGTGTCTTGTTTAAGGTACCATCGGTTTCGGGGGACAAGAAAGGTCAGATACCTACTCATGTATGTTCAGGGGAATTAGTGAAATTGTGATTTCCAGTAGTGGCCTGATACATGAAGTTGTGTGTAGTAGGAGGTAGTGACGTGGTTGAGCAGGGAAGCTGGAGCGCTCGAGATGTGGAGCCTGCTAGCCGCAGAAGAGGCAGCAGTTCACTCGGCGCTTGGTCTATGTACGCATATCTTACCTACTACTTTCTTCATGCTACAAGGCGGTCAGTAACACATTACTGCCGCTCGGTGTGGTCCTAGAGAGTCCTACTGAACGATACGCAACATACCAACCGCCCTCATACGAACCGTCACGACGATACGAGCGCACACCCCCTTATATCCGCCTACCATGACACGCAGAATAGTATACGGGATCTCGCTCTGGGTCTTCCTGGGCTCAGTAGGCTGCACGATCGCCTCAATCGCCCTGCCCAACTGGATCAGCTACTACTCGCCGGTGGAAGGCAGTGAACCGATTCGTATCACGCTTGGCCTCCACAAAAGATGCAGCTCGATTACAGGCCGATGCAGTCCCTTTCCACAATATGACGACTGCCGCGGCGACGACAGGTCGTTCTGCTCGATATGGCGCAGTACGGGATTTTTCATGAACTTCTCGGTCGTCCTGCTGCTGGCGTGTGTCGTGGCATACATTACCATCTTGGTGGGAGGACGAGGCACGAGAGAAGTGGGCTGGAGATTGTTGTGCCCTTTACTGGCTGTGGTCGCTTTGACGCAGCTGATTGCAATGTCGCTTGTGGTAGGTGGTTACCACGTTTCTGTGAGGTGAAGACAACATGCTGATATGGGCATGCTCAGGCAGGAGTTTACGAGCACGATGCCCGCTTCTTTGTCGGCTGGGTGTTGGACAAATCCTTTATTCTGTGCACCGTGAGCTGGGTTGCTCTGCTCATTAATGCTGCGAGCGTGCTTGGGGCCTCCTTCTGCTTGGTTCCTGAAGACGACTATGAAGAGATTCGGTAGTGCAGCTTTGGAGAGAATTGGCGACAGAGAACACCAGAACAGTGGATTGCAGGAGGACAAAGAGATAATCACGACCAGCGACGTAGGATTCAGCGAGAGCGGTACTGCTGCGAGCACTGCAACAGTGAGGAAGGCTACAGTCGCGCCCACGACGCGTCTACAGCAGCAGAAGAATTTTTGACTGATACCCGGGCATAACAGCATACTACAGCATGAAATCTCATGACACATCGAAATCATCCCGAATCAATATACGCTCGGTAAGATCCACACTTCCAAGGTTCTACCTATCATATGTCTGCTCCTGCCATGGAAGGAAACGAATAGAGGCCGCCATGCCCGCCTCGTCGATCTCTCACTGTGCTCAGACGATGACATCGAGGACCTCGTCCTTTTCTCGTATCATGACCAAGAAGCTCTTGTTAGGGCGCACCTGATGTTCAATGTAAAACATGCACCAGAAATGAGAGACGTGATGTCTATCGTCAACCACTACATGTTCTACGGGACCAGGAATCCTACGAGAAAACTCACACTTTTGCTTTCCTCTAGTACTCGCTGTCTAGGCGGAGGTAGGCCGCATCTGGGACGAGTAATATCGCGATTTGCCGAGACGAAAACAATACATTTTGCTACAACGCTCACTTCGCCTTGGGCCACACTTCGGAGACAAAATCCTCCATGTCCTTGACGAACAGTGCTGGTTTCTCCATAGCTGCGAAATGGCCGCCTTCGTTATGTGCGCGGAACCAGACCAGGTTGCCAGTCTCGGCGACCCAATCTCGGGGAGCAGGTGCGAGCTCTTCTGGATGCCATGTGTAGCCCATTGGCTTCTTGATATAGTACGCAGGGTTGTTGTGGAAGAAGGTTGGCTTTTCGCCGAAGAATTGTCGGTATGGATAGATGGCTCGTGGAAACGACTCTGTGAACCAGTACAATGTGACGCTGTCGAGAATCTCGTCTACTGGCGGCGTCTCATCACTCCATTGTTGGAATTTCTCGCCAATCCATGCTAGCAGCGACAGCGGACTGGCAGACAAGACCAAGCCGATGGTCGCAGGTCGTGTACCATGCTATTCATTGTCAGCGAGTTCGGCAGCACACCATCAGAATGCAGCTTAACTTACTTCGCGGGCGTACGCATTGCCCATTGTGGAAAAGTCCGTCATTCTTTTCACTCCCTTCTTCTCAGCATCACTCAGGTGGTCCACTTCGCCCTGTGTGCCTATCACAAGATGCAGGTGCACAGCTTTACAGGATTCGGAGGTGACACCTAGAACCCTGGACACGAAGCTTCCAATATCACCCCCTTGTGCAATGTAGCCATTGCCGAAGCCAAGTCCCACCATCAATTTGTCCAGAACAGCTGCCATCTTCTCCGTGGTCCAATTTCTATCAAGTGGTGGTCCAGAGGAATAGCCATAACCTGGCAATGAAGGAACAATAACATTGAACGGCAAATCCTCAGGCTTGTACTTCGTCCTCAGCATGTCCAAGGCACCCAGAAACTCCAGAAAGGAACCAGGCCAGCCGTGTGATAGAAGCAATGGCGCCGCATCTGGCTTTTGCGAAAACAGTGCAACAAAGTGGACATCGAAGGTGAAGCCGTCCTCCTCGATCGGGACTGTGAAATTGGGGAAGCTGTTGATTCGAGCTTCAGTCTTACGCCAGTCATATCTGGTCTCCCAATGTTCCTTAGCATCACTCAGCCACTGGCGACTGATGCCGAAGTGCGTGTAGTCTTTCACATTGGCAACCTGATTCTCGTAGGTCTTGGGTCCAAGTTTGGAAAGCTTAAGCAGCTGCTTGAAGTGTTCGAGGTCTTCTTCGCTGACCTCGGCCTTGAAAGGCTTGGGCTTGAGCGAAGCATGGCTGGGTATAGTGTCAAAAGACATCTTGTGCAAAGAAAATCAAGTGAATTGACGTTGGCGGTATGAGGTAGGAAATGTCAAGCGCTGGGCCATATTGCGGAGCTCTTTCTTGCAGAAGTGGGGTTTGTCAGACTGACGGATGCTATACCTTACAGTACCTTACCTTAGCTGTCATCCATTTTGCCGAGGGCAACAAGAAAAATACAGTAGGCCCCTCGTTTCACGCCTACATGTAGTCACGGTGATGAGCAGCTGTGGTAAGGTAGGATTCTTGATGTCGTTGTACTTTCACTCTAGTAGATGGAAGTCTTTCGTGGTAGGTATCGCAGCAATTGAGCCGAAATGGCAGCATACGGACTCTGTGCGCTCGTACAGGCTAAAGAGAGTCCTTGAGCCTGTTCACGATGGTGATTATCGACAAGAGACGCGATTGCTCACGAAAACGACGCTGGAGAAGTGGTAGACTGTAGTACCTGAGTAAGGTAGCTGTAGCCTGTAAAGGAAGGACAGTGACGCCGGATATATCGGGATCATGGGATGTCTGCCCGCCCCCAGTGGCTTGGCTTGACATACCTAGTTCTACCACCTACATAGAATCACCTCCTAGTCAGAACTAATGTACCTACCTTAGCCCTTTGCTCTCGTCTCTCGCTTGGTCATGGGATGTGTATTCATTTCCCCTAAGTACAACCATCGTTTACCCCCATGCATGATACAATATGTACATCTGTTGATTTCATGGAACGCACAATCTACACACGGCAGGCGAAATCTACGGCTCTCCGTACAACTCTCAAGTCGCACTCGGGGGCCTGATATCCCCAGCTTGTACTTCATTGGCTCAATAAAGGTCGCGGAGACAGACCGAATGGACCGTGAATGCCCCCTCGAAGTCATGGCCTACTCCGACCAGAATATCGAGCGCGATGTGCGGCTGGCTTATGTCTAGTACTCCGGTACATGTGAATCACATCAGCGCGAAGGAATCGAGACTGTCGAGGGGACACGCTCGCACTCTGCAGGGTGCGATGCGAACTGGTTGATGAGCCTGTTGCTGGTTTGCCCTCAAGTAGCGAAATGTGCCCTCTCCACAAAACTCACTTTGCACAAGAGATGCTGGTCAAATTCGACATGTGGCCCAGCTGTCATTACTTTGCCGACGGCGTGCCGGCTGGGATGCTCTTGAACCCTTGATTGAAGTATGGAGGATAGCCTGGGCCTCCTGGCTTGCCGTCTTGCAGATGACTTGAAATTACTGAAAGAGGTTCCCTGTGTGGACAAAGTTAAATGTTTCCTCAGGGCCTCCAGCACGACCCTCTGACACAGGACAGGCACTACCTACCTAGTACAGTAGTGTCTCTGATAACGGACCGGTGGCGTGGCTAGCGGGCTCACAGGCTCGTTCTTGTGATTACCCGTAATCACATCACACTGATCACAGTAGGAGGTACCAAGTACCGTAAGGTACTGTACACAATGCACGATTGCACGATAACAATACCTCCTAGTGAAGGCTGGAAATGTGCTAGTCAACTAGCGCATTGCGACGCCCATCGCTTAGCACTATGTAACCTACCTGGTAGCCACTTAGGTAGATCGTGGTGCGCACCAGCGGACGATCCGTGCTAACGTCGAAGCATCTTTCGTTTGTCTATTTGAACAATCCTCCGAAGCCGTTCTCGGTCAGTATGTACATCACCATCACATGCATGGAATACGTGGTCTCACTACTTGCTTGAGCGACATCCATACCGGCGGGCAGGACCTGCCTGATACAGTACTGGATATCTAAGGTACCTGGTAGGTAAGGTATGGTACCTCAGGTATAAGTACATTGTCGTCGACACTGGTCGATGCATCGATTGCTGTGGCCGAATCATTATGCATTCCCACAATCCCAGGTCGCTGTCCCCGGCTGTTCTTCATCAACTTCTCAAAGCTTCGAGAACGACTCGGTCACAATCGCACTCCTGAGTCGGAAACTTTAAGAATCATTTTAAAGAAGACTACCACCAACAAAACAAATTGACAATGGCTTGCTTGCTTGCACTCTACTAGCTGCTTCTCGGCAGTCTCGAAGCCACCTCCCAGATAGTGCAGTCCCCTGTGAGCTAGTACAGAAGTGATCTACAGACGCGCGCAAGCACCTGAATCATGTCGAGTGTCCTTTCGTTCTCGCCGTACTTTTAGCAAAATGTACCTGCGTCTCCCCTCGTCTGCCTTATGTACTCATGTGTGAGACACTTGGCTGCTGATGTGAAGCAATGCGACATACCGACCTCATTTGAACATTGCAGTAGTACCTTACTGGTTCTGGCTGTGCTGGATCGACCCATACCCTCCTCCCGCTCGCGCTCCATGGTCCCAGGCTAGGAAGCGGCCTGCAAAAGCCACGACTACTAGGTAGTTCTAAATCTTTGGCTCTGGAGTCCCGGGGACGGGATAATGGCAGACGACTTTCCGCCTCGTGCGGAGACTCCAGTGAGCCCATTGTACTCAGCCTTCCCTCTTCCAGCTTCGCGAGTGTCCAGTCTTCAAACACAACGACTATCGAATCGCAGCGATGGACTCGCCATGACAACCATGACTTCGCAGAGCTCGCGGCGTCAAGCGATGTCTCCCAGCCCTAGTAGCATCTCCATCTCCAGCTTCTCCACCTCTTCGGCAGTGCACCAACCCGCGACACCTACGAATGTCTACCCTCCGCCCGCGTATGTCGCCTCCTTTGGCGCAACGCAGGCGGTCAGCGAGAGAAAGCGCCGCTTCAGCGATGACGAGGATGATTACGATAGTACCGCCGCAAAGCCAGCGCGCGAAGATGTGCACTTTTCCGTGGCTTCGCTTGCGCTCCTGAATGGGTTTCTGGATCAATTGCTGTACAGCATCTTGCTCCACGCGCGTTCCACGACTCTCACAGCGCTACGACCGGCCGTGACTGAAGTGCTCAGATCTCGGCTAGCCAGCGAGGCCATTGAAAGTGCCGAGGAGGAGCTTTCCGAACTGCTAGCTGGTGGCGCAGAAGAGGAGGAGGAAATGAATCAAAGGCAGAGCTCCTCGGAGCGTACGCGGAACTGGGACACTGAGCTTGTGTGGAAGCGTACGCGTCTGAGAGTCATGGTGTACACTCGTCTGGGAGAAATGGAGGACGATAACGAAGAGCGCTATGTACGCGAAGACGAGCTCTTTCAGACTGGCGATCATCGTTTTTCATCCTCTGCAGGTCTGGTGCCCTGGGCTGCTGCCATATTCCTGACCTCCGTACTAGAGTATGTGGCCGAACAGCTGCTTCAGGTCGCTGCACAGGCTGCTGACACCCGCGCACGACGTCTCGGTCGTCATCCGCATCTGACGAGATCAGCTTCCGACTTGGTGACACCCGAGGACGGCGATTATCTGATAGTGGAGGAGCATGACATGGACCGTCTAGCACTGCATAAATCCGCCGGCCGATTGTGGCGCACGTGGAAAAAGACTCTACGCAGCACTGCCGTCGTATCCCCCTTGTCTCCAGACCACACGAACGGCTTCGCCTCTCGCGGTGCGAGCAAATATCACATCAATGGTACTGCGATGAGCCCTCCCGAGTCAGTGGATGGGTCGCAACCTGCTTTCAGACTCCCGGAAGACGATCGGGACGTCTCTGAAGGGACTGACGAAGACGAAATTCGTTATCCGGAGTATATTCTGGCAGCGAATATTCCTTTGCCGATGGAGGACGAGCAGCGAGACATTGACGAGATTCAGTACGCTGAAGATGTTCTGGCGGCCAACATTCCACTTCCAATGGAAGCCGGAAGACGAGATATCGAGGAAATCCAGTACCCGGAAGATATTCTTGCAGCCACCATTGCACTGCCGATGAAATCCGAAAAGCAGGATATTGACGAGATCGAGGTACCTGGTTTGGCTGGGGACCCCGAGGCAGCTGACAAGCTCCAGCTTCCAGAAGTGCCACTACATCGAAGAAGAAGTAGCTGGGCAGGCTTGGTGCCCCTCACAACTAACACCAGCAACGGTAAGACCGTACCGACGTCCAGAGAGGCTGGCATGGCATCTGCCCACACGCCTATTCCCGAGCAGGTCCCAGAGCCTAGACGAATGTCATTGCGAAGAGCTCGCTCGTCTTCTTTGCCCATGCTGCTGTGTGCGACGAATGCACATACCCGCGACGAACCGCAAGAGGTGACGGGAGCTGCAACTCGGCAGGTCCAGCCTGAGCGGAAAGTCAATGCTACGGAAGGAGCTGGAGGCGCACCGAATCGTGCGGCTGTACCAAAGAACGACGATGTGGTGGCCGATGCCCATCATAGTGCCGACAGCGCCGAGAAGACGCTACAGAACAGCGTATCCAAAGCTGAGTCCGGGTCAGTGGCTCCTTATGCAGCCGGTGTCGCGTCCGCCGCTACTGGTTTAGCACACAGGATGCCGAGTGGGGAGCGTACCGAGGGCAAAGAGCAGCATATTGAGAATAGCGAGGGGATAGTGAAGAGCAGCGAGTCCGAAGCAACGGTGGAGCAGCCCAACACGCCGCTAGGCGATGGGAGGGAGAGCCAGAAAGCCCTGAAGGATCTGATGTGTGGGAGCGTCCCCACTGGGCAGATGCTCAAGCGCAGGTCAATGGGGACGCTGCAGCTGCAGCTGGGGAGCGAGGATGTCCCTCGAATGGCGAAGCGAATGTCGTTAACACAGGCCGTTCTGGTTCGTCGAGCGTCGTCGAAGGACCTCACGACGAGGCCTTGGGCCGGAGACAACACTGGCAGAGGCGACATGCCGGCAGTCGACGCACCGCAAGGCAGTTTCTCAGAACCATATCAATCACAAGGGAGCACAGAGGAGCGGATTGCGAGAATCGGTGTTGCGCGGGCATCAGGCACGGTCGTGTCAACGCCTACGGAAGGAGAGCCTGCGGAGGGATTATATCATGCAAGGGATGGCTTCACGCCTCGTCGGCATTCTCGCGTCTTGCTCAGCGATTCACCTGTGTCGTCGACGTCTTCGAACAAATCCAGTCCGCCAATGCAGCAAGAGGACGACGATGCTACACCAACACTTAGTCCGGAGTCATTCTTGCAAGGCCGATCGCTTTCTGCGAAGAACATGAGCCGGGTTCAGAAGCTCGGCCTCGACGTCTCACACTCTGCTCATAATCAAGCACGATCTCCCGCACCAATGTCGCCCATCCGCGCCAGCGCGGCTGACAGTCTTGCGACTGTGCAAACACCAGTCAGTCCAGTCTCGGACAGGACACCTTCACCATGGCGACAATTGTCCACAGCAGCCATCAAAGATCCCATGCAATTGGCTCCGGTGTTGAAGAAGCCATCGTCGTCGTCGGAGTCGATGGGACCAGTGCAAGAACATCCCGCTCTGCAGAAGATGGCCACGAGGAGCCAGGCTTCACTCAAGGAGCCAGAAAGCTCACAACCACTAACCAGTGCAAGCATTCGAGGGCCTGAGGACTTCGAGATGTTTGTGCAAGGCGGCGACACAGTCAAGTACACACTCACACCTGAGAGCGTGAGGGGTGATCCGGTAAGTCTACATTGTACTAAATCGCGACTAGGGCTAATTTTTCACAGTCACCCACCGAGGCCGTACCTTACCTGAAGACTACTCGTAGCGCCGAAAGGGTCGCTCCGTCTTCCACCAAACAGCCCTCAACTGAGGACACTCGACCAGGAAGAACCCAAACTGCGAAACAGGTCACTGCAGCGGATGCAGAGGCAGGTGCTGCTCGTTCATCGACCAGCAGCAAAGACAAAAGGAGGTCGGTCAGCCGACCTCCAATAAGGAATACCAGTACGCATAGGAAGAGTGGTTTGATGGCCCGTGAGCCACAAGTTCAGACAGAATCTATCAGAGACTTTGCAGACTTCATCCGGTCGACTGGCCCAGACAAGGAACCAGAGATCCGACCACTGCTTAGCCATCGCTCGACCACATCGCTAAAGGCTCTTCGAGACGCACACAGTAGTGGCGGCGGCTCACGTGCGCAAGCTCCTGGTCCGTCGCGTGCGAGAAGCATGAGCAGATCACATATCGAAGCTGAAGACCTTCCCCCTGTGCCGGCGGTGCCTCCAGTGCCCGGATACAATCGAATCAGAAGCAACATGCAGCCCCGAGTCCCCGTCCAGACTAGAGAGGATGGGACTTCTGAGCTCATCGACTTCATCAGAACTGGGCCAACTTACTCAGACGCTGCTGGTGACGACAGACAGCACCGCATCTCTCGATCTGTAGCACCCTTCAGGACTACTATGGACTCGGAGCATATGATGGATTGGGGCGAGAGATACACAACGCAACCAGACCTCAGGATCAACACCAACGTCGCAGACATCAACCAGGAGCCGAGCGTGCGCAGTGCTCAGTCTTCCCATAATTCATACCGGACTTCTGCGAACTCCCGTTCTGCGCTACTGAACCACAGTGCCAGTGGAGGCCAAGAAAATGCACAGCCTGTATACACGGAGCACCCAGTACGACTGACTTCGGTGATGCCGAGATCAGTACCGCAAGGCTATTCATCCCCGAGTGATTCGATGAAAAAGACCCGCGTACGAAACAAAGATCCGTATGCCATCGACTTTGATGACGACGACGACGACGATGATCTACTGACGGCCTTGCCCAGAAGTAGGCAACGTGAGCAGGAGAGTTTGATGGACTTTCTGCGTAACAGCGAGCCCCCCAAGAGTGCAAATACCTCCTCTCCCATGTCTCCCGATTCTCTGCGACAAGGCAACGGACCGGGATCCTCTGGGCTCAAGACGTTTGGTCCCAACGGAGGCAGCCTTGGGCGGACAGGCCCGATGCAAAGCGGAAATGGTCCACAGTCGGCTGGGTTTGCCCGAAGCACTCGCCCTATCGGCATTACCACCACTGCTTCTGGCCCGATCTCGAAACCTCCCTCCAACTTCTCAGCCCGAGATCGCGACGCTAATTATACCGGGCCGGGTGGCACGAGAGACCTCGCTGACTTCTTCCGAGGTCCTGGACCGGCTCCGGGATCTACTGAGTCCGACCCTCGGCATGTACAGAGACGAGGCAGCAAAACGTCGTCAATGGCCACGAGCAAAGCAAGCATGACGAGCTCGTTGAAGAGGAGTAAATTGAGCTTTCTCGGTGGCGGCATGAGCAGCATATTTGGAAGAAATGGAAGCCGAAAAGCCATGATTGACGCGTGAGGCATCACATTGAAATATTGAATATACGACGCGAAGGGACAAATGTACGGCTTTGGCGTTCCAGTCCCGGATGAGCATGCGCGAAGCATCAAACGCAAAGGCGCTTGGGGGGGGAGGAGGAGGATACCTGTCTATGAATGAATACCGGGCACCAGAACCAACAATGATACCATCTAATTTTTATATGTCTGCAGATAGGAGAACGAGCGCGTTGCGACACAGGCACGGCCAGATCATTGTATATAGTTGTGTAATCCGATCAAGGTGTAATAATCCCATCAACATGGACGTCTTTCTTCTCCGGGCCCCGGCTTATTGCGATATGTCGGGCGACGCGCCAATAACCGGACGGCGCCTACCTTGCCTGTGATAAACCGGGCCCCGGCAAAGCAGATGCATGCCTCTAGGAACAGACCCGTATGTATTTGGCATGAGATGAGCAAGTCCTTAGTCAGTATGATGTGAGCAAATATCATTCAGCGAAATCAGGTAGGTATAGGTGGCTTACAGGTACTTAAGTCTTAATGGAATAAATTATTGGTTCGACTCCATTAACGTGGATCCCCACAAGACCCACTACCACCAGGTACGAACTAGGGGACCCTCGAATTACCCTCCTGCCGGGCAGCTCTTACCAATTCCCAAAACACCACAACACCCTCATACTCAGTACATCATACCGGGAACGGAAAGAAGCAATATTGACCCAATATGCCTCGCCGGCTATCCACCACAGCGGCAAGCCGGGCAAGGCAGCCCTATATACTGGACGCGGGGCCACTCGGCTGGCTGGAAGGCACGACCATCACTACTACTACTACTGGAGCCGAGGCCGCACCTGCCCTTCACTACTTCGGCGGACTCCCCTACGCACTCCCTCCCGTCGAGGAATACCGGTTCCGACAGGCACGGAAACTGCCTGAGCATTACCGATACGGCACGCAAGCCAGTCCCGGACGCTTCACTGGCCACGCTGCCGTGTGTCCACAACCCGGTTGGCTTCGCGCATCCGATCCCGCCCTGTGGGACGAGAACTGTCTCCAGTTGAACATCTACATTCCTGCCGGGCAGCCACCAGATGCGGGCTGGCCCGTCTTCTTCTACATCCACGGCGGCTTCCTCCAGTTCGGGAACCCGAATTTCGGACCAGAGTATCTGGCTCCACTGCTCAGCGAGAGCGCTTTCAAGGCCATCATCGTTGCCCCCGCATATCGCACCAACGTGTTTGGCTTCATTGCCAGCTCCGAGCTCCGAGCCGAAGCACAAGAACTTGGCGAAAGCAGCGGCAATCAGGGCTTCTGGGACCAGCGCCTAGCCCTAGAGTGGACTGCACAGCACATTGGAAGATTCCATGGTGATAGAGACAACATCACCATCGGTGGGTATAGCGCAGGGTCGTACAGCGTGTTCCATCAATTGGCACATGAGCTCTACTATGTCCCAGAGAATGAAGCGATTATCAAACGTGCCATTATGTGGTCAAACAGCCCAGGTGTACAACCCAAGAGTGTAAGCGAGCAGCAAGCCCAGTTTGACGAGCTACTCGCAGAACTCGGCGTATCCGCATCTTTGTCTGCTAAAGCGAAGCTTCGTCAACTGAGGATGAAGACGCCATTAGAGCTCGTTCAAGCAAACGGCAGGATGAAGCTCTCCGAATTCAGAGCTACCTCAGACGACGACTTTGTGTCAACGAAGCTGATTGCGAGCATCAACCAGGGCGACTTTGGCAGACGCATGAAAGCTAGAGGAATCAAACTAATGAATGGCGAATGTCGTGATGAACACCACCTCTATGGCGCCTGGAGGACCCCTCCTTCTTCTTTCAAAGCCGTATACGAACGCCTTTGTGCTGACTATCCCGAGCGGGCTGTGAAGAGCTTGATGCACTTTGCTTGTGGTGAGCAGAAGGTCGTGCCAGAAGGTTGCAAAGACTGGAATGAGGCCTTTGGCAAGCTGTATGCCAATATGCAAGTGCATGGCCTAGAACGCGGATTTCACTGTGCACTCGAGAAGTCAGGCCTTGTTCCTGGCCAGGATATATTGAGATACAGGATCGAATGGAGAGCAAAGTGCATGGATGGCGCTTTCCCGCTCGCTTGGGGGGTAAGCCATGCCACGGACATGGCTATCTGGTTCTGGGGGCTTGACTATGGCGACGGACTCACAGATGATGAGAAGAAGGTACTCCGACCTTGGAACGCGGCATTCGCGGCATTCGTGAGAGGTGACGCCGTGACCTGGGATACCAGCAAGATCACGGAGATGCTAAGGTTGCGCGGTGATGGTGTAACCGATGTCTGGGACGACAACAGATGGGAGGAGGGCATCAAAGCATGGGATGTAGTCAATTGTGACACACCATCTAGCCTGCTTGACTGGCTCAAATCCAAGTTGTAAATTGCATCTACAAAAGGTGGCCGCCACGTGTCGGTGCACGACGTTAAAAGCAGACCATGCGTGACAGTGAGGAACATTGACAACTGCGGGTCTCACGCAGGATCAGCGGCAGCAAGTCAGACCATGCGGCGGACTGGACTTAACGACGGCGAGTACACAGACCGGGGTGGGCCATACGAAATCTGTCAAAGCAGATCGCTCACGAACGGCTCGTTGCGCCCTTTTCCATGTAGGAAGCCGCATTTACGCTCACTCCCGACGGAAAGCTGCAAGGTGAGCATTATGTCTCAGTCACTCTACAGCAGCTTCAAAGAACGGCCGCTATTTGCACCTTTGATGCGCGGGTCCGTTCGAGACCTTGTTGTCCAAGGCTGTTCTCCCGGATAGAGAACTAGACGTTTCCCTACGCCCTAGCGCTTTGCTAATTACACAATTGAGCTAGTGTGTCTAGTCAAACTGCGTGTGAAAGAAAGGCAAAGCAAAGCAGCAAACGGCGGTGTCTCATTTGAAGGTGAGAAGATCAGATATCAACCTTGCCAGGTGCTCATGGTCACTTCTCCACTCAACACTTCGCTGAGCAATCCTTTCGTATATCACAACGTCACCGACTAACTTTGTACTTCAACTGTTAACTACTGCGTATCAATCAAGAGACGTGTTTGCCAGGACGAACGAGAATATGACCACACACGCCTTCACTCGGGTGCCAGGTGTCCTCCCTGGCGCTGGCTACCAGCCACGAAGCGATCCTACAGCAGAGCAAGCCAGTCCTCGCCTCGCCTACTTCATCACGCGCAACAATGGCCTACCAGTTCCACTCATTCCAGCTGATGAACTGCCGTTCGCGGTGAAGCTGCAGGGTGTTTCCCGCGTGCTCAACCCTCAAGACACCTATGGCCTGCAGTACATCGGCACTTCTCCCTATACTGGTGCGACGTTCCATCTGGAATCTGGTAGCCCATCTGCCGCTCTGCAACGAAGCAACAAACAGCCTCCGAACGACCCGTTTCAAGCTTACAATCAAGGTGGCACCGGAATGAGACAATTCCTCCCGCCAGATGCTCTAGCTCGTCAAACCTCTGCCAACAATTCCCCAGTCATCGGGAACAGCCCGGCCGTTGCCTCCAAGCGGCCACTCTCTGCTTCGGAAACCGCCAAGTCATGGCGTCGTAGTGATCCTGTGGATAGCTCCGATGCGGCGACGCAAAATGTCATTGCTGCTATTCTACGATCTGAGGCTGGCGCTGAGACTGCAGAGCGCATTGGCTACCGCAGTAGGGACCTGACTCCTCCTCCATCTGGCATCACACCAGATCAGGACAAGAAAGTCTTTTGTACGCATTGGATCATGACTGGCGACTGCAAGTTCGTTCAGCAGGGCTGTCGCTACAAGCACGAGATGCCTACTGAAGCGAAGCTGAAGGAGCTCGGCATCAGACACAAACCTAGATGGTGGCAGGAGCAGAATGCAGCTATCAAGCTCGGAGGGGCCAGAAATGTGCTCGGACCGGCTCTGAAGCCCATGGAGATGCTGAGTATGGGCAATGATGAGGAGGCTGATGATGAGAGCTCATCAGATGATTCGTCTGATGAAGACAGTGAAAATGAGGTACCTGTCGTTGGAAAGAAATCCCTCTCTCCAGTGAAGAAGGAAACTGGCAATGGCTCCAAGCAGACTTTCCAGCAGGAGATTAAGTCTCCAGTCATGCCTTCCACTGGCCGCTTGTGCCCAACCATGGACAAAGTCAAGGACATTCGCAAGCCCTCTGCTGCTGCAAGCGACCTTATCGACTTGTTATCAACGTCCTCAGTCTCTACCATGCCTTCGAAACCTTCATTGTCCAACAACACATCCCGTACAAGCATCTCCCCCAACACCGGCAGCGTTCCTGGTACTCCACCATCGTCGCAGCAAACCGCCAAAGTCTTCGTCCCCGCCGGCGAGTCACCAGAAATCCACATTGCCGAGATGAAGAAGCGTGAGCGGTCCACTCGCCACAAACAGCAGCACGACTCGTCGTCGCATGTATCTCCTTCTCAGACCTGCAGCAGTGTCAAAGCAGTCGTCAATGGTCTTCACGCTTCCAGACATGCTCTATCTTCATCTGCCGACAGCTCTCCCAAGCGCAACAAAATCAGCTGCCGTCTTCGTCGTCCTGCTACGATGAGCTCCCCTGCTCGATTTGGAGCAGGTGTAGCAGCAATTGTCAACTCTCCTTCTTCTGGAGCAGAGAAGAAAGGATAATAAAAGATTGGGGAGCAGGCAGATATGGGGAGAAGAGTATACAGAGGAGAAGGATGAGATGTGTGAGAGAAAGGAAAAAGGGAAGAGCTTCTATAGGTAGCTAAAATCAAATGCAATGTGTACACAATTGGTTTCTTAGATCTGTCTTTTTCTTCGAGCTTGTTCATGAATGATAATAGAGAGATTGAGAATTGATTGATCAGGTGCACGTTAGCTGGGCAAATGGGGTTGAGTTTAGCATATTTATAACAGAAAAGAAATACCAAGTACACAAAGAGAAATTTACCAGATATGTTATCCTACCTGATTCCTGGTAGACAAGATAGGACAGAGGACAGATATACATACACGTGACAGAGAGAGAGAGAGAGAGAGAGAGAGAGGAGGGAGGAGAGACGACGAACGAACTACGTACGAACCAACCGACGTCGTAGTAG
>NW_016017385.1:993379-1087423 GCF_000320565.1 Sphaerulina musiva SO2202
AGAGAGAGAGAGAGAGAGAGAGAGAGAGAGAGAGAGAGGGAGGGAGAGAGCCAGAACACTGACAACCCAGCTGATGTGCTTTGAGTAAATTTGTCCGGTTGAGGTGATTACACCATAAGACAGCTTGTTATATATATCAACAAGGTGTACGTACCAACAACTCATCTACATATTATTTCTCCCCGCAGTCTCATCTAGTCCTCCATATCGCCATTAGTTTCATCCTTTTTCGTCTTGCTCGCCTCCAGCATACTGCGAAAATCGTTGTTGCTCTTTTTGCTGGTCTCGGCTCCAGAGTCACCACCAGCACCAGCAACATTACCTCTTGCGCTACTGGGTGGGAATCCGCCACGCTTGAAGCCCAGACCGCCTCGGCGACCACCACGGCCTGCACCCGGTCGTGTCGCTTGAGGGTGAGCAAAGGCGGGCTTGAAAGCTGCGGGCCTGGATCCGTCACCGGTTCTCTTCTGGTGCTGTTTTGCGAGCAAATCTGTCACGTCGCCAGTGCTCGCTTCACTACCTAAACTGCGAACATCGACGCCCATGCGAACCCTGAATGCGTCCTTGACGTCTTTGAATTCGATGATGGCGCCACGCCTCTCGCGGCGCAGCTGAATCTTGGTGATGGGGCCGTACTGTTCCATGGCAGTCTTGATGCGAGCATCATTGACAGTCTCGTCAATATTGAAGATGGCGATCTTGCGTGCTTTGATAGCCTCATATGAAGCTTCGTCGCGAGGCACTGACTGCATCGATACATCGGATCCTCGACGAACACCATTTTCGGCCGGCTCTGGGGTAGCAGACGGCTTTTCTTGTTTGACCACAAAGTCTTCACGTCCCGCACGCTCGTGAGGTGCAGCGCCACGGCCCTTGGGGCTCACAATCTGCACCTGAAGAATGCGATCGCGGAAAGGCTTTAGATTCGTGCCCTCAACAGCTGCGGTAGCTTGTTCGGCAGTGGCATAAGTGATGAAGACCGTACCTGTCGGCTTATTGTTCACAAGTCGAACAATGTTCATTCGTTCAATGTCACCATAGGATTCAAAGAACTGGCGAATCTGCTGTTCAGATGCCTCTCGATCGGATTGTCTGACCATGATCTCACGACCTTCGCTCAGCGCGCCAGTGCGTGGTTTCTTCGCATCGGGGTTGGCAATCTTTGCCAGTAAAGTGTGACGGCCATCTAGCTTCTTGCCGTCCATAGCCGCCTCGGCAGCGTTGGCCATATCAGGCGTGAGGAATTGAACATAGCAAAAGCGCCGACGCGAATTGTACTTGAGCGAAGGCATGCGCACCATGACGATCTCGCCATAGCTCTCGAAGAGCCGACGAATAAGCCCATCGTCGTATTCGGCCGGGTAGTTGGTGACGTAAAGCGTGCTGCCTGTGCCGCTCTGTATGTTGACCTCACGTCCTCCAAGCTCTTTGCCACTGCGGGTCTTGGCAGCCTTCACATCTTCCTCTGTCTCAAACTCGACTATTGCCGAAACTGTTTCCCCCCCTTTGTCCTGGATAGTATTGATCGAGACAGGATTACCGCAGCCGTTGAAAAATTTCTTGATATCCACGTCTTTGACACTAAGCGGCAGATTTCGAAGTGTGATTGAGTTGTTTTCCCGATCGCGCTTCTTCAGTGCATCTGCAGTGGCAGAAGAATCGACATGATGTTCTTCTGCAACCGGTTCTAGGAGAGTCTTGGCCTTCTTCGAGGAGTCGACATGTTCGTGTTCGTCCTCGCGCTTTCGTTTCTCGCCCGAGACTGCAATGCTATCCAGTGCCTGCGATGCAGCCGCAAGCTGTTCCTGTTGTTGCTGTTGTGCTGCCGCAGCCTCCGCTTCTTCTTGCTGCTTGGCACGTTGCGCAGCAAGCTTCTTGCTGAACTCTCTAGCATCAGCAAGAGCGTGCTGGAGTGCGACACCAGACCCGTGCTGTTGGAAGTGGCTCGTATACAGCTGCAATACTCTCTCCGGGAAGTCCAAGTTTCGCTGCTGAAGAGCTTCCTGCACTACTTGATGTGCAAGCACAGGTGTGTTGTCTGGCCTTTCAACACGGCGTTCTTCGCGCATGCGCTCCCAGCCCCACAGCCATATTTCGAAGGCGTAGTAACTATTCCAGAAGTCGAATGAGCCTCCCAGACGCGTCGATAAAGACTTGAAGATGTCTCTAGCTTGGTCCATGCGTTTCACTTCTGCGAAGAACTTGATCTGGATCTGCTCAAGTCTGAACAAGGGGTCGCCTTGAAAGTCTGCGCCATAGACCCTCTTGCCAGCCTCCTGCACATCTTCCAGGGCCGAATGCATGCCAAATTCGGCTGTGTCAATATCATCCTCGGTGCTAGTCTCCCGGAAAGCATACCTCCGCAAGTAGCTGCACCACTCCTGCAGCATCTTGACATACTCTTCGAGACCTCCCACATCTAGCAATCCAGCATTAGTGGCACGATGCTTGATGTTACCAATATCATCTCGTGACAGCTGCTCCACATCTGCACGCAGTATTCGTCTAGCCCACAGCTCGCCTGACCAAGGACAGTGACGCGTGGCGCGCTCAATGACCGATAGGAGCGAGGTAGATTTGGGATCTGTCATGAGAAAGTCGACATAGTCCAGCCACCACTCCAGGTTCGTGGGTTCGAGCAGGACTGCCCTTTCGTACAATGCGCATCGTAGCTCGTAGTCGAACGGACTTGCCATTCGTGGCTTCAAGGCATAAAACCTCTCGTCTTTGAGATACCTTTCCACCTGATGATGAACGGCAGCACTGTCATGACTTTCAATCGCTCGCCGAAGCTTGACTTCATGGTCCTCTCGCAAACTATAGCAAGCTTTTGCCGGCTCAGCCTGTTGATTGATATGTGCTATTGCTGCTTCCCAATTTTCACCCTCGAACCTGGAAATGATTGGCCAGTAGAGCTGCATGGTGTCCGCCCAATGTGCTTGAGGCGTCTTCAATCGGGAAAGGAAGAGATTATGTATACGTCCCACCTCAGCTGGAGAGGGGTGTTGTGACAGCTGGTCGTAGACCACTTTGGCAAAGCGATTCCACATAGTATGGCTTTCGTCAATGCGCCATTGTGTGGCCGCCGCGGCTTGCTCGAGCACGCTCAGCGTCAAGTCCAGCGTAAAGAGTTCTTTGCACTCAGCGATCCAGTCCTGGTCGCTGCTGTCCTGTGACGCGTGGCATACTACGTAGCTGTCCGAGACGTAGTCCGCGTACGCTTGCCACAGCTTCACAGAGGCTGGCTCGTCTGCAACAGCCTTCTGGCATAACTCCAGAACTGCAATTCGTTCTTCAGTACTTTTGGCTGCGATAATCTCATCGTTGAGCCAGTCCATCCAGATGGCTTCTCCAACAGCAAATCGTGAGTCCATAGCTTCTCTGGCTTGTCTCATTTCCTTCAGAAGCGCATACGTGCTCGGCTCGCCTGGTTGCATCGCCTCGGTGGCACCGACATGCGCAAGGAATCCCTTGTGCAGTAAGTTGATGAGCTCGACATGATGTTGGTACGCATATGAGTTCTCGCGAAGATAGGCAAGCAGTTCCGATACTCGTTGCGATTCCTCGTCTGACAACGCGTTGGAAACAAAGTCTCGGGGAGGAGGCGTCTGGGCAGGTGCCTCGGCCATGGTGAGGTCCGCCAGACTTTGACGTGAAATGGTCCGCGCGACTGGGGGCGATGCACTCGATGACTGATGCGACTGCAGTTTGGGCCGTGCCTGGGTTTGTGTCCCGAGATGGTCGTGTGAATATGCCCGGGGTGGTGGTTGTTGTTGTTGTTGATGTTGTTGTTGTTGCCGATGCTGAGAAGAAGAAGTAGCACCAGTAAGATCTGTACAAACGCGAGTCAGTAGGAAATTCCATGCGCCAACTGGTCCGTCATGCACATACCAGTCAAAGTTTCCATTTGAGGATTCGACAACGGCCTCGGTGCTGCGGCAGGCCTCTGGGCATATCCATACACATTGTGTTGGTCCGACGAGCGCACTGGATTGCTGGTGGAGGGAAATGAGCGGCGTATGGGCGGAGCAGCCTGTACCGGTGGCGCGAACAATTGTTGTTGTTGTTGCTGTTGTTGATGCTGATGCTGCTGCGCGCCGAGAACAACTGGCCGATGCGATGCGGCATCACCTGGCGGTACTGGCGAAACAGTCGGTCGCTCTGGCGAGTGTGATAGCTGCTGGCTCAATCCGGATGAAGTGCGTTTGCCACCTACGGGCCGCATGCCTGTGCCTATGCCTATGCCTCGCGGTGGTGCTGATGATGCTGCTGCTGTTGTTGCGCGGGCCTTGATTCCACCGCCACCACTACCAGCAGCAGCAGCAGCAGCAGAAACAGCAGCGGCAACAGCATTTGCACTGGCGCCCTCACTGGCACCCACTCCATCCTCCGGCGACAGCAACGCGTTGATGTTCATCGTGCCCCCCAAAACTCACACCCCAACGCCGACGCCAGATCTGTTCGTCCACTCGTCCTCCGCCCGTAGTCGCAAATGCAGGGACGCTGTCGACATCTGCTTTTTCCGCTAGCCGGTTCACGCCACAATAGCCTAAACCGGGCAATTGGCGCAAAGAGGAAAAGACAGTGGTCAGAATACGAGAATTTCCTGGAGCTGTGTGGATGCTCTGGTTCATGAAACAGACAAGACAGGCGCGGCAGCAGTAGCAGCAGCAGCAGCAGCAGCGTGGAAGAGCTCGTCCTCGTTGGCGACGGAACACGGCGGACAAAAAAAGATTTGACGTTCGTGCCGGAGGAGTGAACCCGGCCTGAATAGTATGCTGCAGCACAACAAGCTCTCGTTCCTATCGGACGCGGATCCGTAGAACGGTCTGGGCAACAATCAATCACGATCAGTAGAAGTATAACGCGGTACTATCTATATCTTTTTTTCCTATATACAAGACATGTTTATATATATATATATAGATATAGGCATATATATATAACCAACCAACCAACCAACACGTCGACCAGTCGCAAGGAGTCCATACTGCCCGGGCATCATGAATGGAGTATAGGAGGTAGAAAAAGATACATACCTATGTACCTTACCTACCTCCTACCTGCTAGTACATGTAGTCAGCACGCAGGTCGAACATGCATTCATGCAATAAAATAATACCTGATAATTGTGTCTCGGAGTCGCATTATTCGTCCCCCCGAGAACGATGTCCATGACCTGTCTACCTCCTACTCCCCCAGTGATACTTTGCTGATACTTCTGCTCCACTGCCCGCGAGACGGGGAACGGGGGTGCTCTCGGCATATCCCGAAGCGCAACCTCTCCCTAGCGTCGCCGCATTCTGAAAGTCGCCGATTGCAGCCCGGTACTGTATGGTCCACTGTATACTGTATCCCCTCAAGGAGCCTCCAAAAATACTGCCTGTAGCCATGAGTGTACCAGCGCCAGTACGGCGCTTGGCCTCCAGATGTATGTACATGCCTCGCAGGGCATATGGCAGACCATGCAAACTGATCATGCTGCGAAACAGGCACATTCCAGGCTCATCTGCCCGTGCGGACGCTCCAACACCAACAGCGTCGGACAGCTGTGGGCGACTTCTTCAAACGCGGCAAGGAGACCAAGGACGAGACACTGGACTCAGATAACCCCATCTTGGACGAATATCGACGACAGAATCCCGAAAAGCCCGACCAGAATGCCCAGGAGCCACAGCTAGCCCCGCCCGCACCAGGAGACATCGCTCCGTCGTCCATTTTCGAAGACGAGCGCCGGATAGCAGCCCAGCGAGATCGCGATGGCGGTGATGGGGATGGTAGCAGAGCGGGCCTCCGTCCGCGCAATGCAGCCACGATCGCCCGAATCACACAACCCGATCCCAATGCACGTGAGAGATGGGAGCGGAAAAAAGTCATACAGATGATCAAGAACGGTGGCAGACTATCCAAGGCGCAATTCCTCAAGAGAACAGAGCGCGAGCACTTGGTCAAAAGCCACAACATGAAAACCTCGGTCAAGAAGCTGGGCATGATTGCGAGACAGATCTCAGGCAAGACGATTGACGATGCCATCACGCAGATGCGGTTCAGCGGGAAGAAAGTAGCGCAGGAAGTTATGCTGCAGCTGGAGCAGGCTCGAGATGAAGCTATCGTGATGCGCGGCATGGGCTTGGGTAAAGTTGGCAAATCGAATGATGAGGCAGAGGAACTGGATCTTTCGATAGACCCCCTCGACGACACATCGACTGCAAATTCTACGAACAATCTGCACGCGCCCAAGAAAATTGTGATCCAGCTCAAGGACGGCAAACGCCATAAAATCGAGGATCGCAGCAACATCTACATCGAGCAAGCATGGGTGGGACGAGGTCCCTATGGTAAACTGCCAGACTACCGAGCCCGAGGCCGCATCTTCATCATGCGTACGCCATGGACGAGCTTGACTGTGATATTGAAGGAAGAGGCAACGAGAATACGAGAACACGCCGAGCGCGAAGCGAAGAGGAAGAAGAAGATTACCGAGCAGGTCTGGGTGCCGCTGCCCGATAGACCTCTTACAACCAACAGGCAATGGTATAGCTGGTAGAGAGATAGAGAGAGAGAGACTACACGAGATATCGGCTGGGTCAGCAAAATTATACAAAAATCAAACATGTACCATTACTTCAATAAGGTACATGTACCTACAGTGAGTGGCTTTCAGGTGGGCGGGCGTGCGTGTGGTCACTGGTCAGTATCTGTTGAATGTTCCGGAATTCCGTGCCAAACCCGCCTACACGCTTCGTTACCTAGGTACCTTACCTTACCTCCTACATGTATTGATCGTTAAAATAAGGGATTCTTTTTGGCTGAACCACATCTCG
The DNA here is from genome assembly GCF_000320565.1 of Sphaerulina musiva SO2202. Lineage (NCBI taxonomy): Eukaryota > Fungi > Ascomycota > Dothideomycetes > Mycosphaerellales > Mycosphaerellaceae > Sphaerulina > Sphaerulina musiva. Next base: position 1,000,204 of record NW_016017385.1, read on the forward strand.
AGACCATTCTAAGGAGGCACAGTGAGTGGTAGAAAGGCATGGGACTCGACGCAGATGTCTAATCTGTAGACAGCACTGTCTGCTCTACCAGTCGTTCCTGTCCTACCTGCCCTGCTTTCCCCTTTCCATATTCTATGCTCGTCATCGCAGCGGTATCTCGTAGCTCAGCTCGACATATACCTTACCGCGTCTCTCAAATCGTCGTCGCGTCCACTGCGCCAGGCTGATTGTCCCCATCTGTTTTCTGTTCAACCGGATTCCCATCGACGTCCGCGACCATGACATCCCCGTCGGCATCCTTTGCCTCTTGTTCTTTTTCTTGGTCCATAGCTCTCTTCAACTGCTCGATGTCCTTGTCCACGTCCTGTGAATCCTGTCCAGGTGCTCCAGGCTCTCCCATCACCTCGTCGTCGCTTTGCGCAGCAGGGAAGGCGTCTCCAATGTCCGGCATAGGACTCTTCGATCTGCCTCTGCCTACTGCAGCTTCCAGATCAAGCGCCGGACCACCATCACCAGGACGCCTCTGAGGACCCATATCCACATCTCCGATCTCCTCTGGTCCTCGGGCGTGAGGCTGCTCTCCCATTCCTTCGTCCAGCGCCGCCTCCGTAATGCTAGGCACTGCAGAAGCAGACTCTCGACCTACAGCGCCAGTATAATGCAATACTCGCCGGGGCTGGCCTGCTGCACTCATTGGCACGACTCCCGCTTCTTGCTCTTGCCTCAGTAGCTCTCCCTGTGTGACAGCCCCTTGTTCTCTCAGCTGCGCCTCCGTCGACGAAGCAGAGCCGGTGCTAGCATCGCTTTGCTCTGATAACGTCGGTGAAGCAATGGGCGAAGATGTCACCTGCTGCTGTGGCACACCCGTGCTATGAATGCCGTTCACGGTCACAGATACCGTCTCGATGCCTCCTGGTCCGTGAGGACCATCAACCATTTCCGTGCTTTCGCTGTGGAGCTCACCCTGACTGTTGCTGTCTGTGCCTGAAGAGGACGCCAAAATACCGGTCTGATTTCTCAGCCATGGTATAGGTGTCAGAAGTGCGCCCCCTAAGCTCTCGTCACTACCGAGACCATCTCTTTCCGAGACGCCATTGACTTGCACTTCACCATTCGTCAGGAAGCCTCCATTTGCCGGTACGCGCAGGGTTGGTAGAGGGAAGTCCGTCAACGGCGAGCTGACTGAGACTATGCGATCGAGGGCACGCAAGTAAGCAGGTAGAAAACGGTAGTGTCTCTTCGGGCGGAGCACAAGCTCAGCCAGCCGTTGGATTGTATACGGGGGGCTCTCAGCGAAGTCGTATTGCAGGATCTTTGTGGAGGACTGGTACATGCTTAATAGCTCGGGCGGCAGAGTCCCTTGGACCGAGAGCTGCATTCCGTCTGTGAGGACGGTGGGTGAAGGTACTGCTTCTGTGCGCTGCGAGTCTGTCGTCACCTCGAAGCCCCGAGGCGCCGCGAGAGGCCGCCCAGCGGCATGATTGACAACGGGGGCCTCATTCTCCTTCGAGCTGCTCTGGCTGTCTGGTGGACGCTCACTCTCGGGACCTGGCAGACTGCTCTCGGTCACATCGGTGACGTCGCTGGTGGGTATTCGTGGCGGCGGTGTCGAGGCGACCACTTCGGGGTCTATTGGCGGATGTTGCGGCGCGGCTTCGTGGAGGGACAGCTGTGGTATGGGAAACTCGTTATAGACAATCTATGGCAATCAGTGCTGCTCTCGTCGTGAAGCAAATTTCCTGCATACATCGTGAAGTCGTTGGAGCAAGCTCTCCAGCACGCGAGGCCATTCTGTGCTGTCGCAAATCAGCTCAAGGCCTACAACTGCAGTCGCAAGGGACCGTACATATCTAGTGAGCCATCGCTAGCTGCCGTCTCCAGTAGTTGTTCCTCGGATAGCATGGTCGTGATGGTATGCTGTCTGGCGCAAAGATGTTTATTGACGTGAAAGTTGGAGATCGCCAAGCTCTGCTGACGACACGCCTGTGCACGACAACGGCAACCTGAATCGCGTAGCACAACCTACATGTACCTGAATGTACCTTAGTCCTACCTTGGTACCTTATGCTAGGAGGTAGGAGGTACCTCCAAGCTCTTCCACAACAACCCATTGGGACGCAAAGCACGAAGACACTAGACGCAAGAGGGCATGCACAGAAACTTTGGAAATCACCCCTCGTTGCGACAAGCCTCACGGTCATCGTGCATCGAGATCTATATCAATACAATGTACATGTTAGGCAGCTGAAGACCTTTCCTGATCGCTGCCATATTACGGGAATACGTCCCAACTGTTGTTATAAAGTACATCTACAGCTTCCCAATCGACCATGCATCAATACGGCCCCGTGCTCGACTTTCCAATCAAGTCTAAGATCGTCGCTATTACTGGTGGAGGGTCGGGCATTGGTAAGTGGCATGGCCTTGCGGCGTGTGCTCAAGAGGTCGGAGAACATCGCTGGGGGTTGTGCTTGGAGTCATGAGGGCTCTTATCATGAACAACAGCAAGAACCGACGCTCCCAGTACAACTTCCCGACTCCTGACCGCTCACCCAAAAGAGCACCGTAGTGCGTTGTGGCGAGCTCCTTGCTCACGCTTATGTTTTGTAGGCTTCGCCTTTGCACGCCTCTGCAACATACGGGGTGCAAAGGTCCTGATTGGCGACTTGAAGCTTGTTCCAGCAGCGCAAGAATATCTTGCCAGTGCTACTGATATGCACTTCCAGCAGTGCGATGTCAGCCACTGGCAGTCCCTGCACGACCTCATCTCATCCAGTGTGAATACATTTGGCGATGTTCCCGACGTTTACGTGCCCTCAGCCGGCCTCTTCGAGCCCCCGTCGAGCAATTTCTGGGACGATACCGAGGTGGATTCTTACAAGACAATCCAGATCAACGTCAACCATCCGATCAAATTCACCCGCCTAGCCATGCGTGCTCTCGCTGGAGCGGAGAAGCAGGGCGTCGTTTGCTTGTTGTCTAGCACGGCTGGTCTTGGTGGCCATTATCTGGCTAATCTGTATACAGCTTCAAAACATGCTGTACTTGGCTTTGCGAAGTCCATGGGTCAAGCAGATGTCGATGAAGGCGTCAAAATAATTTGCGTCCTTCCTGGCTTGGTCCAAACGCCTTTGTGGGAAGATCGAGAAGACGACCCTGCAGCGTGGGAACAGTATTTGAAGATGTTGAAGTCCGGGCTACAACCTGAAGATATAGCCAATCTGATGCTGAAGATGATCGAAAGCCGAGAATATGAAGGAGGCACTTGCGTCCTGAAAGTGACCAAGGGAGAAGAACACACCCAAGAAGAAGGGTTCTCGAAAAAGGCTGCGAAAAGCAATTCTGATCCCAAGCCCGAGCCGGATTTGAAGCGCATCCAGAGCCTCATGCGAGCAGAGAGAGGCAAGAAATGGACATAGTTGAAGATAGGGATTTCTGTGTTCGTTGTTCTGTCAGGAAGTCAAGTTGGGTCTATCGAAGCACCTCGCAGCTCCGATAGCCCATCTTGGGCGCAAACACAGACCGAAGGTTTCTCCAGAACTCGCTCAATCGGTCCCAGTGCGTCCACTGGCTGGCGTGTCGGCAGCAGGCTGTGAGTTGGATCTAGAGGGTCCCTCCTCCGGATCTGGCAGTAGACCATTAGGCAGAGCAATGTTCAAAGCAGCCAAAATTTTGCAGCTCTCCCTCTGCTTTCCAACTTCTGTCATCCGTTTCGTACGTCTCCTCAGGTCGACCCCAACCTTGTTCTGTACTGCTGAGCCCGCGTATTTCCAGTCAGGTTGCGGACGGCACTTGTCGGCACGCATGTGTAGCCATTTACGCATCGAGTCCATAATCTTCGGGAGAGTCGGCTCCGCTGTGTTTAAAGTGATGAGGAGGTTTTTGTTCTTCTTCAGATGCGTCTCTTCGTGAGGCGGCACTCGCTTAATCCAGAGAAGCAATCCATCGAAATTGAAGTCGGTGACTGCACACTTGATGGGGCAAGTTGCATGCATCAAGGGTAATACCTCATTGCGGACTTGTCTCGAAGTGAGAGTTAGGGCATGGGGCGAAGGGAGCCTTCGCGAACTGTTGTCGGGCGTATCTGTGCCGTGCTTCGGACTGGTTGGCAGGATATGGATCACGACCTTCTCCAGAGCCAGTCGGTAAATCTCGATGCGCAATTCCGCGGGCAAGTCGAAGAAGGAGGTCTTGGATCCGACTGGTGGTGCAAGCTTGGGTGGTGCTGGCTGCAGTGCGCGGTAGGTGAGTTTTCGAGCCATTACGGGTGGTGGTCGAGGAAGAAAGCCGAATTACGGTGTGCGAAGGGCGATGCGCTGCTTTTGTTGGGTCGCTGACTAGCTAGCTCTGCATGGTCCATACGCGCAAGAGGATGGAAGCGAACCGTGAAGCCAGCACAGTGGTACCTCCGAGTGGTAAGTAGTAAAGTAGACTGCTGCCAAATTGACAGAGGGCGCACGCCGTGACGCCGCGCGCGAGGCTGGCCAGAATAATTACTTTCCGTGGATTTGACTCCCAGGCTCCCTTGCCTTTTGCCGCCAACCGCTATAGGATTCCAGAGTCACGCCAGGCGGCCGGAGTGTCCAGTGCACATGCTTGCCGGTCGACGTGAGACCAGTATTGGGCCGGAGGAAGTTTGAGGGCGGCCGCGCTGTGGCCGAGCGGAAGGGTGTCAAGTCGGCAGGAGAGGTCCACTACTACGTGTACAGTACCTACCTGACCTACCTTATTATGTACCTAGGAGGTCGGTCACTAGGTAGGTGGTGACTGACTACTGACTGACGGGATGTCAAAAGGGTGGTGAGCGGGAGGGGGAAAAGTGGCGAGACAGCTACCTACCCGTCTCTACCTCCTACCTAGCTGGTGGAGGCAACAGCTGAGTAAGGTGCCAGTGGAGAGTTGAAGAGAAAGGGCAGTCACGACTTTTGGCTCTTGCCCCGTCCCCGTCCCCGTCGCACGCCTCGTTCAAGCCATCCATCCAGGATGCCTCCAGGTGCCCACTGTGCCCACTCCCACTGTGCCCACTGTGCCCACTGTGCCCACTGTGCCCACTGTGCCCACTGTGCCCACTGTGCCCACTGTGCCCACTGTGCCCAGGCTGGAGGCTGCCAGGCTGGAGGTGGAAAGGCTTCCCGACTTCCCGACACCCCGTCACGGGCGCCGGGCGGCGTCACCGACCTGGACCTGCAGGAACACATTGGAACCTAGAACACCGGTTGCCGGAGGTAGGAAGTAGGAGGTAGGAGGTAGGAGGTAGGAGGTAAAATGTACTCGCACACTCACGGGACCAGGACTCCATTGCTACTTGAAACTGAACTGTCCAGCCTCTACCTCCGGAGGTAAGAGGTGGCCCTTCCACCTCCGTTGCTCCTGCCACCGCCTGTGAGACCATCGCAACCTAACCTTCCTCTCCTGACTGACCACCATCCATCCACCGACGCCAATCTCCAAACATCCGCCACCTCCTACCTCAGCTACCTACCTAACCTACATCTAGCTACCTATACCGACCTCCCCTGCAGGTGCCGCCTCCTTACGACGGACGTGGTCGATCTCCTGATACCACGTATACAGCTCGATGCGGCTGCTGTCATCGGTGTACTTGGATGTATTGCTATCACGCACTGCATCCAGATGGGCTGACGTACCAGCCTCTTTGGTCAGAAGCCGCTGCTGGCCCCACTCGAGATACACCACGCTCTTGGTGATCAGCCTCGAGCGAAAGCCTTGTTTCGCAGTCACGCCTTGGCCAAATCGGTCTCGCGCCCTCAGAACGTCTTCAGGCTGTCCTTTTTCGGCCTCTCCCTCGGCTGCGAGCTCCGCCGCCGCAAGCCTGCCGCCGTACTGACGATATGCAACTATTCCCGGAAAGGTCACGATGCGAACGATTGCCTCTTTTTGATGCTCAAGTCCCTCTCTGAGCACGGCGCGCTGGACTCCCCCAACCTTCTTCTTGTCGTACGGGCTGGACTGGATCATCTGGCATAGATTGATGGCCTCCATACGCGCGGGATCAAACTCTTCATCCTTGAAGGCGGGTGGCCAGTAGTAGACGACATCTGGCGCACGCCGAATCAGTTCCGCGATCTTCGCTGCGAGGCTGATGATGGCTGCGAGCTCGTCTCCCCTCTTGCCAGTGGACAAGTCAACGGCCCCCTGATCAGACCAGAATGGGGTGAGGAGCTTTGCCAACTGCGCGTGGAAGGACACAACTTGATGATGCCGGGTTAATATATCGATCTGGTAGCCATTCACCAACTTAGCACGCTCCTCAGTGCGAGCGAAGCCTGAGCACAAGGTCAGTCAAGGATCCCACTGAACAATTTTGCTTTTCTTACCACAGTGGTATTTGCCACCTGTATCGATCTTCATCAATCGATCCAAGATCGACTTGTCGCCTCCGAACAAGTAGTCGCCGAAAACGTGCTCTTTCAGTGCTCGAGCCGTTATGCCAACGACGATAGCCTCTCGAGACTCGTCAGTCGTAAGCAAGTCATACCATTTTGTTGCGGTGCCGCCCATCACCAGACATCCAACATATCGGATGAGCTCCTCATTCTCTGGGACAAGGAGGCCCTTCACAAACTGCTCCTGCCTGTTTGCAGGAATGGGTGAAACGCCCTTGGCGAACTCGACAAGCTCCCTCTTCAGCTTCTCTATGCCATGGAGTAGGGCCTCGTCCTTGCCATTGTTCTCTTTGCCATCGTCACCCTCATCTGTCTCCATGAACAGGTGCTCGTCCTTGATGGTGAAATCCCGGCGTGGCTTGGTTCTGCCTTCCTGGGCAAGCTGAGCATCAATCGCACCTTGGTCGTCATGTTGGCCGTCATCTCGTTCCTTATTTTGCTCGTCATCTTGGTCGTCAGCATTAGTGCTTTTGGCGGGCTCGTTCTCTAAATCAACATCCATTCGATCTTCGTCATCTGTAGAAAAAACTGGATCTTCATCTGTAGAACCACCTGGACCTTCCTCATCTGCAGCGACATTCTCAATTGGACCTCTTGCGTTCAGGTCCTGTCCTTTCAGGCGCATACTGCTCTTGTTTGGAGAGGTCCCCTTTTGCATCGAAGTGTTACGACCAGAAAATCTCGATACCCCTCCGAAGTTCACACGTCTGTGGGCCATGGCGCTTGATGTGGATTGAAACCAGAGACCAACTTGAATGTTGATGATCGATTTACAGAAGGAAGGAGGTGGGCACCGCAGATGCAGCTATTTGTTGATGTTTGCGGCAACCACATGCGAGCCATTGTTTGTTGAGCATGCAAGGAAGAATGTGCAGACACATTCCAGAGCTTTGGCCGTGCAACGAGATTATATCTATGGAGTTTTCAAGATGTCTGGATGTCTTTCATACTGTTTATAGAGTGTCGTAGCCTTTGGATGGAGTTGTACTCATGTAAGGTAAGGTATCTATGTGTGGTACAGTTATGTATGGTACATGAAAAAGTGGAAAGATTGTCAGAACTGTGTATATCTCCCCTGCACATCAAGAACACATTCCAACTATGAGGAACTCACCCTGTACCACCATTGAATTGCAAGTACAATTCTATAGTCCTTGAGAGTCACTCCGCACTCTGCCCGCAATGTCCTCCAATGCACCACGGACATGTTTCTCGACTACTAGAGCCTTGCGCGGTAGATGACTTTGAATTGCGTCCAATCGGTCCAGGGCTTCTGCCATGACTGCTTTAGCTGGCGCACCGAGCAACATGAAATCTGGCCGTCTCGTCTCCGTCCGGTCTCGAGCTCTGGCCCTGACCCAGACATATGACCCGTCGACGTGGCCGGGATCCTCCTCGAAATACCACGCATCGACGAGAAGACCTTTGTATCCAGGAGTGCGCAACGTGGGAATGGTGAAGCAAACGCTCTTTTGCTTTTTGTGCTTGCCGTGGAGTGGCAAATGTGGTTGTGAAGGAATTTCACGTGGTGTCCAGTCTGGCTTCCATGCGTTGGCGTGCATTACTTCGGAGAAATTGGGGTTGCTGTAAATCCGTTCGGTCTCAAATGCCATTTGCTTGCAGACAAGATGGGGATAGCTGGGCACACCCTGCTGGCCTGTCAGGCAGACGAGCTCGTAGATCTGGTCTCGCAGCTCTCTAGGAAGACTCCATAAAGTGAGTCCGTCTCCGGGCAGCGATCGATTTCGCTGCTTTCCACGTGCGGGAGCGACGAGCTTGAATTCCTCACTCGACTGTGTCGCTGGGGAACCTGGGGGGGTATGGGCCATTCCATGTTTGTTAATTCCAGTCATGTCGCGATGGGCCTGCTGCGCTGTGTTTGGGGGTAGGAGAGAACTTTGAGCTGGCTGCCGTAATACCTACATGTAGAAGTGTAATACATGTAAAGGATGCTGTAATACATGTAGAAGATGCCCGGTCAGACAGACCAGGTGGTGGCATCAAGGACCGCCAGCATGTGGTCATGATATTGGTCTGGCCTGGTGGGGAGCCAGCGTACCACTACCAAGACTTGTGAGCTTCATTACCTACAATCATTAAAAGCTTCCAAGAAGCATCAAGAATGGTCATGGTATGGATATCTTGCAAAGCATGCCCGGATGCCGCACAATTCGTAAGCATGTGCGTGGTTAAGTGCTGGGACGTATTGATCTTCATGTGACTGTCCGTCCGGCTGAGAAGACACGCCACGCCAGCGCCAAGCGCATGGAAGGGTCTGGTGTCCACGACTCCACGCCACCGTCCCACGTCGTCTGTGATGGCGACAGGCAGCAGGCTTAGCCAACACCATTAAAGCTGAGATGCTGGAAGAGGAGGTGTCATGGTGGAGATGGGGAAGATTTGGAAAAGATATGGTACCTTTACATGTACATACTTAGTTCTACCTAGTTTTACAATGTAATACCTCTCCAGGGCTCTTAAACTCTGAAACACATCTCTACGCAGCCACAAATGGAATGGAAGTCTCAGGGCGCGCCAAGCGGGCGGCTCAGCCTCTGTATGACGATGCACGCTCGCCCCTCCACCATCCATATTGCTAGTTCCAGCCGACACATGTGATCCAATTGCTGCTTGAGCGGCAAAGCCATAATGTCGATTCGTGGATGGCCAGCTTGGTCGGGGACCTCTACATCGAGTTAAAGTCTGGCGGAGACGGGCACGATGCAGGATGATGCTACATCCATCACACTTGCCAACTTTCGCGCTTCCATTCCCATCGACTTCTCCCTCTGCCTCAGTTCTCTCAGACAGGCACTTCCATCTCTCCACTCCATTGTCGCTGGTTGAGCCCACTCGCTGTAGCACAGACATCACGACCTGGAATGACCCACAGCATGTCGGGCCACGATGATCCCAAGCTGCTCTATGCCATCAAAGGCATCAAAGCATACCACATTCAAGATGGCCAAGAGCAAGATCTATGCCCATCTGGCCCGCAGACTCTCTCACTCCTTATGGTGCCGACGACCTCTGCATTCGCGGACCGGACCACTGCTGGAGCAGCCCCAGATCAAGACTTCTATCTTCATCTAAATCTTCCTCCAGAGCTGGACCTGCCACTCCCTGCGACGACGCAGGTCTACCATCAGCCGCCAACGAGCTACCTGATACCCCGCTGGGATATGGGTCCAGGCGCAGGTGCCTTTACGAGAATCGAGTTTCCCAATCTCGGGTCTGGCGTTACGCAGGACGATGTCGATACGTTCGAGACCATCCTCGCGCAATGCACTGCATTCCTGGAGCGCGCGAAGCCCCCAAATCCAGCACAACAGAATGAGAAGGGAGGCTTGTACAACCCTCGAGACTATGCGCCTGGTGGTCAGTTTGCACATGACGATGTGTATGGCAAAAAGCATGGAGAGATCGTGTTGATCGATGAGGACAATGGCAGTGTGGTGGGAGAAGTTGCTGGGGATGCGCAGATCTTCGAGGACTCAAAGCTCAAGCCAGGCTCAAAAGACCCTGTGGAGGTGCAGATCAGTGCGGATGGCAAGCGCATCGAGGTGCGACCAGTGTCAGAAGACTATCTGCGGATGGCCCGGCATCCAGCATACCAAGACAGCAGCATTGTGCAAAATGCCGCTACCGCATCACGTCTACTTGTGACTTCGACGTCTTTCGTTGGCAATTGGTTTACCAAGGGCGCCGAGAACTTTACCAAATCTACGAAACCGGTGACAAAGCCTCTCGAGTTCAAGCCGGCCACACATGATAGAGTGCGAAAGATCAATACTTTGACCACGAGTGTAGCTTCTACTAGCAATAAGACGATCGGGAAACTTGGGCATCACATTCAGAACTTTACCGCAAAGGCTAGCGGTCACACTAAAGACCGGCCGCACAAGGGCTTCGACGAAAAAGGCAATCCGCTCGATAAGGACGACTACAAGCCGGGTATGCTAAATAAGAGCATGATCGCCTTCAGCACAGTCATGGACGGTATCGCAACTAGCGGCATGACACTGCTGAATACTTCTGGGGCAGCAGCCAGCACGATGGTAGGACATCGATGGGGACAAGAAGCCGGATCCATTGCGGGTGAATTGGCTGGTGGAGTCAAGAATGTTGGTCTAGTATACATTGACGTGACTGGAGTCTCACGCAAAGCTGTGATCAAAAGTGTGGCCAAGGGCATGGTCATTGGGAAAGTGAGAGGTGGAGGCGAAGTAGTAGTCGGTGGCGGTGATGGAGGCGACCTCACTCAAGAAGAGCTACAACGAATGCAGGCTGAGCAGAAGCAAGGCATTCCGAATGGATCTCAGAAACCAGGCGTGCCCCAGGGAGGTTATCATCCCACAAGCTCGACATACGATCCAGCTGGGTTAAATGGTGCCGCGCCTCCTCGCTATCAGGAGTCAAGTCAGCCGGGCGGTTATTCGCAGCAGCAATACGATCAGAAGCGATAGTTGAATGATGCAAACGGAATGAGCAACGCTTACGATGGAATGATTCACGCAGCAGCATGAGATCGCAGATGATTTACAAGATATGCAGGAATGATTCTTTGCTTTTTACAATTCCCGTTCCGACCGCAGCAGCACCTAGGAGGTACTGGCAGTTGTACCTTGCAGAGTGCTTGTAACAGTCTTGGCACTTAGCTCAATTTAGCCTAAACAATTCTCCGCTAGTGGCATCGTTTTGACTTGGGAGAACATCACCTCTACTTCTGTACTGATTCACGCAATATCATTATTTACTCGCCAGCCATGGCTGATCATAAGACATGTCCATCCCTTACGAGGCATTCCGTAAGGATAGCTCATCGACGTATCGAGCCTTACATCCGCCGTACCCCGATCGCTACTTGCGAAACCATAGATCGGCTTGCAAGCACCGCACAGGTGGACAGAAGCGAAGGGCAACCCGTCGGCCCAGAGAAATCCACTGGCACGACCACCCTCAGCGTCAAGTTGTTCTTCAAGTGCGAGAATCAGCAACGTATAGGCGCTTTCAAGGCTCGTGGGGCGTTTCACGCTCTGGGAAGGTTGATTGAAGAGGAGGGGTTGGAAAATGTTCGCAGGAAGGGCGTTGTTACACATAGTAGTGGTATGCCACTTTTTCGAACCCTGGGCAATTGATTGCTCGATCGAGATACCGTGCTGATGGGCTTTCCGGTAGGTAATCACGCTCAAGCACTCGCCTTAGCTGCAAAGACGCATGGCGTTCCCGCACACATCGTCATGCCTACTATCTCCACCCCTAGCAAGATTGCAGGTACTCAGTCACACGGTGCTAACGTGATATTCTCTGGATCTACGTCCGATGAGCGAGAAGCCGTGGTTGCCACGGTCATCGAGAAAACAGGTGCTCCTCTTGTGCCGCCTTACGATCACCCAGACATCATCCTGGGTCAAGGAACGCAAGCACTGGAGCTGGAAGAACAAGTAGAAGAACTCCTGAAGAATGATCTGAAGCATAGCGCTAACGGAAGAACGAGTCTCGATGCTGTGATTGCGCCTATAGGAGGTGGGGGAATGCTCTCCGGAATCGCTGTCGCGCTGCACGGAACTGGCATCAAAGTCTTCGGCGCCGAGCCGAACTTTGAAGGAGCGAACGATGCTGAAATGGGCTTGAAAGAGAACAAGAGGATAGAAAAAGTCAAGACGTTAACTATCGCCGACGGTCTCAGGACGCCTGTGGGAGAGATTCCCTGGGACATCGTTTCGGACAGGGAGAAATTAGAGGGAATTTATTCTGTCAGTGAAGAAGAGATCAAAGCTGCCTTGAGACTTGCTATGGAGAGAGCCAAGCTGTTTATTGAACCGAGTGCTGCTGTGCCTCTGGCCGTGGTGCTGTATAATGAAGATTTCAGAAACAAGCTGGCCCAGCTCGCTGGTCATGAGGGCATCAATCTCGGGGTGGTGTTGAGTGGTGGTAACACGACTGTCGAAGCTATTGCTAAGCTTTTTGCATCAAGTGATAGAGAGGCGGGAAAGGTCAGTGCCGACGGAAAACAGGTTGCTGAGAATGTTGCTGGATAGTAAATGAGACTTGGTGCAGCATAAGAATGGGAGGCATCAAATATGATGGGGCAACCTGCCTGCCTATAGCATGCAGGCTCCAGCGAAGGGCATAAAATACCCGAGCTCAGTAACCTGTGAGTAGCGCCATTTCGGCTAGTGGTGAGCGTAATGCCAAGGGTTTGATAGGCACACTGAGCCTGACACGCTCCTACCTAAACTCTCACTTTTCGCAATTCGACTCGAACGTTCCTGCCACTTCTATTTCCACCTGTCCGTCTTCACCGGTGCCCGGCAAACGCGCCGTATTGTTGAACAACACATCAACAACAAACTTTCACCTGTCCCGCTTTAACCCGTCCCTTCGTCTCACTTCCTCTTTCGGCATTCATTTCACTTCAGACATCTTTCGGAACACACTGCTGCTATCCCAAGCATAAGAACGAAGGAGACAGCCACGCTCGCACAGTAACTTACTGCGTCTTCTCGATCAGGTCCGAAGCCATCGTCGCAGTGCCACTACGTTCTCGTCGACGCTAACCACCTCGTCGATACAAGCTCGACCATCTTGATTGCCGAGATCAAACGCAACAACTCCATCCAATAAAATGGGTGCCTCCACTTGGGATGATAGTCCGGCTCGTAAGCACTGCACACTCCCACTGACCTGCACTTATGTGGGACAACACTGACGCGTGTACAGCAGCGGGCAATGGCTGGAATGGTAACGGCCACGATAGCCACTGGGATGCAGATGGCGGTGCTCCTGCTGAAGACAATGCTTTTACAGAGGAGAATGTCTCTCGTCATGCCGGAGTTGCCCACGATGGCGGCTGCCGAAAGTGAGCGATCCTGCAACCGTGACATTGCATTGCTAGCATCGAACTTTACTGACGGATCTTAGCTGTCATGCTGATGGGCACTTCGCTCGTGACTGCCCAGAACCACCACAATGCTTCGGCGGTGGTGGTAATGGTGGCGGTGGCAGTGGCGCATGCTTCAATTGCGGAGAAGAAGGTCACATGAAATCTGAGTGTACAAACGCCCCGGTCGAGCGTGAGTTCGACGGCATCTGCAACAAATGCGAGCAACCAGGTCACCGGGCCTCTGATTGCCCACTCAAGGTTTGCGGTGCTTGCGGCGAGCGCGGTCACAGCAAGGCCAATTGCAGTGCCAACCGCATGCGAGCCATGTTCAGTGCCCTTAACATCGAGGATGTGAATGTTGAGGAGGCTTGGGATAACATTGTGACTGCCGACGCCGCGAAGGAACTTGAAGATATCAAGAAGGTTCGCAATGACATTGGCCATTTGATATCTGCCGACTAACATATTTTGCAGGGTATCTACACCTACGCCAAAGTCTTCGATACCCTGACGTTCCAGGAGCTTGAGGCGACCTTTCGTCAGGCTGAGATGAACACCCATCTTATTGCAAAGGAGCAGGAGCTCGCGGAGAGCTTCACGATCGTTAACTTCCAAGGCGTCAAGGACTTGAAGTACGTCGTGTCTTTCCAGTTTTCGGACAAGCCGAGGCGTGCCAAGTTCGCCGAAGGCTGGCCAGCATCTCCAGAGGAGAATCTCGCTCGCCTTGCTGAGGCCGGCATTGTCATGGACAGCTTTGTCGAGAAGTGCCGCCGCTGCGATGAGTTTGGCCATAACGTCAGGGAATGCAAACAGGAGAAGGATGAGACTGTTCGAGTGCCAATCAATTGCGCAAACTGCAATGGAGACGGTCATCGTGCGCGCGATTGCCCTCAGCCACGCAAGACTTTTGGTGGCGGCTGCAGAAACTGCGGATCTGAGGAGCACAAAGCTAAGGAGGTAGGACCATCCTCATTCATGATCCACCATGAAGATGATTCGCTAATACTTTGATAGTGTCCAGAGCCACGCACCGACATCGAGTGCAACATCTGCAGCGAGGTCGGCCATATGAGCCGTGACTGTCCAACCAAGCCCCCGGATGTCTGCCGCAACTGCGGAGAAGAGGGCCATCGCAAGAGTGACTGCGTCAACGAGCGTGTCATACAGTGCCGCAACTGTGACCAGTGGGGCCACAGCAGTCGCGAGTGCACGTAAGTCTGGCCCAACTCTACTATCCTGATCGACACAAGCTAACGCATTCGCAGTGAACCACGCAATATGGCCAAGATCCAATGCCGCAACTGCGACGAAATGGGCCACGAGTCTCGCAATTGCAAGAAGGATATTGATTGGACCAAGGTGGAGTGCACTAAGTGCCACCAAAAGGGTCACACCTGTAAGTGCATTCGAAACTTAACGGCCATCATTGTCACGAGCTAACCCATCGGCTAGTTCGCCGTTGCACCAACCAGGCAGCCGATGTTGCCGAGGAGACAGGCGCCGACGCTGATGGCGAAGGTGAAGGAGGCGATGGCTGGGAGAACGGTGCTGGTGCTGCGTCCTCTGGCGGCGGAGGAGCCTGGGAGACTGATGTGTCTCCTGCTCCAGCTGCTTCTACTGGCACTTGGTAAGCCCACAGCCTAGGGCTCTTGGGCACCTGAAAGTCACGACAGTCAACGATGGGTGCACGAGCGCCTCTATCGCCCACGCTTCTGGCTCTGACGGGATCCCGAGATCTTTCAACAAAAGCTAGCGAGCATTGTTCGGTCTAGATCGCAAACTGAATTGCTTCTCGTGTACCTCCTAGTCAAAATGAACACCATGCTCTTACTGTCTTGACTTGTATTTTCCATGCTTTTGAACGCAGCCTTCAGCAGTCCCTTCGTCGACATGACGCCAACTTGATGTCCATATCGAACACAGTCTCTTGATCCAGTATTTCCATTCTTATCATGTCTCACAACCTGTGAGCTCCTCTTGCCTCACTTCTCCTTTCCCTCTACTGCGGGTGCTTTTGAATTGTGCCAAGAAGTGTCTAATAATCATCGAGGGAAGAGGACTGAGCTCTGAGCAGGAGTGCTAAGGGTACAACATGACTACCACCTCCCGTCGTTGTGGAAAAAAGGAGTTCCTTCACGATGTTGGCCAGGCCACAGATATGTGAAGTCAAGCTCTGAGAGCGGATCATTTTCCCCCGAAGGGCCGAAGGACCGAAGGTAAGGACTTAGGTAAGCGTGATTTCCAAAAGTTTGAAGCTCAAGTTGGAAGACTAGGTACAATGTATGGTCGCACCTCCTTCAAGACCTCTTCTATCCTGTAGATGGATTTCTACTCGGGGGAATAACTCTTTGTCTGCTTCGCCTATGATTGATCGGAGAGCTACCCTTAATGACCCGACAGGTAAGATGGGTACATGTAGGTAGAAGCGTAGAAGTAAGGATTACTGCCTCCTAGCATCTCATTCGTGAATAGAACCCTACCAAAATCGATAAGAAGGGAGCTCAAGCAGGCAAGAGAAGCAACATCATCCAAGCTACCTACCTACCTCCTACTAGGCTCCTAGTAATACCACTGTGCAAGGAAAAAGAGATCCGAAACGATGAAGTACATATGTATTCAGTCCTGGGGTAGGTAAGTAGCCATGTAGATCAATTCCCTTCCTCTTCCATCTCTCTCCCAATACCAAAACACACAAAACCTCCATCCATCAGAATCCACAAACTTCCCCCCTCAAAATCACCATGTCACCATCCAACTGGGGAACCCAACCCATCCAATCCGCCTTCCGCACCCACCACTCCCACCCGCCACCAACTCTCCACCCCACCCTCACACGCCTCCCGCACCCTTTCATCGTCTGCATAATCGGCGCCTCAGGCAAAATCGGCTCCTCAATCGCCCTCTCATACACGCAAGCCGGCGCCTCGGCTCTGATCCTCGCCTCGCGTCGAATTCCCCATTTGGAGAATTTGGCCCAAAAATGTCATGCAGAGAATTCGGCTCTGGAGATGGAAATTTGGGATTGTGATGTTACTTGTTCGAAATCTGTCGAGGGGCTCGCGGAGAGAATTCGGAGGCGCTGGGGAAGGTTGGATGTTGTGGTTCTGGTTTCGGGCGTTTCGGGCTTGATCAGGACCAAGTTGACGGAGACGGAGGTGGAGAGTTTTGAGGAGGTGACGGGGACGAATTATGTGGGGACGTTTTTTTGTGTGAAATTTTTGGTGCCGTTGATGTTGGAGGAGGAGGAGGAGGAGGAGGACGTGGTGGTGGTGGTGGAAATTAATGGTGATGATGAGATGAATGGTAGTCATGATCAGGATGGTAATGAAAATCAAAATCAAAGTAATAATCATAGAAATGGGGAAAGAAAGAAAAAGACGTTTATTGGAGTATCGTCCATGGCAGCGATGATTGTTCGAGGCCCGATTGCGAATACGCAGTATTGCGTTTCAAAATGTGCGCAGTTGAAGTTGTTGGAACATGTACACGAACAATATCAGGATCAAGGGTTGAATTGTTTTGCGGTGCATCCGGGAGCCGTGCTGAGCGAGCAGGCAGAACGGTTAGCACCGATTGACTTCTTACCGTATTTGACGGACAGTCCGGACTTGTGTGGAGCCTTTTGCGTGTGGTTGACAGTGGGCGAGAAGCAGTGGTTGTCAGGCAGATTAGTTTCTGCCAATTGGGATGTGGACGAGCTGGAAGGGAAGAAGGAAGAAATTGTGGCCAAGGATGCTTTGAAGCTGCAGCTGAGTTTACCTTAAGTCGGCAGCGAGGCACTTGGACTTATTGAAAAGCATACATGTCTCTCTCACCACAAGACGAGAAAGGAGTACCACCAAGCCGCGCCTCAGTGTGAATGGCTCCCGCTACAACGCTCGCTCAGTATTCACCTAAGGCTGGGTGGACACGGTATCCAGCTGCAGGATATGCGTGTCGCTGCTGCTGCTGTGCAGCAAAGGCTGCCTCCCGCTGAGCTTGCAGCTGTTCTTCCTTTTTCTTCTTGAGCTGTACGAGGCTGCCTTTCAATCCACGCAGGTACCGTCTTGCTTCATTGACCAAATGCTCCGGCTCGTTGGAATATTTGAGAGCCTCGAGCATGGCTCGCACCTTGGCGCAAGGTCAGCAGGGGATGCAGCGCATTGCGAACATGACTTACCTGTGTCTCTGATTGAATGTGAGGACAGACGCGTGCATGGCCATAGTGAGCCATGCCGCACAGATTGCAGAACTCCACGCCAGCAATCTTCAGAGGACAACTGCCGACTGGGTGATGTGTCGTGCAAGCCCGACAGTTGATTCCAGGCGCAGTCTGGCGTGCGGCTTGGGTAGCTTCTGTGCTGCTGAGCGCCATCGAAGGGTTGCTGGCGGTTGAAGAAGCTCCGTTCGCAGGTGGTGCCGAATTGATCGAATTTGGCACAATCGGGGCCGGCATGATAACGCGTTTGAATGTTGGGTAATCTGACGAATCTCCTCTTAGCCCGTGTCTTACTTTCGTATCTCTTTTGAGGTGAGTCATGGGGTGTTTGCCCTCGGGCTATCTTCTTCATCACTACCCATGATGACAGACTCCGACTTCTTCATGGGTGAAGTAGATGTCGGAATTTTCATTCTCTTCGAGGCTTTCTTCCCTGTTGAAGGCGAAGAATCCTTCGACAGATTTCTGTCAAGAGGTATGAAGACATTGAAACCGCCACCAGGCCGCGCCACAGATTGTATAGGCTTTGGTGTGACAGCAGCAGCTTTCTTCACCGAGGCTCTTTTCTGTGGCGTCTTTTTGACCTGTTTGGGTGCTCGTTTTGCCGTCTTGGGCGTCTTGGGCGTCTTCGGCTTTGGAGTGGCCTTTGACTGTGCCTTTGACTGTGCCTTCAACGGGGTTTCGGACTGTGGAATTGAAGATTTCTGAAAGGTCTTACCTGATTTGTCTCCTGCTTGGGGTTTAGTACGTGGCGCCGCTAGATCGAGCAGCTCACCGTTTTCCATCATCGTACCTTCATCTTCGATATCGTCCTCACCACTTTCCTCGGCCTGGAAATCCGTGTCACTGTCGCCCCCCGAATCTTTCTTCTTGCGACGTTTGAGCGGACTGGGGTCTATAGCTTCACCATCCGCGCCTTCACCAGCATAGTCGACACGCTCCCGAGCACGACGACCACGACCAAAAGCCTCAGCCTTAGCCGCGGCTTCTTCCGCTGCGATGCGCTCCCGCTCTTTCAGGATGTTCGCCCATACACCAGGATCCGGTGCCGATTCTTCTGTTTCGAGGGCGGAATCCTGTAGTGTTGCTTCGCCGTTGGCCCAGACGCGTGCGAATGAGAACTGAGTTTCGGCAGTCTTATCCTCTCCCACCTTCGTATCCTCCATATGGGAGCGATCTAGCAATCTCTCCACATTGACAGGATCATAGACGATATCTTGCTCGCCACTGTCTTCGAAAAGTTCGCTAGCTCCATGGCGAAGGACGGAGACCAGGTCGGTCTGTTCGGCATCATCGACGTCCATCTCTTGAATGAGAACATGATCTAACGCGAGTTTCTTGCGGCCGATCTGCATAATTCGCTCCTCCGCGCTAGCACGAGTCACCAACTGGAAGCAAAGGACCTTTTTCTGCTGGCCGATGCGATGAGCTCTGGACAAGGCTTGGATGTCTTGGTGTGGATTAAAGTCAGGATCGAGGATGATCACTGTGTCGGCTGAGGTCAAGTTGATACCGACACCGCCTGCTCGCGTTGAAAGCAAGAAGGCGAATAGTGGCGAGTCTGGAGAGTTGAATTCGTCGATGCGCTTTTGCTTGACCAAAGAGCTGATTTGTCCGTCGAGTCGTTGATATCGCAGCTGCATGCCGTCCATGAAGTCCTCAACACAGTCAAGCATCTCCAGGAATTGGCTGAAAATGAGCACTCGATGTCCACGCTCTTTTAATCGGGGCAGTAGGAGCTCCAGAAGCTTGAGCTTAGAGCTAGCATCGACCAGATTGCGATGCGAGGCGGCCATATCCACGTGCCTGTCCTCGATACTCTTGTTGTACACAAATGGGTGGCATAGACACTTTCGCAGCTGCATGAGAATGTTGCTCAAGCTTCCACGCTCGCCTTGCTTGACATTGCCTTCGGTGCTGAAAATGGCTTTCATGAGGTCGGGATTCTTAGCCAGAATGCTTCGGTACAGCTTCTTCTGGACGATGCTCATGCTGACTGGAATGATGATCTGAGCCATGGGTGGCAGGAAGGTGAGCACTTGAGCCTTGGTGCGACGCAGGAAAAAGGGTCGAATCATGTCGTGGAGCTTGCCAATCTTCTCATGATCCAGCTCGGCAAATTCCTCGTCAAGAGCGGCAGCGTCAAAACTGTCGTCAAGGAAGTGGAGCAAGTTGAACAGCTCACGCTGGTTATTCTGCAATGGCGTTCCCGTGAGAAGAATCTTGAAAGGGCACTTCAGTGCAGCGAGAGCGCTGTACAGCAGATTCTTGTCATTCTTCAAGCGCTGGCCTTCATCAACGATTAAGCCCTGCCACGGAACACCCTTGAAGAATTTGCGGCAATTCTCGTCCGCTGCAGCATCATAACTCGTAATGACCACATGGCAGCGTAGGTCTTTGGCGTTATCAGGATATAACTCGTGTTTGTAGGCCAAGTCTCTGCTCTCTCGAGATCCGTAGTAAGCAACCACGCGGAGACTTGGCGCCCAACGCTTGATCTCCCTCCGCCAGTTGGGACAAGTCGAATTTGGCACAACAGCCAGGAAGGGATAGCAATGATGCTCCTGCACAAGCGTCGCGAGGAAGCCAATGATCTGAATTGTCTTCCCAAGACCCATCTCATCGGCTAGGACGGCGTTCTTTTGAGTGAACCACTTGTAGTACAACCAATTGAGACCCTGGAGTTGATATTCCATGAGTTTTCCGCCCTCCAGGGTCTCAGGCTGCGTGGTTTTCTCGAGATTGCGAAAGTCGTCCTTGCGAATCTTCTCCAGTCGTGTCTTCAGAGCGCCCACCTTGGGCTGCCGTACATAGCGGCCAGCAACCCAGTCATTGTAGGCAGTGACGAAGTCCGACCAACGTTCACCATCGTCGGGTCCTGGGGGCGTCTCCCAGACGGCGTCTTCATAGGTCAGGCCTTTGTACTTGATCAGAGCCTTGTCCACTTCGCGAATACGAGCCTTGTCAATTTCTTGTGTGTTGATGTCCACAATGCTGGTGAACTTGACGTCAAGCACAATATCGGCTCGGAGGTAGTCTTCTGGGATGGCATCCTCGGTGCGCATTTTGGGGTGCTGAGAGTCATCGCGCTTGATGAAAGCCTTGCGAGTGACATGAGGTGTGACACCCCAGACCCATGGCCCTGGCATCCACTTGGCGCGGAAGTAGGACATACCATCCCAACGAACCAGATAGACTTTGTCTTCTTCCTCGACACCCTCAAAACCGTGCGCGGGATCGTAGATATCCTCGTCTACGGGCTTCCAGGCAATGAGACCAGACACTTTAGCAGGCATATCTGCGCAGTCTTTGCACTTCCAGTCTCGACTATACTCTCTGAAACGCTGTTCGGGGTCGGCTTCCAACTCGACCATGTCGTAATCGGCACGGGAAGGTAGATGCTCGTAGTGAAACCCTCGAAAACAGTGCGAGCATCTGAACATGACGTTGTCCACGTTGTTGATCTTTTCCGGGGGAACATCATAAATCGGATCCACGCCATCATTGTCCTCCCTATCACGCTGCTCTTGTGCTGGCGACTTTCGAGCTCTGAACGGGCGGCAAGCCGCACCGTGTTGGTGGCACTCTTGGCACTTACCATGATCCGGTGCTGAAGGATCCTTCTTGCGGGGAAAGCCAACGCAACGGCGACACTGGAGAACGAAGTCGTCCTCTTCAACCTTCGTGACCAAGTGTTCTCGATTCGTGCGGTGGCCTAGACAGCCTTTGTGGTAGGCCAACGAGCAGCCCTGGCAGTAAATCAGCTTCGATTGGACATGATCTCCGCCGCAACTTTCGCAATGCTGCGCATGGCGCATCCGAAACTCGTTGTTACGCGGCAGCTCTTTGAAAATCTCGCGGACTCCCACAGGCTTGGGCTTGGCGGGCTGCTTGGGCTCCTCCGACTCTGATCTGAAAATATCGTCGACTTCGACCTCCTCCATTCCACCGGTATGCCTCGTAGCCCTCTCGCTGTGACGGGCACCCTCCTTGACTATCTTGGCTTTCTTAGCAGGCCGGCCGGGTCGGCCAGGCTTGCGGCGCCGGTGTCCAGGCAAGTCAGACGTAAGGACATTGTCACTGTCCGAATCTTCGTCTTCATCCTCGGTGAGACGAGTGGGTTGACGACGTGTCCGCACACTGCGGCCAATTATGGTCGATGTCCGGGAATTTCGGAGGCCAGCACGAGTCGGTCGTTGCAATTCATCTTCTGAGTCCTCTTCTTCGTCTTCATCTTCGGGCTCGACGTGGTCCACGTACTGCGACATGTCCTGTTGTTTGCGCTTCCGGCCACGAAGCAGCCTTGATGCTGCCGTCTCCTCCTCAGACAGCTCTTCCTCGCTGGCATCGACATTGTCCACAGTGCTCACAAAGCCTGCAGTCGTCCTCTTACCAGCATTTGGTCTGCGAGAAGACATTCTGTTGCTGTTCTGAGGACCTCGTCGAGTCGGTGGCGGCACTTCGACAGGCGGCTCAGTGTCGTTGAACTGTGCGATTGCTTCCTCTCCGTTCTCGTAGTGCAGTAAGTCGTTGAAAGTCACCTGCGCGAAAAGATGTCAGATGAGATTGGCCCAGGCTCAATGTGAAGGCAAATGGATGAGGAGATGCAGATATTGGACATTAATTTCGTGCATTGTAGTGCGTTAAGTGCTATTATGTGATTGCGAGTCGGTCGAATGAGGGCGACAAGTGAGCAGCAACGCAACCACAATGTAGAATGATTGGCCAGAAGCTGAAAGATGAAGGTGAAGGAGTTTTGCAGCAAATGGATGAGCCATCTGAGGTGACATACATGTTCATCGTGGAAATCTGCGAACTGCACCTTGTACAGCAGAGTTCCATCAGCGTACGAGTGCTCGCTCAAGACGTGCCGCACACGGTCTGCGCCAGCTCTCATATCTTCGTAGTCGCTGATCTCGTCGGCCTCAGCCCTAGAGACCTGCACAACCAGCTTCGACTCCATCGTGCTGCTTTCCTGTGACGTCGCAGCTGCCCGGCCTTTTCCCTTACGTCTAGGCTCCTCCTCTTCCACGAACAGTGTGTCTGCTTCAGGAGACGCGTCCGACTGCACGTTGTATGCCGAGCTGGCCCTAGACGCTCTTTGCGGCGGAGCGTTGATCGCATTGAAGCCGAAAGAAGGCGCGGCTGGCGACTTGGAGGCCATGGATTTCTGGCGTTTGCGGGCGCCATCACCATTGTCGACAGTGTCACCGGGCGTCGAGCTGTCGCGTATGGCTTGGGCACCCACCGGGGTACTTCCCATCATCATTGGGACGACTGGCGCAGACCCAGTGGGACGAGCTGCCGGCGCGGCGGTGTTCGACAGACCCCATGCTGTGAGGTCCCCGTCGCTATCGTCCGAGTCGCGCTGCGCGTTGAAAGCGAAGGCCATATTGGCGGTCAGTGGCCACGCACTGCTTCTATTGCTCGGTCATTGGCATGTGCACGGAAGACGCGCTGCGGAAAGAAGCGAGGGTGGTTGTGGTGGTAGGAAAGGCTATTATAGCTGTCACGTCCAGCTTGGAGGACGCGGTCGATGTAAGACTTGGAGCATTGAGACAGCCGTGGACCCTGGAACTATTTCCAGTCTAACGCACTTAGTTCTAGGTTAACTGTAATGCCGAGCTTGGCCAGAAAATCTGCATGGAAATCATCAAACACTTCACTGCAAACAACACCAATTGAATTACATGTCGTCAACACTGCTGCAGAGGCATGTTGGCTTCCGTTGCAGACTGTCCACGGGATATCGACTGAAGCAGCACGCATGGGTGTCCACCACCTCCGCCATCCACAGAGGTCTACGCGCCACCAGAGATGATGGACGGGAGAGAAGGGGAGGCAGAGACCGGTCCATTGGGAGCCGTCCTCCATCACGAGATGCACGCGAGGCTCGAGTGCCCAAGCCATCTGCCCAGGATCGGCGGCGACTGAGTGCCTACTCGGAGCCTGAGACCAGTTCCCGGCCTGGAAGGCGATTTGAAGGCCGCGATGCATTCGCAAGCGAGACCAGACGAGGACCGCCGTCGAAAGATGGCTTGCCCGATCGCCGTAGATCTGGCTTCCAAGGCGGCGACAGGTCTGGTCAATACGCCGAGCGAAGAAGTGCTTCAAGAAGTGACGCTTTTGACGACACTCGAGGCGACCGCAGCAGGACCAGCCGCGACGTGGAATATAGAGCCTCGTCTGAACGAGGTTCATCGTTCAGAGATCGCACGCCTGCATCCCGAGAGCGCAGTACGGGGCGCTATTCCGAGAGAAGCTCTTCAGATCGCGGCTCGTCCTTTCCAGATCGTGGCAGACGAGACCGCAATGACTTTCCCCGTGATAGACCCTTCAACCCGGGACGCCGAGAACGCGCCGAGAGAGCAGGTCGCTCGAGTGATTCCGCTGAGGACTCAACGACCTTCTCGGTCATTCCAGCCTCGAACCGCAGGAGTGAATACAAATCTGATCTGGGTTTCCGGGGACAGCCAAACTCGCGCGCTCAACCTGGGCCGGCTGAGGGACTCCTCCGGGCTGTCAAGGATGCGTGTCGTCAGGTCCATTTCCTGCAGCAAAAGCAAGAAGCCGGCGAGACTCATGGTCTGGATGACCTGATCCGAGATGCGAAAGTGTCGCTCAAGACTGTGAATTCCTTTATTACCTCAGGTAGCTTCAATCAGGATAAGCCCGCCGAGGCAGTAGTCTCACTTTTACACAAGAAGGCCAGATCTGGCACATTCTTGGCTGGCCAGATGCCCGACGGCAAGAGAAGCGTCATCTATGTAACGAGAGATGGGGCGATTGATCTTGCGGTTGGCACGCCTGCGCCTGGGACGGTAAGGCCCCGAAACCCAGATTCCACAGGAAGTGCGCAGTCGATGGAGCCCAGCAAATACGAGCGTCGTGCCACGAGGAACGATGACAGACCATCTAGACGCAGACGAGTAGAGGAGGACGAAGAAGAGGATGAGATCCCAGTCTCAATTCCTTACACCACCGCAGCAAGCGAATTCATCTACGGCTACAACAGTGTTATTGCAGCGCTGAAAGCTCGACGTCGGAAGCTCTACAAACTCTACATTCATCGCAAGATCTTTGAAGAAGTCGTAGGAGCGCAGGGCACTACTTCTGGAGAGAAGCCAGTTAACGAGCTTATGGCTCTTGCCAAAGAAGCAGGCATCCCCTTTCACAACGAGTCCAAGACAGCGATGCTAGACAAAATGTCCGACGGTCGCCCTCACAACGGCGTCATACTGGAGGCGTCAAAGCTACCGACTGTGCCGGTACTCGGTCTTCGTAAACCAGAAATCACGAAGGGCTACATTCCCCTTGAGCTTGCGCCACAGAGTGCAGAAGACGCAAAGATCAATGGCAGCCCTCAGGTCATCAACTCTCTCACTGGTAGCTGGCGCTATCCCTTCGTTGTCCTCCTCGACGGCATCACAGATCCGGGCAACGTTGGCAACATCATACGAACATGTCATGTGTACGGTGTAGATGCCGTGGCCGTTGCAACGAACACCTGCGCCAACCTATCATCAGCCGTCCTAGCCAAAGCGTCTTCAGGCGCATGTGAGGCCATGCGTCTGCTATCCCTCCCACAGCCTTCCAATTTCGTACACGACTCGTCCAAATACAGGTGGAAAGTATACGCCGCGGTAGCCCCCACCGGCAAGCCCGATTCCGCCGGACAGTTCCTCAACACCTCAAAACTCGCTGCAGACAGTCCACTAGCCAAACATCCCTGCATCCTCATGCTAGGTGCCGAAGGCGAAGGACTGCGACAAAATCTGCGCAATCGCGCAGACCACTTCGTCTCGATCGAGGGCGGACCAAAAGCAGAAAGCGTGCCCGATGTCGGCGTGGACAGTATGAACGTGAGCGTTGCCACCGGAGTCCTCCTCGAGGCATTTTTGCGAAAGCCAGTAGATGCGCCGGATAGTATAGCCCAGGATGAGCAGGTCGAGGAGGGGAAGGAGGAGGAGCTTTGAGTGTACAAGTAAGGTAGAGCTGCGTTCAAAGCGAGCATCTTGTAAAATTACATTGCAATGTATTGCATTTACTGTAGTATAGAATAGAATAAGGACACTGGGTCCCAGATGTATCAATACCAAGTCACTCCTCTGCAGGTAGAATGTGCAGTCCGTCCTCGCCAGATTCGTCGAGCAAGTCGCCTGCGGCTTCTTTTGCCTGCCACAGTGTGATGGTCGAAGATGTGGAAGTTAGGTCACACTGTGATGGGGAAGGTGATATACCTAGGTATGCAGGGAATTGATGATGCCCAATGGAGTCGTGGAGGGCGGTCTGGCCAAGAGTAGTACATCGTGTACCTGGAAGCAATTCATTCGCATGTAGCGTAGCTAGCGCGAATCGCAAAGAGGCAGACAACAACAACAACAACAACAACAACAACAACAAGAATGAGACAGAAGTTGGAACGTAACTTGGGCGTATTGAGGCTATGAACATGATACTACTTTCCATAGACCACTGTCGAGTCAGGAATCCGCCCCTGCTATTATTACGCACGTACGTACCTGATGGAGAGCCGGAGCCATGAGCCCCATAACCAGACATTACTCACAATGCACCCCAATCAAATGCCATACCCGACGGAGACAGACCTAGTATTTTGGCCTCCGGTACCGATATGAAGCTAGGCATAACTTCTCAAATGCGTCTGAAAATGCAGCATGAGCTTAACCGGCGGTATTTCTTCTTTTTTCTGCAATTCGCACTCGTTTTGGAGGTGGCTGAGGACGCGCCATCTACATCCGGGTATGGTTCACCTTCGTCCAGCTTGAAAGTCTAGTGGCGCGGCGAGCACCGCCAGCGAGCGGCACAGCTTCTTCGCCAGATGAGTGGCTTTCCCTGCGTGCCCTCTTTTGACATGAGCCTCGATGTCTTTCCGATGTCCAGCGTCTCGCGGGCGCCTGTCAGCCACATCAACCGCAAATTTCTTCCCATTGAGAGACTGGAATGCGGACTTGAGAGCTGTGCAAGATGATCTCGATTCTCCTCAATTGGGCGCGATGTGATCCTGACAAGTTCATTTTACGAACCCTCCAGATCGAACATGGGGCGATGCAGTAATCTTGGATCTTGCAGCTCGGCATATAGCACCCTTTTGGTTTTTTCATCGTTGCCATCGTCGCTGAAGTTCTCCATCTCGAACTTACTATAGATTCGAGTGCCGTCTGCAGCGTACTCTTTTGGCCTATTCTGCTTTAGGAGAATGGTCCAGCTACCGTCTTCGTTGCAAGACTTAATGTGCGCGACCTGAGCTGTGATCTTGGGCTGCCAACTCGTAGCCGCGGAGACGGAAAGTTCTTGATATATGACGAAGTCGCCAGTCTTCGCCTCGGCAGCTGCTAGCGGAGGTAAGCTAGTTATGTTGGCCGGCACTGGGGGGAAGATGTCGTCTTCATCTGCGTCTTCTGCCTCTCCGTCGTCGTTGCCCAAAAGCGCACCTTCCTCCCAATACGATTCATCATCTTCATCATCTTCCTCGTCATCGTCATAGTTGAGAGCATCACTGCCAGTGCCTTGATTGTATTTGTCGGGTCTAGCAGATTCGAGCTGGTCGTAGCTTGGATCGTAGGGTTTGTATTCACCATTGCTCTGACCGCCAGATTTGCGTCCTCTCGGTATCTTTCGCTTTTTGGTGAATTGGTATTGCGGATCCCATCGTTGCTGAAACGGGAAAGGTGGCGCAGTGAGGGTCACATCTGCATCAACACATTCTACGGCAGTCAGCACGATCTTGTCGCGCCAAGAATCAGGATCTTCCTCCTCTTCAGCAATCAGCTCTGGCACCTGATCGACCGAAGGGGTAGCAGTTGCCGCGCGCTTAGGGCGGGCTGCAAGCTTCTTCTGCACAGCTTCGCGATCCTCCTGCGTCTTTGGAGTACCGAGGCCGAGCGAGCCAAAGACAAGGCGCTTCATACTCTTCGTATCCAGACGCGCACGTTTTGCTGCAGGAGCTTGATGCGACTCAACATTAGCCTCTGGGGCTAGCACTTCTGGCAGCTTCCGAGAATTAGCACCCGCGGCCTGTTGGATCTCAGTGATGATCTGGGTACTGGCCGCATCACTGACACCGACGTTCACGGCAAGTGATCGTACTTTGTTGGGCCGGCTTGACTCCTCTTCCGGCGGCTCATCATCGTCCTCGCCTTCCTGCCCGGCAGAGCGACTACTTGTAATATCGACACCTCCAGATGCGATTTGGTCCAGCAATTTCTTGCGCTCCGATTCCATTATCGCTTTGTTCGCACCATTTTCATCTAGATTACAATTCCGCTGCCAGGTGTACATGTCCTGCAAAGTGGCAGTCTGCGGCAATAGACCTGCGTTCTTGAGATGCTTGAGCCTTTTCGAGTCCCTCCTACGGGTGTTCCTCTCCTTAGTTCTAGGATCTCCTTGCTTCGGCAGTCCAGTGTTTCGTGACGTTTGCGCAGCCTTGGCAACTTCTGCCTTTGCTGCCACTCTTGTGGGAGCTGATCCTGTTTTGATGGCCGTGTGCTCATCAATACCGTCCCACGACGCTTCGCTCGCGCTCGAACTCGAAGCACTCGAGCTGTCGCTGTCGCTGTCACCCGAGTCGCTATCGCTTCCACTCGAGCTGCTATCACTATTA
Organism: Sphaerulina musiva SO2202; assembly: GCF_000320565.1. Lineage (NCBI taxonomy): Eukaryota > Fungi > Ascomycota > Dothideomycetes > Mycosphaerellales > Mycosphaerellaceae > Sphaerulina > Sphaerulina musiva. Next base: position 1,028,319 of record NW_016017385.1, read on the forward strand.
GTCGAATCGCTGTCGTCCTCTGAACTATCACTGGAACTGTTACTGCTGACCTTCCCCGCTGATTTTGCGCTGGACTTGACGGCAATCTTCTCCACAGGTCTATCAACTTCTTCTCGAAGCTCGTCCTCACTCTCATCTTCCTCTTGCTCTTCCTCCTCCTCCTCCTCTTCCTCTTCACTCTCCTCATCCACTTCCCCCCCATCCTCAAAGTCTTCATCATCCTCGTCATCCCATTCTTCCTCCCTCACGGCCTCCGTCACATCTTCAACCCTCTGCCTCTTCCTAGCGGGAATGTTCACCTCCGGTCGCCTCGGCCTCTTCAGCATTGGTCTACCAAACGGAATTCCATCCAGTAGATGTCTCCCATCTTCACTAATCTGATCTCGTCCTGTGATGCTCCTCGCACGTAGTTCCGCAAAGCCCAGCGGCTTGATGACTACTTCGTCTTCATCCTTGAAAGCCTGGCCAACCTCTGTATAGTGCGTAGCTTCGTAACCTCCAACCAGAACGGCGTAGTCAGAAATGTCCCAATTGGTGGATTCGAGCGGGAAGAGGACGTTGATGTTTTGGAGAAATTGCGCGATGGTCTGCGAAGTCTGCGTCGACGGGATGGAGTGAAGGATTTGAGTTGGTGGAAGTTCGTTACGCTCGATTCGAAGGCGGAGGCGCATGACGAGCTCTTAGTGGTGGCACCGCAGCGCAAGAAAAATTGTGTTGTTGTTACGGCAAGGGAAGAATTGTGAAAGTAAAGTGAAAGAACATAGTGATTTGAAGCGGAAGGATCCCGCGTGCAGGAACTGAGCTCGGGCGCGCATGTGACATAGAATACACTCACTTTTGGCTTCACTACGATGTGACGGGGTATCTTAGTATATAAACATTATTACTAACCTGCTACTACCATTACCTACCTTATTGCATAATGCACTTCCAGCCATCACTGACCTCAGCTTCCCTCTCGAGTTCCGTGACTCTCTCTTCAATTCGCATTACGCCTGTTTCGTAGTCCTTGACAGCAGCCGTGACATCTTCCACTTTACTCTTCAGTGCATCAACCTCGTATTCGAGCTTCGCGGCAAAGGCCTCGATCTCTTTGACGCCATCCTCCAGACGCTCCTTCTCCTCTCTGAGAAGGCCGCCTGAATGCCCCTGAAGCTCGCGCACAGTCTGCAGATGTGGCAGGTACATGTGATCGAGCGCTTCCTGGTCACGATCTGCTTGATTGAGGATAGTGAACAGCTTCTGTAGCTCAGCCTGTGTCCAAGGAGCCGTCTCAGTCTGCAGCGCCGTGATGACGCTGCGCAGCCTCTTGGCGTCGTTGGCAATATGTTCCTGCTCTGCGAGCTGCGCTTCCAAGGAAGCGAAGGGATCATACTCGTCTTCAGGTAGAGGATCCCAAGACAACACGCTGTCTTCTGCCAAGCTGAAACTCAATTGTCGCGGATGCGCATGCTCATCATGAGGCTGGAGCTCTGTCGTCACAAACTGGGAATACGAGGTCGTACGGCGCAAGAGCTGAGGAACATCGGTTTCTGTCTCGACCTTTTCAGGCAGGACCTCGCTCAAGTCAACGCCATTATACACTGATCCCGCGATAGATGGTAGCTCCGCTGTCCCCGAGGTCGCGCTCGAGTTGTCCCTGGTATGTTGCTGATGGCCAGTATCATTCGTGGCAGTCTTGCTTGATGCGGCATCCTTTGGGCCTCGAAGACCTTGCTCTGAGGTAACCTGCGGGCCAGACACTTCAGTTAGCGATTCCGGGTAGTCCTCAAGTCCAGAAGCGCTCCCACTCAAGGCTGTGTTGAGTCGGCTGCTCTGCTCAGCAGCAGACTTTGCGGAGACCTGTCTGGACGGATCTCTAGACGAGAGGTTGAGACTGCTGGGGCTGCTGACTGGGCTTGTGCGCGATCGGCTGAGCAACGGTCGCTTATTGCCTCTCTGTTCAATTGGCGACAGAGCTGCAGGGTCGTCTATCGAAGGCTTTGACTTGTGACCACGAAACCCTACGGCATCTTTGACCTTACTCAAGCCACTTTTGGCATCGTTCTTAATGGTCGATGCACGCTTAAAGACTGGATGCTGACCATCTTTGTCGCTTTCTTCGCCTTCATCCGACAGAGCGGGTGCGCCAGAGTCGCCTTGCTGCTCGTGCTCCATGTCTCGTCTCTGCGGTTCACTGCCATCCACCGTACCTTTGCGACCTGCAGTCCATGTGAAGCCTCCATGCTCGTCAGATCTAAAGACAAGTCCTTTACTGAATTGTGGAGCTTCTTGTACGTCTTGCGACGCGCGATCGGCAGCATCGCTAGTTTTGTGCTTCTTGGGTGGTTTACCAAGCCACAACCATTTACACCGGTCACCGTAAACCAGCTGCACAAACCGTTCAATATCCACGGTCTCAATCTCGGCAATGCCCGCGCGATCACGCCGTCCCAGGCCATCGTGGAGATCACCACCTTTCCCACTGAGTTCAGCTACTGTCGACTTCACGGCTCTCGGCATAGTCCAATGCACTTTGTCGGCAGCCTTCTGTGTTGCCTTGTGCAGCCTATTCATGGTCCGTCGGTCCAGCCGACGTGTGCGAGGCAACCTCTGCTGTTTCTGGAAAGCACTGATGGCCTTTTTCATAGTCACTATGTCAAAAGGGTCCTTCGAGACAGGCGCACTCATGGCGTGCAATCTATTCCTAGCACCCATGAGCATGCCTAGCAGCCCGGAGACAGTTGTAGGGCCTAGGATTCCATCGTGCGGTTCTACATTATAGTGATCGCTGCCCATCTCCACCCACCAGTCATTAATTGCACGCTCTGTGACGTCGCATAGTAGGCCATCTGCGTAGTCAATCTCCAGCTTGTCGAACAAAGTCAGTGCGCTTTGGCACAGCTTGACCAGCTCGATGACTGATTTGTAGATGTCATTCTTGTCGCTAGTCCTGTACAACTGATGGAACTTGACTACAGTGGAAGCTGCAGGCTGCGAAAGTGACAGACCGACACGACCTGAGCAGCCGAGCCTTTTGAGGTCTTCGTTCACAAAGAAGTCGAACCTGTGCTTGCCTACATCTGCAAATGTGTGAGCTCAACTCGCTTCGTGCTTCATTTCTAGAGCCTTACCGCCGTCTGGAACTGGTATCACAGCCAGCGATGAAGGGAAGCCAGTGAGATTGGTGACCATCAAGATGCCGAGAGGTGTCTCACGCCGCTTGGCATGAAATTGGTTCAGGGCTTTGAAGTATACTCGCAATCTGGAAGACCATGTAGACTCGTCCGTTGGTACACTTAGAACACCCACTTTGACAGTGTGAGAGGGGTCGCCTGTGTATGTTGTGATCATGAAAGTCGGATGCATGCGAGAAGTGGTCCATTGCTCAACGATCCAGCACTCATAGCCTCGAAGATCTGCTCGGCGATCGACAAGTGTAGTCGAAGCATCCTCTTCCAGATACCTGAATGCGACCGGGTCTGTGAGTACGAAGCGCTGTTGACCAGACTTAGGTTCCTGTGTCGCGCTCTCGTCCAGTTCCGGATATCTCTCCACTTGACCAGGCATCGGTGGATGTGGCGGGAACAATGCCGCCCCTGCTGGAGCAGGCTGGCTGAGAGAAGACGTCTGAAGGGGCGGCGGTCGCAGCTTTGCACGTTCCTGAACCGTCTTTGCGGTCATGGTCGCATCAACGTTACGGGTTCGGCCAGAGATGGTGTCACGGAGTTTGACGACTGGGACTGCACATGGCTGCAAGGTGAGAGGCCTATCGCCGATCTGGACCCGCTCTAGAGATCGTTCCTCAGGAGGAGCGTATGGATGTGTACTGTGGTAGCTACAGTAGCTGAAGCGACGGACGGGTCAGGTATATTAGTAGAGAGGATGGGTCCTGATGAGGATGGTGTTTGTGGGGCCGCCTAGGAGGTACATGTAGACGGGATGGTGTCACAGGTGTGGCTATAGCCGACGGGCGGGAGTCCTAGCGGCACGGCACGGCGCGGCACGTCATGGCACGAGCTCGACAGCCGACCTCGCCCGACTCCCGACCCACTCTTCACGATGTTGCCATTCCTGTACTATACCTTGGACTACATGTACTCCACAGGCCACCTTCTCATTCACGCGAATGAATAACAGATGACTGACTGCCTGGGCTAGAATCCGATGAGTGGGCTCCCTGTGCGCACGAATATACATAAGCCCACTACTGTGATCGCTGCTGCCGCTGCTTGCATCAGGACGAGGATCCGCATCCGCCAATATGGAAGCCATACTCGCAGCTCACGAGCAGCAGGAGAAGAAGGGGAATCTCTCCAAGGCGATCACGGACGTTCAACAACTAATTGATCTGCTGCAATCCGCTCGCGATGCCGTTGCTGAGAGCCCCGACAAGGCTGTGCTGCACCTGGCCAAGCTGTCGACGCCCGTCAAGCAGTCATTCACGAGGATGGAAGATGACTTGAGAGAGGTCAACAGAGGCATCAACCAGTACTCGAAGGCGCTCAAGGACAAATTTAAGAGTGCTGCCTTGCCTACAGCCTCTAACGATGTTCTGGCCAGTCAGCCGAATCTCATCAACCGCGCCATTGCAATGCATCTGCTACGAGAGGGCAAGTTCGACGTGGCCAAGACCTTCGTGAGGGAAGTCAAGGAGAGGCCTCCTGCGAACAGAGCAGGAGGCGCACAGTCGGATGACATGGCGGGCATGAGCTGGATTGAGGATTTGGAGGACACCGATGAGATGATGCAGGACAGCATGGAGGGCAGGTCAGAAGCGGAAATGGAGCGTAGTGGGCTGCAGCAGAAGTTCTCGGATATGTATCACATCCTCGATGCTCTACGGAACCAGCACAATCTGGAGCCGGCCATAGACTGGGCACACCACCACAGCCAAGAGCTAGAACACCGCGGATCTAACCTCGAATTTGAACTCAGCAGACTCAAGTTTGTTGAACTCTACCACTCGAAGACAGATAGCATGACAGACGACGAGCCAGACTACTTAGCAGGACCGGTCAGAGCACTGGAGTACGCCCGAAACGTGTTTCCCACCTTTGGCGAGCGCTACAGTCGTGAGACGTCCTCACTGAGCGCCTCCCTGGCCTTTAGTCCGAATCTTCAGGACTCGCCATACAATGCCCTCTTCCACAATCAGTCTGCTTTTGAAGAAGCTTCTACCTCTTTCACGCGCGAGTTCTGCGGCATGCTTGGCCTCTCTTCGCAATCACCACTCTACACTGCTGTCACAGCAGGTGGCATTGCATTGCCAGTCCTAGAGAAGTTCGAACGTGTTATCACGCAGGCTCGAGGACAATGGACAAGTGTAAACGAACTACCAGTTGAGACTCCTCTGCCGCCCGGCTTCGCATTCCACAGTATCTTCGTTTGTCCTGTCAGCAAAGATCAGGCGACTGATGCTAATCCCCCTATGATGCTACCTTGCGGGCATGTGCTTGCTAAGGATAGCATGGATATGCATAGTAAGGGGAAGAGCAGGATGAAGTGCCCCTACTGTCCCCAAGAATGTCATCCGAGGGATGCAAAGAGGGTGTACATCTAGAAGGCAGGAGATCATTTGGAGCAAGACATATCACGAATATTATGAAGTTATTTCTATTGCATGATGACGATGTTGAGCGCGGCTCATCTTCATTCAAGACTTGTGTGGGGTGAGAGCTACATGTACATGTAGCTGCGCTCATGCATGCTAGCATGGTCAACGGTGTTACCAACAGGAAGAGTGCCGTGCTGCCACTCCACACATCTCCACTTCCAGTATCAAGCGTTACATTGCTGCCTATCTTCGTTGGCCCGACAGGCTCTGCAGTGAAATGAGTATGATGAACAGCATCCTCGATCAAAACTTCGAAGCCCAGAGAGTATATCCATTGCCGGTATGTGGAAGACCGTGCGTAATGGACCGATTGTGCTGGAACTTGAATCTCAGGCGAGTTATGTGGCCGGTATTGCAGCAGCGGTCAGACAAAGCAGGTAACACTTTGGAGGGTCATCTCTTTGCAGCTGGAGCCAAGTCGACGATTCGTGAATCCATGTTTTCTCGAGTCACTTGTCTCTGCGTATAATGACCCTCCCGCCAAATCCGCTGAAATCCAACACTGCGATGAAACCCCGCAGTTGCAGAAGAACCAACTTGGCTACAACCTCATTCTCCATCGGCTTCTCATAGATATAGCACGGCTGCGATTCTGAAAACAGGAGCCTGGAAGAAGGTGCTACAGGCATCGCTCGGACTCGCCACTGTCGGTATGCTGCATCTCCCGCTCAATGTAGTCTTGCAGGAGGCTTGGTCCTAGTCAATATCTGCAAGCTTGCAGACCTCAAGCTCAGCAAGCCGAAGCGTCATACAAGTCAGTCAACGCTGTGGCGGTTCCTACTCATCTCGCCCGATTGTGGCTGTGCGTGTTCCGTGCAAGTCATTCTGCGACGAACGTTCAAAGTGTCCGTCCCCCGGATTTATTCATGCTATGAGGTACGAGCGTCGCAGATGATCGGCTCGCAAAGCGTGCAGGTAAGCATTGCCGAGGCAATAGTTGTCAGGCGATTGTGAGGTAAACCGTAACATGGCAATAGGGGGTCATCGTAGTCACACCCGGAGCAATCCATATTGTAAGGTACCTAGGCATTCGGAGACTCATCCTCGATGGACGACATGGTTCTACCAGTCTTGTCCCATGGGCTTGTTGGAGCTTGCCGTTATTAGCTGCAACGTGACATACCTGCATGGATTCACATGGGGTACGAGTCGAAAGGGACAACCACCTAAGGGATGCTAGGTCGTTGGTATGCGTACGTGATCCGGTCCCATTGCGGCTTGCTTGCAGTAAGTTGCAAGACTCAGCAAGGGTCCGAAGTAGATACTGTCTCACGTCTTAGCCAAGGTGTTCCGACCGACCATCTTGCGCAGAAGCCCAGTTCAATCAACATTGACGTGAGTTGACTAGATTCTCAGTCTTATAGCCACTTTCGATCCAAAGCATACCTACCTGTAAATTGAAGTGAATAGGTATCATACTAATCTGAAGCCACCAAACTCATAGTCCTGCGACGCACTTTGAGTCACTATGACCTGTACCCCATACTACCTGTCACAACTGATGCTGAAGTTACTGCCAAGAAACGAGAAAGAGTCCCGATTGGCTTTATTAGAAGAGTGGCGAAGCATTAGGTAGAAGTGAAGTTGTGTGTTGAGCAGCCCTATGAGTTGATGAATAGGCGTCTCAATTGGTTATCCAAATTAATTGGTCTCCAGTCGATCATTGAACACTAGTTGATTCAGCCCAACTCAATATACGAGCGGGGATACCCTATATTCACCTCGCACTCGCTTAGTGGGCTGCAGACGCGTCGAACTACTACGTAGTACCTCCTAGACCTACGTAGCTTTGCAATTGGACATCATGCTGGCTGGTCTCACTTGACGCAGCTAAGCCAGGACAACTCTTCTACCTAGGTCCTTGAATAGAGGGTTGAATGTGTCTTGGACAATGTCGAAGGAACTAAGCTTTGCCAGGATACCTCCCAGATCCAGATCATCGCCAAGCGGAAGCGCATGTATGAGCGAGGGGGAGTTGAGATGAAATGGCGGAGGACTTGCCAGCGTCAGAAGCTTTTCTGCACGGCGGCGCGAGCGGCGACGTGAGTGGAGGTAGTAGTCATGATGATCATGACCCATTAATGTCAGACCCAACGGCCCTCCTGGCGCCATCAGACTTCCTTCCGGATGTTCCTCCATCGACCGAGACGCCATCTACCACGAATAATGTACCAGCAGCAGGCGACGACCACCATGAAACGCTGCCGCCACCGAAGCCGAGCACCAACGCTACTGCGTTGGATGCGCATAGCAAGACGCTCAATCCACGATCATGCGTGACATGCCGGAAGAGGAAGGTTAAATGCGACAAGCTGTGGCCGTGCAACAATTGCAATCGAGCGCATATTGAATGTGTGTTTCCTGCTCCTGGCCGAGGGCCACGGAAGCCACGAAAGCTGGGCGAAGGCAAGGATAAGGAACTGCTGGAACGACTACGAAAGCTGGAAAGTGTGGTGAAGAGTATGGGCGCAGAATTGCCTGGAGAAGAAGCAAAAGACAGCAATCACGAAAAGGCACGGGAGGTGGTATCGCCTAGCGCGAGTCCTGTCAATAGTGCGGAGACTGTACCTGCGGCGCGAGACGCCGAGGAGGAGTTCCAGAGCAAGACGAGGTGGGTGGAAGAGCAGCAGAGAGGGCGCTTCGAGAACCGATTTGGACGGCTCGTCGTCAACGAGGGCAAGTCGAGGTACATCAATAACTCGTTTTGGGCGAATTTGAGCACGGAAGTGGAAGACTTGAAAGGCATTCTCAATCAGTCGAGTGATGACGAGGAGGACCATTTAACGGCGTCTCCAGGCTTAAGCGAACAGACTCCAAACACCCACCATGCTTTCATCTTCGGCTTCAGTTCACAGAACGTTGATATCCTGCGTTTTCATCCTCCGCCCGCCCAGATCAAGCGGTATTGGGATATCTTCAAAGACCGTGTCGACCCGCTGTGCAAGGTTTTGCACGTTCCCACATTGGAGGGCACCATCATCAGTGCTGCGTCGCATCTGACGAACCTGTCTCGTGGTTTTGAGTGCTTACTCTTTGCCATATACTACGGAGCAACTACCAGTCTATCCGCACAGGACTGTCTGATTAAGCTGGGCGAGGAGAAGGCAGTGCTGCTGACGCGCTATCGGTTCGCGATAGAGCAAGCATTGGCGAGAGTCAACTTCCTTACGACAGAAGAGATTGGCGTCCTGCAGTCCTTTGTCATATTCCTGATCTGTCTGCGGCGAAACAGCGATGCTCGTGTCATCTGGACTCTGACCGGACTTGTGGTGAGGATTGCCCAGACTATCGGCATACATCGAGACGGTAGCCACTTCGGTCTCTCACCTTTCGAGGTTGAGATGCGGCGTCGGTTGTGGTGGCAGGTCTGTATACTCGATACACGGGCCAGCGAAGATCATGGCTGCGATCCGACCATAGTGGAGCAGTCATTCGACACAAAAATGCCACTGAACATCAATGACGAGGACATGTCTCCTGACATGGAAGACTTCCCGCCAGAGCGCCAGGGTTGTACAATTATGTCCTTCTGTCTGCTACGATTCGATGTTGCCAACACCTTCCGAAGGATCAACTACATTCCTCCGGGAACACCAAATACTTGGGGTGAACATTATCAGTCCGTGACTTTGCAAGACAAGCAACGATGGATCACCGAGTGTCACAAGCGCCTTGAAGAGCGATATCTGAAGAACTGTGACATGACTGTACCGCTCTTTTGGGTGACTGCGACTGTTGCAAGGCTTATGATGAGTAAGATGTGGCTCATGGTCTATCATCCCTTCCAAAGACAGGATGGAGGTGCATCTTTATCAGAGGACGTCAAAGAAAAGCTCTTCATCACCAGTTTGGAAAACATGGAGTACAGCTTGCTGCTGGAAAACGAAGCAAGGACCAGGAAATGGGGCTGGCTCTTCAGGACATACATACAATGGCATGCATTGGCATTTACTCTATCCGAGCTCTGTCATCGTACCAGTGGTGATATGGTCGAGCGCGCTTGGAAAGCGGTAGATCGTACACTAGACGGCAGATCCGGCTTGCACGCGGAAACTGGCGTAGGCCACCTTTGGCGTCCTTTGACGAAGCTCTACAGAAAGGCCAAACAAGCCAGAGCTCAAGGAATCCAAAGGGAGCAGCTCGCCAGACAAAGGTCAGGAAGTGTGCCGTTGCGGCACTACTCCCCGAACGCCAATCCCATGTTCGGGCATCCTAGTCGGCCTGTGGTGACGAGGGCACCGCTAAGCTTCGCACAGCTGCAACGCCTCCACCAGGGACCGACTTTTGGTCGAACGCCGCTTGATAAGCATGAGCTCTTGAGCTCGCCAGACCTCAACCATGCCGGAAAAGGCAGGAGTATTGCTGATAACAACACACACATGCTCAATCAGGTGCATCAGCCAAAGCCTAACACAACCACACCTTTCACCGACACCTCCACCAGTGTCAATACAGCAGCTCTCGCCGCACCCTTGCCCCGGGCAGCGCCACCGCCTAATGTGGCCTTGAGTCGAAATTTCGGTGACCCAATGTCCACCATGAACTTTGACGAAGTCACGGCAGACCCATTCACCACTACAAGCAACATGGAAGTGACGGCAAACGTGGAGCAAACTTCATCGGCCGCCAATGGCTCCACTCGAGTGAATTCGTTCGAAACGATGGACAACGATCTCTCAAACGTGGACAGTTCTGGGAACATGGACTGGGAGAATTGGGATCAACTGGTGAGACAATTTGGCATGGACATGGACTCTGGTGCTGTAGATGTTGATCTCACGGGTGCGAATTGGGAGGGAGCAGACTGGGATATGACGACAGGGCCGAGCAATGCGAATTCCAAGACTGGGTTCGGCATTAGTGGTCCAGAGTGGTTCTGAAAGGGATGGAAAACAGACTTGCTGTCTTGGCCAGCATCAGACCATTATTACGAAAAACAGGCATTCATGAAAACAATGAAGAACATATGCCGTGAAGAGCATGGAAGCTAATTATATATACTACTTACGAGTCGAGTAGGTTAGGGTAGTTCTAGCCTCGGCGCTAAAACCCAACCCTGCATGAGGTGAGGGAGCTTAGGTTGGCCGCTGGCCGAGCCAACAACATGTTCAACATCTACATTTACCTTTATCAATCTCAAGTTACGGAGATTCGCAACCGCACTTGCACGAAATTTTGCTCTCCCCAAACCCCCGAAAAACACCCTCAATAAGCCAGAAATGAGCAGCACATCACAACCAAAGAAGAAAAAGCCCATAATCGCAATCGCAGGTCTCGGCTGCGAAAATTCCACTTTTTCCCCCGCCAGAACGCGCGCCGCAGACTTTCACATCACACGCGGCGAAGATGTCGTCTCCAAATATAAATTTCTCGACAAAAACACCACGACCACGAGCAGCAGCAGCAGCAGCAGCAGCAGCAGCAGCAGCAAAAGCCTCGGAGCCTCTGCAGACTGGCGCGGGATATTAGTGGGAAATGCCATTCCCGGAGGAAAAGTGACGCGCGAAGCATTCGAAGAATTAGCAGATGAAATCGTGTCTCGATTGCAACAGCTCGTGAATGATGAAACCTCTTCCTCTTCCTCTTCTTCTTCTTCTTCTTCTTCTTCTTCTGCTGCTGCTGCTGCTGCTGCTGCTGCTTCGCCGATTCAAGGTTTATGGTTCGTCATCCACGGAGCCATGTACGTAGAAGGATACGAAGACATCGAAGCAGAGCTTCTACGTCGAATTCGAAAGGTGATTGGAGCGGATGTGGTAATTTCGGCTTCGATGGATTTACATGGAAATGTATCTCGTGAGTTGGCACATCAGGTGGATTTGATTACGTGCTATCGAATGGCTCCGCATGAGGATGAAGAAGAGACGAGAGAGCGGGCTTGTGCGAATTTGGTAAAGGTTTTGTTGGCGGCTGAAGGGGGCAATGAGAAGGAGGAGGGAGGAAGGCCGAGATTGCCGGTCAAGGCGTGGATACCGCTACCTATATTGCTGCCAGGAGAACAAACTTCTACGCGAGATGAACCTGCTAAGCATATATATGCTGCTGTGCCGGAAGTGGAAGCGATGGAAGGCGTGTTGGATGCTGCGATCTGGGTGGGTTATGCTTGGGCTGATGAGCCTCGCAATTGCGCCGTCGTCATGGTCACTGGCTTTGAGGAGAGTGTCGTCAGGTCGGGAGCAGAGAAGCTGGCGGAATTATTCTGGAAAGCACGCGCTGATTTCAAGTTTGTGGCTCCAACTGGCAACCTCGAGGAGTGTATAAATACCGCCATCGCATCCTCATCCCGTCCGTACTACATTTCCGACTCGGGCGATAATCCCACAGCCGGTGGCTCGGGTGATGTGACCTGGTCACTTGCACAAATCCTCGCACGTCCCGAATTCCAGAGAGAAGACGGACTGAAGGTCATCTACGCTAGTCTCCCCGGTCCAGAAGCAATTCGCATAGCCTTTGAAGCTGGAGTCGGTGCCACAGTCACAGTCACAGCCGGAGCAAAGGTCGATCACATACATCACGGACCCATCACCATGACAGGCAAAGTTCATTCGCTCAGAACAGGTGATCGCTACGCCCAACAAGAAGCCGTCTTGCAAGTCGGAAGTGTCTTTGTCATCCTCAGCAAGCTCCGCAAACCTTTCCACAAGGAGGGCGATTTCAGGAATTTAAACTTGGATGCGCGACAGGGCGTGGATGTAGTCGTGGTGAAGATCGGATATCTCGAGCCGGAGTTGTATGATATGGCTGCAGATTGGATGCTCGCTCTTACTCCTGGAGGGGTGGATCAGGATTTGGGAAGATTAGGTCATTCGCGTATTCAAAGACCGATGTGGCCGTTTGATCGGACTTTTGAGCAGGAACCCGATCTGAAGGCGAGAGTTATTCCGGCGTCGCACGAGATGCTTTCTCTTGATGATGCTGGTGCGCGTTTATGGTAGAACTAGAAGTTGCTCATCCTGCAAAAAAAAAACGTTCTGGTTTCATTTCAGTCATTGTCCTTCTGTGTGTGTGAAGGACATTTCGCTCGAACGAGGTATCGTATGAAAAGCTTCAAAAAGAAATCATGGCAGTCATCGCCGGCGCTTTACGACCAGAAACTCTACAAGACACGCCTTGTCCTGCTCTTTTCCCAGTTCGGCTGCATCAAATCAACGCCTAGTCAATCGTCATCCTTTGAGGTACTTGACCTAAGGGATGTGGTGGCCCATTGAATTCATCTCCAATCCACTTCCCGTCAGTCAACTCTCCGGTGTTTGGCACCTTCCTTCTCTGGATGTGTGGCTTCAGGCCTTTGTTGAAGTTGATCATGCACGCAATTGCGGTGCCGATGGTGACGACTAACAGTAGTAGCGTCAGAACCGCGAAAGTTGTGAGCGAAGACCTCGCTGCAAGGTAGTCGTTTCTTCTTGCCGGCGTGTACATTCTCACAAGCTTGAAGATGAAGTAGGCCATTGCGCCGAAGTAGATGACGATGACGCAAAACTGGCCCACGTAGCTCTCTTTCCGATTGATGTACGCGGCGACAAGCAGAATGATGATGGTGATGGGTATTGCGGCAATGGTGAGATAGAACTCCGAGTCCGATGTTCCCGTCACGACGACAACAAATTGGACAGTGAAGCCGAGGAAGAAGAAGAAATCGAACTTGAGCAGAGCGATGTAAATCTGATGTCCATGGTTAGTGCGGAGGAACGAGAGGCGAAAAGTACAGCAGTGTAAGGTAAGTAGGTACCTGGTATGTCAGATAGCGCCTCTTCAGTCGTAGATCAGCCGAGATGTGCTTGTAGATAGTCCAGGCAAATTCGTTGTACAGCTTCCAGGCCACAAAAGACAGCAAGACGGTGCCCAGTGCTATCACACACGGTGCAGCGATCAAAAACGGTCGCAGCTGTGGCCATGTATCGTTGTCGATCTGATTTGTGCGATCCAGCTCGTGCACAGCCTCGTCCACTTGGTCCATCTGTACGGACGAGTAGATGAGCATGCCGACATTGTATATGCATATGCCAATGACTTGAATCGTGTTTTTCAGCCTCAACGCATCCCACGCGAGCACGAGCTCGTAAATGAAGCCAAAGATGAACAGGGCCAGATATGTGGGGATGGTGTACGTCGCCGACGGCTTGTCTACGCCAGGTGTTTTGCGGATCTCCAAGCTGGCCTGGAACTCGCCAAAGACGTAGACTTCCATAGCCAAGCTCGCTATGGCCTGCGCGAGCACCACGAGCATAAAGGCCCAGGTCCATGTGGTGTTTGGTATGTACATCCTGCCGCACTTGCGCGTTCGAGTGGAGTCGGAGTTGATGATGTTGCGGGTGGTGAGGCCCTCACGATCATGGTATCCGCCCGGTTCGTAGGCGGCAGGGTAAGCGGTCGCGTCGGGGTTATAGATGGGCGGTCGCTGGGACGAGAAGGAGTTGCCGTGCAGCGGCTGGTAGGAAGTATCCTGACCGCCGAGCAGAGAGGTGCGTGGTTTGTGTTTGGAAGACGTGGTGGGCGAGGGAGCGAGCGCCGAGTGCGCCCGACCAGGAAGGGGTAGGATGAAGAAGTCTTGTTAGGCCAAAGTACAGTGTACGTAGAGTAGTGTTTGACCAGGTGTCGCAGTCGAGGTGCAGGAGTAGGTCGTACCACCCTTTCTCCCCGTCCCTCCCTTGTTCCGGAGGCCAAAGGGACGGTAACGTTGTGAGGATATGGGAAGAAAATATTGACAATGGCAGAGCGGTCCCTGGGAGCCTGCCTGGGATTATACAGCTGAGCGTGGAGGTGGCTAAGGCCGGGTGCTGGGGGCTAAGGATCTGCTTACGAGCGCAGCCTTGGCCTCTACTTTCTACACTGCTCCGCACCTCGTCGTCGGCTGATGCTCTCCTCGCTAGGGAGACCGGGCGCAGTCAAACTATGCTGTGCTCTCTGTGCTCTTTCTGCCGGCTGCACTGCGCTGGAGAGGAATGCTCCACAGAAATCTGCCTTAATGCTGCACTCGGCACTCTGCTGCTCCTCCCTGGTGTCACGACGTTGGACTTGGCGCCAATAGCAGTAGACTCGACTACCGGACCCGTTCGCGCTGGCGGCTGTGAGCGTGTGTGTGTGTGCGGGTGTATGTGTGCGCGGTGGGTGAGCGTGTGTGGTAGCCGGCGTGTAATCGATCAACAATCCACGGGATATAAACGAGTGTGTGCGGTGGTGGGAGTGCGCTGGGTGAGGAGTAGGATGTCGTAGAGCTGGAGAGCGATGGGATGGGCATGTGTTCACCTCGACGCATACACACATACGTACCACTACAGCAGAACTGTAAGAGGCTCTGTAGGGCCGAAACTTGGTCTCCACTTTGTTCCAAACTAGCCTAGCGCCCTCACATGGGGGCTGAGCACCCTGAGCAGCCTCTGCACAGCAAAAGCCGCGCGCTAAAAGGAATTTCTGTAGGAGAAGCGGAGCGGGAAAGGAAGCGGAAAGCAAGAAGTGAACCTCCGCCAAAAGTCTTTCTCGCACGCAGCACCAACTTGCAACCTCTCATGATGATCATCAACCCTACATGTACCTTCAGCCACTTTACTCTTCCCTTCCAGCAGCTACATGTACCGCAGATAAGGTCAGTCTAACCCATCCTGTGCCTTCCTCCTGCCCATCGTGATGAATACTCCATTTCAATCAACCTTAGAACCGTTGCGTTCGACTCCGTCCGCGGAGACTGTGAACAACCATTATTTCTGATCCAACAGGATATCCTCGGCCTGCGCAGTGTACACGGATACTACTGTGAGTGCACATGCTGACTGAAGAACAGTAGATAATGTCCAAAGATGTTTTCACGCGCTGTGCCCGCCCGTACCTGTTCAATGGCTTCAAACGCTCTCCCGTCGTGCATTCCACGCGTGCCCTGTCCCTGACCTCCCCATGTCTGGCGAAGCAGCCACAACAGCACGATGTGACACATGACTACGAGAAAAGAGTAGCGCAGTTGGAGGCTCGAAAGTCGAGAGCAGAGTGGTATCCCAGAATTGGACATGTAGCTCCTGTGCGCAGCACGGGCGGTAGGAGGATAACGAGGAGAACCGCACTCCAACACGGCGCTCAATTAGCCCCAGGTGAGACGTACGGAAATACGTGCGCGCCTCCAGAAGAGGTATTTGTGTTGGCGGGTAGGACAGGACCTGCCCCGGAACTTGATGGACATGGCGACATTGACATGATGCAGGACGCATCAGCACCGTGCGAACCGCAGGATCCAAGCTTGTCTTCGCCGACATACTGGTAGAAGATGGCACAATACAAGGTGTCGTGCAGCTCAGCAAGCTACGCGACCATGACCCAGCTATAACCGATGACGCCTTTAAAGCATTCAGCAAGACTGCGAGGAAAGGCGACTCCTGGTTGATCAAAGGCTTCATCCACCGCACTGAGCGTGGCGAGCTTTCGATTTTGGCAAACGAGCTTCCGACGCTGTTGTCGCCATCACTGCATCAGATACCAGAATCGCTTGAAAATCCCGAAGCTCGAGCGCGCAATCGACATGTCGACATGCTGGTTCATCCAGAAGCCGTTGAGACCATCCAAGTGCGGCACCATATCGAAGCTAAGCTGCAGGACTTCCTCAACAAGCTAGGTTTCGTCAAGGTCACTACACCGCTTTTAAGCTCAGTGGCGGGAGGCGCGAATGCTCGACCGTTCGAGACAGTGGCGACTGAGCTGTCGGACGCGACATTGAACTTGCGCATTGCCCCAGAGCTTTGGCTGAAGCGACTCATAGTTGGTGGTATGGAGAGAGTGTACGAGATTGGACCTGCGTTTCGCAACGAAGGCGTGGATGCTACTCACAATCCAGAGTTCAATATCTGCGAGTTCTATCAAGCGTATGCCACCTTGGGCGACCTGATGCAGATCACAACGCAGTTGCTGTATGCACTGAATGAGCTTATCTACAGCCTACGACAGCAACGACTTCTTCCACATCTAAACCCTGCAGATCTCAACTTTCAAGATTCGTCAGGAGTACGGCGTCTGAAATGGCCAACGACTCTGCCCACTGTCGAGTTCCTCCCGACTCTCGAAGCGAAGCTCAATTGTGTCCTGCCAGATCTTGTGAGCCCCGATGCTAAAGCCACTGTACTAAGCATCTTCGCCGGGAAGAACCTCACCGTTCCCTCCAATCCAACCCTTCCGCGCCTGCTCGATGTGCTCGCCGCAGAATTCCTCGAACCACTATCCAGCTCGGAACCAATCTTCATCACTCACCATCCAGCCTGCATGTCGCCTCTCTCCAAGCACTTCGTCTGTCCCCAAACGAACCAGACCGTCGCAGCCCGAGCCGAACTCTTCTATCAAGGCCGCGAATACGCAAACATGTACGAGGAAGAAAATAGTCCCTTTGAGCAGAGACGGAAACTGGAAGAACAGCTGAAATTGAGAGAAGAGGGAAAGGATAGTGAAGCAATGAAGCTCGATGAGCAGTACTTACGAGTCTTGGAATGGGGTATGCCGCCGACGGGCGGTTGGGGCTGTGGCATTGATCGCTTGGTCATGCTATTCAGTGGAAGGGAAAGAATCGGAGATGTTTTGGCTTTTGGCACGTTGAGGAATGTCGTTGGGCTGGGAAAGATGTAGAGAAAAAAACGAGATGATGATGACCTCAAGAGCTCGGGGAAGCGTCGCATGCTGTGAGCAGACCGGATGTCTCTCCAGTGTTGGCGTGCCGTACTCTCTCCGCCTCTGCTCCCAATTTGCATACAACTCCCAACTCTACGATGGACTGAGTTGAACTCGACGACCGACACGTTTCACCCACGCAAATCGAACCAGCTCCAAGCAGCGTAATCAATGGCTTCAATGGAATGCCATTGCGAGCCCTTTCGGCGCTTAGCGCCGGGCGTAAACTCAACTCATTTCAACCCAACTCAACTCAACTTCAACTGTTCATTTGTCGAAACAAAGGCATGTGGTACTTCTCGGAACCCCCAGCGACGCAATTGCCATGAACGGATGATATTGCTTGCGCATTGAGAGTGACAGGACCTGAGTTATCAAACATGCGGTAACTGCGGTTTGACGAGAATGCGTGAACGCGGACGAAGGCTAACTACAAGTAGCACTAGCGCAATGCGAGCGTACGTGACATGGCACTTTAGGTTCTTCGACACTATGCCTTTTATCTCTAGTCTTCCGCAGACCTTCTGTCTCTACCTACTGCTCGACGTCGTCCACTCTTCCCCGATCTTACTCTGCTCTAGGGTCTGCGCCTGCTCAATGAGCCGGATGGCCCTCGTGGCTAGGTCCTTGCTCAGGAGGCTCCGCAGGTTGCTGCGTCTCTAAGCATCACTAGTTGCTCAATCCGCGCTACATTCGAAGAAACCCTCCAGAGTTCACTGCGTTATAGTGGTCCAAACCACGTTCACAGATCGGAATTTCAAGTTGCTGAAAGCCTCGGTAAATCGGAATTGAAGTCGCCAGAATACAGGCCACCCACGCCGGTACATGTCTCTCCGTGCTGAAGCCCGAGATGCCAGTAGTATGTAAAAACATCCTTTCGAAGCATAAGCTATGTCGATATGCAGACTAGAGAAAGTGAATGAACAACGACGTTTGTTTCTGCCATCCTAGGAACCTGTCAGAAAGGTTCATCTCCGGGAGTCCGGGCAAAGTTAAGGTCGAAGGGGATATGTGATGTGATTATGTAAGTAATATAAGACATGCACTCGTTCTGAGGTCCCACGCATTCGTTTGGAGTGCATGCCAAGACATAACGAGTGCAGGTCAAGATTTACGAGTGCAGGTCAAGGATTACGAGTGCAGGCTACTTTTCGAATTGAAACTCTGTCAATAAGGTATGTTGGATAATAGTTCCCTACCTTAGGGTCGACCTGAGAGTGTTCTTAGTTCTAGATCGAATACCACCTAGGTGCAACACCTAGTAGAGTATTCAATAACATTATAATTCAGGCACTACAGGACTTTCCTGGAATCGTCCTGCTCCTTTTCTCTTTCCCCCTGATGAAGATACCAGTAGACATCGCATCTATGTGACAGACCTACCATCAAGTCGATTTCGCCCTTTCCATCCAGTTTCAGTGCTTTCTGGACCACCATTCCGTTGTCACCATGATCTCTCATCAACCAGCAAACAGAGTTTACTATGCTCAGTAACGAATCGCTGTAGGCTCGGATTTCAGGCACGTGGCTACTGGTGACTGAGCAGTCCGGTTATGGCCAGTTGTAGTAAACTATTTCAAAAAGAACAGAATAGCTCACAAGTTCGAACATGTGACTGAAGCAGCACTGATTGTTTGGGAGCTTCTTCTCGGCCCTTACCGGATTGTTTTGCGAGCTCAGGCATTTCGTTTTTGAAAGGCCACTTCTGTCCTTTTTGAAACGCAGAATATCCCCTGCCTTCATGGTGACTTCCCGCAATGGCTGTTCGTCTTCTCCATCGGGCCTCTGCATCGCGCTCATGCAAGTCCTGGGCTTGGACGTGATTGTGGTTCCAGAGCGAAGATCCACTGCTCTGGAAGTGCTTCCGTATATATGCTAAGCCGCGGTTGGTGGTTTGAGGAAAAGCGAGCAATGTCGAATTGACATCTCGCTTCCTCGCTCAATCTTCGTCATGAATGACAACACCGGTCTCTTCTTCCTTCAGCTCTTCTTCCGCCTGTCTTGTCCCATCATCCTGACCTTCAGCAGCCACCTTCTGCGGCCCCAATCTCTTCTTGATGCCCTCATCCGCTTTCGTGCCTTCGTCATCCCCCGATCCTCCCCCACCCTTCTTTCCCTTGCTCTTCCTCGCCTTCGCCTTCTCCCTCTTCGCCCGATTCTTCTCCAGACGCTCTCGGTCCTCCTTTTCCCTCGCTTCCTTCTTTTCGCGAAACACCCTCTCAGCCTCCTCCTCCTTGGTCTCCACCTCCATCAACCTCTGCCTCTCATATTCCCTCCGCCTGCTCGCCTTATAAACATGAAATTCGCCTGATCCCGCACCAGCCGAAGAGCCCTGGACGTTGGCGACGATTTCGGGAGGGGCAGCTAGTGTTTTTGGTTTGCTGGATGCGGATGACGGGATGATTATTTCGCGGTCGGGATTGGCGAAGAGGGCTTCGACTTGGGATGATTGCAGATTTGAAGGGCCGCTTCCGATTGCCCGTTGTTTCTTGGCAGGTCGGTGCGAGCGCGACGAGATGGAAGTGGGAATGCTTTCTGGTATGTTTTCAGACATGGCAATGGAGCGACAGAGTTTCGTGGGGATGAGACGGTGTCGCAGAGAGACAAGAGTGGTATCGTTGTGGTCGCGTAGTCTTGCTGTATTGATCGTACAGACTAGAAATGGGTGTATCGAGGTGTCAGAGGCTTCGTCTCGCGTAGAGATGGTAAAAGAGAAGGAGGCTGTTATTTAGAGTTGGGGAATATAAGTGCAGGCGCGTATGTCCGCTATCTCCGACCGTGCCTTCGTATCCTCGCCCTTTACCTTTGATGCGATCAGGTACCTGAGTTTCCAAGGTAGCAACAACAACATCAGGACCTCCGCAAGAAAGCACCAAAATGGTCAAACCACGGCTCATCATATTGATTAGACATGCGCAATCCGAAGGCAATAAGGATCGTCAAATCCATCAAATGGTGCCTGACCACCGCGTCAAACTGACCGACGAAGGGCATAAACAGGTGCGATATACCTGGTACCCTGTTCTACGAGGTATATAGACTGACTAACAAGACAGGCAGAAGAAGCTGGGCGCCGACTACGAAGTCTCCTGAAACCCGACGACACGCTCCAAATCTACACGTCCCCCTATCGCCGAACACGGGAAACGACCGAAGGCATCTTGAAGACACTCACCGCTCGAGACGATCCCGATGACCCCACTGCAGCGCCTTCACCCTTCAGCCGCGAAAAGATCAAAGTGTACGAAGAGCCTCGGATACGGGAACAGGACTTTGGCAACTTCCAGCCATGCTCTGCCGAAATGGAGAGAATGTGGCGGGAACGAGCCGACTATGGCCACTTCTTCTACCGTATTCCAGACGGGGAGAGTGCAGCAGATGCTTACGATCGTATTTCGGGCTTCAACGAGAGCTTGTGGAGACAGTTCGGAGAGGACGAGTTCCCCAGTGTCTGTGTGCTGGTCACCCACGGCTTGATGACGAGGGTGTTTTTGATGAAGTGGTATCACTGGAGCGTCGAGTACTTTGAGGATCTGAGAAATGTCAATCACTGCGAGTTTGTGCTGATGAACAAGGATGAGAGGGGCAAGTATGTGTTGGAGAATAAGATGCGCACGTGGTCGGAATTGAAGAGACAGAAGCGAGAGGCCGAGGCGAGGGCTGATCCGCAGAGGAGGAACACTTTATCAAGTTTCTTGACGCAGCAGACACAGGACAGCCCCAAGATTCCGCCAAGGAGGTGGGGAGGCTGCAAGGATGGGTGTAACCACGAAAACGAGAAGTTTCCCAGGAGAGCCGGACAGCACCAGCAGAGAAAGCAGACCCAAGAATTGGTATTGCCTGCCCCATTAGAGACGCCCAAAGATGAGGCCGCGGATACTCCCATGGCCCATGTCGAAGCGGCGGCCGATGGAGCGAACATCACTTCCACGACATCCGCACCACAAATCCTACTATCATCGAGACCAAAACCTGCCGTACCAGAATACTTGCAACCAGGACGTGATGGTGGCGGCCTGTCTCGAGCCAATACTCCGCACGAAATGAATGAAGATGAGGACTCGGACGAATACTTCACCTCGTCCAAGAGTCGAACTCTGCCAAACGCTGTGGGCAAGGCGCCTGGTCGCCAAGCTACGCAAGATGACATTGAGAGATGGACCCGGGAAAGCGGCATGAACAGTGATAAGAGGGCTGATCCATTAGGTGATGAGCCGGGAGACGACACGGAAGACGCTGAAAACGTCGAGAGCGCGGAACAACAAGATAAGAGTTTAAGAGGGAGCGTGTACTGAAGATGATGAGACGATTCCAGCGACGACAGACTACAACTTTATGAGATGAGACCTATGACGAATGTCTGTACCACGAACATTACATATACCAAGAATACAGCTATGCCCAGTAAGCGGACCCGCGTGTCACGCCGCCAAGTGGGAAAGAAGAGCAAGCGTGATGCTATCATTCTTCCCGGGTGACCTTTGAACTCCTCTACACTGAGAAAGTCCTCACTGTCGATTACCCAGCGAGCAACAAGTGTCTAAATCACAATTCCAAAAAAAAAGAAAAGAAAAGAAAAAAAAAAAAAAAGAAAGAAAGGAGAAAAAGAAATAAAGAACCCCCCTCCCCAAAACAGCGCCTGGCTCTGGCTTCGAAGCAGCTGGTACTCTGTTACGCTGGCTTCAATGAGGGGGTATGAGATGAGAGTGCCGCGGTTGGAACAGATGGAGGTGGTCCCCTTGGAAATGTCCCTGGATCTTTTTACCGTTGATTTGGCGCAGGGTATAAGATCTTTGATGGTCTCCTCCGTACCCGGAGACGATGAATGGGCCTCTGAAGGTGAACTTCATCTTGAAACCAAATCATCTTGAGTCAAATGATATCCCCAACCAGGTAGTCATCAGGTATATATATCAGATGCTGTTGTTACAAAGAGAAGGTACTTGGAATACTCAGTATTCAATCCAGACCGATCCTCTCTCTTACTCTCTATAAAAGTGTCTCGTATTTTCATCTTCCTATCTCGACTTCAAGTTGCTTAGTAGATATATGTATACCTAGAAATATATACCGAGAAAGTAGAGATAAGTCTAAAGGTTTCCTAGTAGGATAGAATTCCGTCTCTAACAAGTCTACAATATATCTAATCTTCCTATCTTAACTTGAATTAGCTTAGTAGATATATACCTTAAGGAAGGAAGTACTAAGAGACTTCTCTTTTATTTCTTTTTCAACTTCAAAAATATATATTTTTCGACTTGAACATATATCTCCCTCTTCTAATCTCTCCTCTCTAACAAGTCTACAATATATCTGATCCTCCTACCGGCAGTTTGATTAGCTTGGTAGATATATCAAGAATATAGAGAAGCCGAGAGTTGGTATAGAATTGGAGAGTAATCTTCTACTTTTTTCTATTTGGAAAAAATGTTTTTTTCTTATTTCAGTTCCTCCTCTCTAACAAGTCTACAATATACCTGATCATCCTATCTTAGCTTAAACTAGCTTGGTAGATATATCAACAATATAGAGAAGCCGAGAGTTGGTATAGAATTGGAGAGTAATCTTTTACTTTTTTTCTATTTGGAAAATATGTTTTTTCTTACCTATTCCAGTTCCTCCTCTCTTGCAAGTCTGCAATTCGTCTCATCTTACCATCTAGAGTTTGACTAGCTTGGTAGATGTATAAAGGGTACAGAGAAGCCTAGAGTTGATATAGGATTAGAGAGTATTCTTTCACTTTTCCAACTTGGAAAATGTAATCTTTCTATCCCGATTTGTCCTCTCTTACAAGTCTGCAACATATCCAATATTGCTATCGGGAGTTTGACTGGCTTAGTGGATGCACCAAGGGTACAGAGAGACCTAGAGTTAGCATGGAATTGGAGAGTAATCTTTCACATTTTCATATTTCAAGTTGCGTTTTCATTCTTCTCGCAAGCTATCTACCTGCCCCCGCGTCCCCCCTCCCCCGCCCGGCCTAGGAGAGTGGAGCGCCACTCTCCTTGCTCGGCTTGATGAGAGTGGTGATCACGTAGATCACGATCGCGAAGATCGTCCACAACATCAAGCCGAGCGGAAAGCCCGCCCACAACGCCCACCGCTTCTGCCTTGGGCAGGCCTCCGTCACCCTGCCCTCGGTGACCTTCTTGATGCTCTTATCGAAGGCACCGAACCCGAAAGCCAGAGCAAGCGGCGGGATCGCGTAGCATGGGATCGCGTAGCGCTTGGAGACGCGCTTTTGCTCCATGCGAGCAGCTTGGCCCATGGCATGCTCTGGCCTGACGAGCATGGGCAGGGTGGCCGCGGACGAGTCGGCGTAGTGGCCAGGGAGGACGTGGCGACCTGACGGCAAGGTGGTCCAACCCGCCGAGCGCTCCATGAGCTGTGCGTCCGTGAGACGCTTGCTGTTCTTGACCAGTTGCAGGTCGCGGCGCTCGTACTGGCTTCCAATGGCGGCGCGGTGAGAGCGACTCGACTTGCCATTCATAGGACCAAGCTCGATGTCGGAACCGACTACCGTGGGCTTTTTGCCCGCTACAGAATTCACATGGATCGCTCTGTGGGTTGGATCGTTGCTGATGGGGGACCAGAGCGTCGTAGCAGCACCGCGGACATTGAGTGGAGACTCTTGTTGCACTGTCATGAAAGTGCCAGTGCTCTCACTGTAACCGAGGTTATTGTATGGTGATGGCGTGAGGGGAGACGCCAGCAAGCCTCGAGTGTCCGAGCCAGAATTGAAAGCAGAGTCGTGCTGGCCGATTGTGCGACTGAAGTTGAACCTTGGATGGTACGGAGTCCGAGCGAATGCTGCTTGCTTTTTGGGCACGTTGGTCGGTGCAGTGAACTTGGATGTCTCTGCTGCCTCCTTGGCCTTGGATACGAATTGGCGAGAGGTTGCTGGAAGAACACTTCGCAAGCGGTTCAGCTCAGCCAGGTCCGCTCTGCGCTGAGCCCCGTCGATCTTTGGCGATCCACTGTATCCGGAAGCGACCTGCTCTTGTGCAATCTTCGACTGGAGGACATCAATGCGGTGCTCGATGAGGTGACGACGCCTGTCTGCAATGTCCTGGATATCGCTGATGGCCTTCGCAGCACCGAACGCACTCACAGCTGGTGGTACAGATGGGGGAGTGTGGAAGACTGGCGACAATGGTGGCTGAGCAGTTGGTTGCGGAGCAGTTGGCGGCTGGAAGCTGAACCTGTGGTGACTCTCCACAAAGCTGGTATTGGCGTAGCTGTCTGCGCTCATGCCACTGAAACGGTGCGTAGTGCGAAGGTCACTTTGAGAAGGATCGGCTTCAGTGATCCAAGCACTCTGACTGTCTTCAGGATAGAAGCTAGAGCTGCGTAGCATTACTCGACCGAGATCGCCATCGTCATGGTCATCCTGACCTTGGGTTCTCCAGCTCTGATCGCCGTGCATGCCGGGTGCTGCGTGACCGAGGCTCTGGTAGTCATCAGGAGGAACTTCCTCCTTGTCGTCATCTTCAAAATACTCAACGGATGAATTGATTGGAGCATCTGGGTCTGGATCCTGGTAGATGTGGATGTGAGCAGGGTCGACGCAGGTTGCTGGGTGGCAAGGGGAGTATGGTCGGTAATGCGGGTACTCAGCAGCAGCCTCTGGCGTGATGTTCAGGAGATGATTCGTGTTACCGTAGCTCTGGTCGGTGGATGGCAGGTCACTGCAGTCGGTGTAATAGAGAGCCGGCTTACGAATGCCATTGTACGTTGGCTGTGGTGGCGTCGGCACAGGTGCTGCTCCGTCGACAAGATTGCTGAGGAAACTAGGAGGGACAGCACGGTGAAGTTCCGGAGTCTGCAGAGGCGATACCAGTCCGTGAGAACTCTCGTGGCCCGGCTGCGGAGCGGGATCGTCGCGACCATGCTCAATGTCTGGGCTTGTAGCAGTCTCCGGGTCTTCAAAGCGGGACGGCAACTCTCTAGTGAAGTTGTAACCTTCGATGATGTCTTTGAGTGTTGCATTTGTAGTCTGGTCAGATGTCCTATATAGAGCAACATCTCGTAAGTGTACTCTTTAAATGGAAACGACGGGAGCGATCTGTCACATACGCATGAGTATCATCAGGATCTGTAATGCCCAGACCGAGAGGCTGCATGCGAGTTGCATCGTCGCGACGGCCCTCTTTCAGAACCTGGTCAACGTTTGGCAGCGTGCTACGGCTACTGTTCTCGCTGAGGGTCAAGTCAAAAGGATCAGAGTATGGTCTCTGACCGCTGCGATTGGCGACCAGACCTTTGGGGAGAGCGGAGACCTGAGCGATGTCATTTCCACGGGTGCGCAAGATGTTGCGATGAGCAGTCTCGGCGTCCTCGTAGAGAATGCGGCGGGAGTTTTCGCTTGGCATTTGCGATAGAGGCGGCGAGGACTCGCGGTCTGTAGTGTTGTTCTGCATGATGTCTTGTGCAGGATGGTCGTGATCTTCGAAATAGCTGTCCAACAGTCCGTCGATCTCGGCTGGTGTTTCTAGCGCGGGTGACCCAAGGACCAGCGACGCGTGCGGATTGAGAACGTCGAAGCTAGCACCTCTATACAAGATGGTAGCAGGCGTCAAGGGTGGAGTCACGGTGTTGAGATGTCCTGCAAAGTCAGTTCTGCCATTGCATCTGCATGAGCGGTGCATCTGTACTCACCGAAAGTACCTTGCCAATTATCATGCGACGGCGGCCAAGGCCAATTAAGTCTCGACAGCGACACTGATGAAGTCTTCGGTTGGTCTCCCCTTGTGCTCTGCGATTGCTCTGCAGATGCTTGTGATACAAAAGTCTGCTTGCCTGTGTCTTTTTGAAACCGCACAGACTTGCCCTTTTTCAATTTCAATTCTTCTTCTCCTCCGACCTTCTGGGCGTCCTCTGGGAGGCTATACACAGCTGCGTAAACTTCCCACGGTTCGCCTAGTTGAGTGCCACTGCCGCCGCGCGTGTGTGGAAGACGTTTCGCTCGCTTGAGCGAGTCGAACTTACGTTTGGTCCGAAGGGGCTCCAAGTAGTCGAGCGTTTGGTCTTCGTCGTCGGGCTCGACGCGTGAGCGACCTCGACTGATTGGAGTGTGAAACAATGATGATTGGAGAGTGTCGACAGTGCTTGATAACGAAGGCGAGGCGGTGTACGTTCGCGGGCACGGGGTGAGTGGTCGATAGTGGAGAGAAGAGGGCGGAGAGAAGTTGGAATGCGAAGTTGTGTGAGGAGTGCGTGGCAATATTAGGCTTGGCGTCCAAACAGGATTATCAGGCCAGCAAACAGTCGGGTCTGTGTGGGGTGTATGTGCCGATGTAAGGTCTTCTGTCGATGGCTTACGCCGTAAACGTCTGTACTCGAGCTCGGGGGACGGTCTTCGAGGCGGCGACTGTTGGAACTTGTGGAAGTCGTGCAGGGTCAATTGCGGACTGTCCAAGTGGTCTAGGAGATGTAGCGATTCCAGGCCATCATTCAGGCCCTGCGACGCGTAACCGCACGCAGAGCCGTTGGCTGCGCGCCGGGGCCCGTCTCGAAGCGGCCAATCCGCTTCGGCCATTCTCTCTGATATGCCTAGCGAGCAGAACTAGGGGCAAGTGAAGACAGCACGCGTTCTGACAGTCTTCCAGACAGCTGCCCGCAAGACAACAGCTCCTCTACGAGACCCGTGCCACCGGCTCTGGCTATCCAAGGGCACGCGCTGCTGGGCACAAGTGAGGCTGAACTTGAGCCCGCCGCCTCAACGCGAGAACTTCACGCCTCAGGTGGTCCGTGACGTGAGGCCGCAGGAGAGGAGGCCGCAGGAGAGTAGGTGGAGCAGATTTCGCTTGGAATATGAATGCTGGTAATATGTCTACCGCCGCCAGATCAGCACAAGTACTTCCATTCCTCACAAGATCTATGGACACTTACTGAATATGCCAATCTAGGTAGCTGATATGATCTACGTTCCCCCGATCTGTAGCCAATTCCCCCACCGGCTGATGACTAGTGGTGGCACTCGATCCCACGAGGATTAACGCGAACAGACGGTCGTGCAACAGTGCTGAGCTGGAACGAATGGCGTGGTGACAACGGATACGTTCGTTGGTCGCGGGGACAAGGGCATCTTTCAAAGGCCCACGATGAGAGATCTGGAGTGGCGAGACCAGCCGAAGAGCGACTTCCCTTCCCGTGCTTCCCAGCAGGAAAGAGCAGAGACGGATGGAGGGGCAAGAGAGAAGAGGCAGAAAGCAAGAGGCAAGAGACAAGGGAGACCAGAGGCAGGAGGGACGAGGCAAACGAGGCACGAGGCCAAGTGCGAGAACATGATATTCAGGGATGACAGGATGAAAAATTCATCCTCCATCATCCCATCGGCACCACATCCGTGACAGCAGCACGACGACTGTGAAAATTTCATCCATTCCGCAGGTCAGCAGGATGTGTCCGACAGCATCGAGTGCAAAGAGTGGCACGCTTGTGGTGAAGTCAGCAGAAAGACAACCAGTAGAAGTCGGGAAACGCGGAACACACGCCAGATCACGTGCAAAACAGCACACCAATCATCAATTGATCCGCGGCCTCCGAGTAGCAAGCATGTTTCAGGATTGTTCACGCACTTCGTATTGACCGACCATAAATAAGTCCATACCACACCACACATGACGCTTACGGCCTCTCGTAGCTGTCGAATAGCTTCGACGAATTGATTCCTTTCACAATGCCATAAGACACGCCAGCAGCCAGCGCCCCGATGAATAGAGTCTCGACCGCCCCAATGGCCGAATCCCGGACTGAGCAGCCAGTGGCCTTGCCCTTGACATATCCAAAAGCCAGCAGAATGACCACAGTAATGCCGATGGAAACGAATAACGCTTCGTTGATCTGCTTCGTCACAAAATAGGGTATCATAGGGAAGAGGCCGCCTGGAACCATCAGCATGACTGGATTTCCCTTCAAAGGAAGCCCAAATCGCCTCTCCTCCGGTCTTACCGAAAAAGTACGATATGCCCATGACCAAGCCTTCCACCCAGGCCGTCTTCAGCAAAGGCTTCTCCAGTTTCAGCTCAAAGTCCATCATGAACTGTCGTCGGTTGTCAGCATTCCCATCTTGACCAATAAGGCAGGAGATGATCGTCTCGCCTTCACCCAAGCATCTTCATCCTTCTTCAGGCTCTCCACCACTCCCGCAGACGCTAACCGGGGAATCCCGTATTGATCAAAGATGTCATAAATCTCCTCTTCCTCCGCAGCAGGACAGTCCTTGACTTCTCTTCGTTCGCGCTTCTCCTCGACTTCATAATGCTTGAGATCCGTCTTAGCCGCCAAATACGCCCCCAGTCCCATGGAAATCGAACCCGCAAACAGTTCTGCGAGTCCGCCGAGAATGACGACTTTGGACGAGCCGAGCGATGACAGACCCGCCGTCAGCGCAAAGGGGACCGTCAATCCATCCGCGAAACCGATGATGCTGTCTCTGACGAAGATACCGTTGGTGGAATGACCTTCTGCATGTCCGCTCGAAGTCGATTGTGTCGTGGCCTTTTCCACGTCTTGTGGCTTCTCCTTCTTCTTTTTCTTCTTCGCAAGAAGATGATGTGGCAGCCTGAGCTGTTCAGGGAACTTAGAAAACATGTCGCCAAAAGCAGGTACGTGTCCAGCCACTTCCGCAAAGAAGCGTGTATAGGATTGACGGTCCAATATACGTGAGGTAGGTAGGTACCTAAGGTAAGTATATCCAATCGCCGAATCACTAGTGTATAAGGATTTTCTTTTCCTAAGGAGAACACCACCTCGAGCAAGCAATATCCAACCTCGAATCCGTGGAGATGTAGGAAGAGGATATATAGAATTGGCCACTCCACTCTTTGCCACAGCTCACAGAACAACAACAACAGGTAGGTAGGTAGAATCTCGTAGTAGTACCAAGCCAGTCACAAATGACAGATCTGACGTACCTTATACCACCCTCTTCCGAGATCTCAACTCACTTGTGTAAGATATACCTACCTTAGGTACCTATACAGGTAGTTACATTGTGCCTGACATGACATCAGGTGCACCTACCTAGGTACCTTATGTATCGATACGGTAGGTATAGAGCAACAGCAACAACATCAAGAACCTACATCGAGGTATTGGAAGTTACCTACCTACCTACCTACCTTAGGTACTGTACCTGTACCTTCCCAACCTCCTTTCAAGATCCGTTGTCGTTTCCAATCGAATCAAACCGACTCCAAATAGGTAAGCTACCTAAAAAGGAAAGAATCACTCTCGTGAATATCTGGTTCTCGTTGAATACATGTACTAGGAGGTTACCTTGCATACCTTACCTCAGGAACCTCATACCTGTAACCATCACTTTTATTCCTTCTTCCTTCTTTGTTCTCTGCAAGTAATGGCCGGCGCATAAGGTGCACAAGGTTACCGTAGTTTTGGGGGGGTGGAAGCACTTGTGTATTTGTGCGGATTAAGTTATGTACCCAAGGCGAGCAAGGTAAAGAAGGGGGAAGTAGGACTGAAACGAAGGATTTGTCGTGCTCAAGTAAAGTACCGTATCTACATGTTAGGTACAGTACATGTATCTACCCAGGTTTTTTTTACAGAGATGGTAATCTCTAGTTCACAAATCTGCTACAAGTCCTTCCCTTCGGGTACCTACCTGTATCCTCCAGCTCGGCCGGACCCTTGGCTTTTGCGTGTCTCTGGTGTGATTTTCGCTTTTCTCTCTCTCTCGTCAATATGGGGAATTTTGATAACAGTCCTGGTTAAGATGATATGTGGAGGCGCAGGACCCGATGATCAAGAGCTCCATCTCGACACCTGTTGGGAAATGAACTGGCAGTGGCTCCAAGTCGAATTTGTATGTGGGCGGTTCTCGTTTTGGTGATGAATGTTCAGGAGCCGAAGTCATTTCTTCGGTGGGGTAAGCAAGCGCTAAAAATCACCCAATGAGAGTAATGACCAGTGAGCATAGCTGAGGTAAGCATACTAGAAAGTGAATACAGCACGAAATACGCACAAGCGACATGCCAGGGAAACATTCAAATCTTCACGGGTACCTGTAATAAGTGTCCCTGCTGCAAATATGCGGCGCCTCACTTCCTCGACACTTTCTTGTACTTCTTCGCCCCCCTCCCCATCTTCGTCTTTTTCGTCTTCTTCTTCTCATTCTTAATTGTTCTTCTCGCTGCAGTTCTCGCCTGTTTCATCTCTGCTTTCGTCCACGCCTCTCCTTTTTTGCTGGTCACGGCAATGAGCGGCACATCCTCAAGCCCACCGATAGTCGCTCTCTTCGTGCCCTTCTCGGCCTTCCGCGACTCTGTAAGAATCCGAAGCGTAAGCGATTCTTGCTTTGCAATCTTGACCCGAGCCTTTGAAGAATTCTTCGCTTCACGCTCTTTGTGCATCGACTGTGCCCGCGGCTTACGGACGGGCTTTGGCAGCTTCTTCGCTTCGATGCCGTTCCCTATCGCGGTATCGGAAGGGATTGGGACCTCTTTCATCGTGGTGTTGCGGACGTTTCCCGTAGCATCTACGACTTGGTTGGCTTGCGCAGTGAGGGAGTCATCGCCCACGGAATCGACGACAAATGCTGGCATTGCTAGACTCTCCGCGTTCTCAGTCCTCAACTTGCTCTTGGATGCCTTCTTCTCTTCCCGTTGTCGCAGGTACTCCTCAATCGTGATGCCCTTCTCCCATGCCTTCATTTCTCGATCCTTTTGCTTTTGCGCCGACTTGGCCTCTTTCTTTGCCGCTTTGGCTGCAACTCTTGCTGCCTCAGCTTGGTCTTCCCCCAACTGCTTCTCCACACAAGCATTATCAGATGACGTTCCGCCGTTCTGGAGTTCTGCCTGCTCGCCGGGGGAAAGTTGACTGATGACGAACACTTTTGCGACCTTCTTCAGCTGTCGAAGTTGCTTCTCGTTCGAGTACCTTCGCTGTTTCGCAGAGGTCGTGCTCAATTCACCTCCGTGGCCCAAGCCAGCATCCTTGAAAACTGCGGCAACGGTCTCCTCTCCGTATAGGTCGACGACCGACTTGCTATTCGCAAACTTACTCACAGCCCCGTCCAGCAGATTGCGCCTCTTCGCTTCGACCACAAACCTATCCACGGTCCTCAAAACACTCTTCTTCACCCTCCTCTCACCCTCAGTCTTCCGCCTTTTCCCATTCTTACTCTCATACCCGCTATCACTCTCCTCCTCGCTCCTCTTCCTCTTCTTCTTCTTCTCCTCCAGCTGCAGAGTACCACCTTCACTTTCGCCCTTCACGAATCGTCCATACAGGCCACCCGCGAACATTCCCTTCTCCCGGACCTCAGCCAAGGTACTCTTCTTTCCCGTTCCCAGGTCCTTGAGCCCCGAGTCGTAGGCGCGCATCCACCACTGATCGCTAACAGCGGCATGTTTATTCAATCCCACGCCCAAAACATCCACTTTCTTGGAGATGAGGAGCGGTTTGCTGAGACCGCGAGAGTCGGAGCCGTTGTGGGAGTCCAGCGAACCTGAGCCAGACCAGCCGTAGGCTTTGAGGAGCGCTTCGGGATTCATTGTGTACAACGTGGGTAATACTAGCAGAGCTCGGAGGTGGTTGAGGCGCGCTGGCGCAGAAAGAAAATTTGGGCCGAACCCAGGTCAGTCTTGGCGTTCACTCTTACCTCTTAGGGTTTTTTAAGCTTACCGGTGACTACTACAGACAGGCACCTTATTGCGAACACGAGGGCGAGGCAGAATCAATACAATACTCTTTCATTATCATGTACCACAAAATCTGGCCGTCTGGCTACGTTACATAGCTACAAAGGGTATATTCAAACAAGTCACGCTCAGAAAACGCCGCGCTGATATCTGCTCAAGCTGTGCCGTCGATGTCCGTGATCCTGCAGCAGAGAACACATACTTTCCATAAAACTCACGAACCGATTACTCCTTCACGTCCATATCAGTGCTGTAGTCCATTTTCATCATTCCCGAATAGTGCCCCACTGCCTCGCCGGCCCGCCTCTCTGCATGCCGCCTCTCTGTGGCCCTCCTAGGCTCTGACTATACGAATGTCCAGCTTTGCTGGATTGCAGACTCTGCCGGACAATGGCGGCTGCTGCCGCTGCTGCTGCGAGACGTTCTTTCTGCCTGCTTCGGTCTTTCAGGTATTTCTCCGCTTCTGGTCGCATTCTCAGAATCCTCAAAATCATATCGTCGTTGGGATCTGCTTGTGCTTCTTTTCTCTTCTCTTCTTTCGCCTTGCGCATCGTACCCAAGTTCCTGCTCTGCATTATCGACTTCGAGCGCCGTGTGCCACCGAATGCAGGGGAGAGGAAGCCGGCGGGCGCTGACATGCGGTTGGGGCGATTAGCTTGTTCTTGTTGACGTGCTGCAGTGGCGGACGCCATGGCCTCGGAAGTGCGGATGAGGTTGTCTGTCGACTCGAAGTAGAAGAAGTTGAGATTCTGAAGGTCGTGGTACTTTGGGCTTTTGAGTACGTCCGTAGGCACGCCATCTGCCATGCCAGACTCGGGATCCATGGCATTGAAGAATTCGAAGAGGGTCTGTGATACTGGTCAGTACCTAGCTTATAATCGTCTCGGCATTCTTCAATGCTTACCTGAAGCCATTTGTATACCACGTCAACTTCGGTCTGGGTGAGTGGTCTCTGTACCGATACCTTGTCGCTGAGCGGTGGCACTAGCAGTCCCTCAATCTGGACTAGAACTTCCTTCCACAGCCTCGTCATGACCATGGTCATCGAGCTTTCGGTAAGTGTCTGCTTCATAATCGCAAAGTTATCATCGAAATACTGCAGCAGTGGTTTGAGTGCGTTGTTAGCTTGGTCGACAAGTGCAGAACCGGTTGGTGCTTGCGCTGAAAGTCCGGCGACAGGCGCAGATCGGCCTTGGACCTGATTCGACACCTTGGCAAAGTAGCCACGCATCGTATTCATCGATACGCCGGCAATAGCTGCGGAGGTCGAGGTGTTGGTCAGACCACGTAGAGTCCGGCGCGACAGACATTGCTGAATATATGCCAATAATTTGTCGGTAATCTTGCGTGTCATGTCACGCTCAGTACGCTTCAGAGTGCGGAAAGCTTTGCCAAAGTAGAACTGAATGTCGTCCCGTTCGCCCTCCATTGTCACGCGCACCAGCAGACGGCCTTGAGTGTCGAGATCGAGCCAGTATTCGCGCGGAAGATAGTCGTTAAAGTGATTGGGGTCTAGCTTAAGACTGGTGCGACCAAGGCAATCGTGATCACCAAGTGCGTCCCAGTCCCACACTGTCGCGATGACATTCAGAGGGCCTGTAGTCAAGATGTCGATCGTCTCGTCCCAACGAGGGCTCAGCGACTGGTAGACGGTTCTTGTCTTGGCCAGACGTTTCTGATACTCGTCGCCGAGCACCACATAGGGATCGCTCAGCCCGTTCATGTCTCCTGCCTTGAGATCTTCCGCTTCAATGATCTTGATTGTGAACATGAACTTATTTTCGCCCCGCTTTCGCACGTGCGGTGGCGGCGGTGGTTCATGCTTCTGTATAGCTTGCACACAAGCATCGACATTCATCTCCTGCTCAACCTTATCAAGCTGAAGTGTTGCAAATTCAATGTTGTTGATCTTGACAAAACTCTCGGGCCAAAAGTTGAAAGGCTCAATCTTCTGGCTCAGGCTGCCGGTAACCCACGCGTCACGAGCAGCTGACATCCACTTTTCTCGCTGAGTCTGTTGAGCACGAGCTTCTTGCTCTGGCGTCTGTCTGTCCATTTCTTTGGCAAACTTGGCCTCCAGTAATTCACAGTACCGTGCCACACCTTTGCCAATGGACTTACTAATGGCTGTCATAAACTTCGCGTATTGCAAGTCGTTGTCCCAATTGAGCCTGAGTATCCGTTCGATACTCTCGTTGAACATACGATAAATATCGACCACGCTCTGCGAATGCCGCTCGTCATCAGTTGGCGGCTCTCCGCGCTCCTTCGCAGCAGGCTCCTGTCGTATCTGGAAGTCGTCGTGCTCGACAGCGCTTTCGACCCAACCATGTAGCTTGCTGTCAGTCAACTGTATCCATCGCCAGACGAATTCTTGCAAGTGATGCTCAATGTCGAATGTAAACTCCCTTCCAGGCAGAGCTTGCGAGTATACAGCACGAATCGAAACCATTTCGCCATACAGCTCGAAGCCGTCTTCCACTGGCACTTCTTCATTCTTCGACTTGGTAACTTCCATGATTCGAGCAACAAGTTCCTTGGCGTCACTCGAGAATGAGGGCAGAATTTCTTCGACCAGTATAGCAAGTGGCTTCACTCCCAGGACGTCCGGCGTCTTCCTAAAACGCTTCTGGATCTTGTTGCACATGGCCGTCACCGACTGTCCAAGTTGAATCACGTTGTAAAATTCCCAGTTTGCCGAGTCGTCCGGTACGTTCTTTGCAAGGAGATCGTGGTATTGATCCCGCGCTTTTGCACGCAATTGCTCCGACATCATGCTAGCAAATGTCGCCATATCTTCTGCATTTCGGTGGAAGGATGGGTCGGACCAGATGTGCTGATCCAGTATGAGCAAAATGCTCCCAATCGGAGGCAATTTGTTTTCGTACGCATGCTGGAACATTTCATAAAATTCTCGCAACAGAGCATCCTGCAGGCCATTCAAAACGGTCTGTATCGTGGCAAAGTCGGTAATGGTCCACCGGCTTCGGTCGTGGAAGTCTGCATGAACTGAATGTCCCTTGCCCTTTTTCACTTCCGGAGGTGGTGCCTTGGCGAACTGAAATGCCATGTCTAAGGTGTCAAGTGATATTTCTTGGTTCTGGTACTTTTCTCTCATCACGTCCAAAAACAGGACTAGTCTTGTGAAGGGCGGCACTCGCCATCGTAGTGCGATTTCATTGAGCAGATCCTGGGTCTGTGGGGAGAGCAACTTGGTGCCTTCTCCCATTGTCTGTAGATCTTCATCTTCGAGATCGGCTGTCAGCGCAACCTTCAAGGTTTGTCTGTAGTACGCCCTGGTATCGGGCGGGATGAACGTGAAGCTGGCATGAGTTGTGTCCGTTGACCCAGTACCTGAGTCGTGGGGTGAGGAATCACCCAAATTGAGACTGCTCATGTCCACTGGCTGATCCAGCGGGTAACCCGAGTCAAATTCGCCGCTCTGTTTCGAGAGTGACTTGCCGAGCTCGCTATACATGCTATCGCCATGTGCCATTGGGGGAGCCTTATATTGGGCTAGGCTGCCACTCGAGCTTTTGGCTAGATTGGGATCCGATTGCAGCAGAGCCAACATGAGTTGACTCAGATCACTAAACTCGCCTTTTCGCCATGCCTCGTACGCGTCGTCCAGATCGAAGTCGTCCTTAGAGAGCGTCGCTCTGGTGTTCAAACTCATATGTGTCTGGTATTCCTTCAGGTCTCGAAGTGCTTCCTTCTCTGTCCATTGTTCTTTGTGTGCGTTGATGTCGTTCTGCGCCTGCGCTGTTGGCTTCGAGAATATCCTGCACACTCTGATAACCAGCGGCATATCCTTGACTTCGTAAGATCGGGGCACTTCCACCTCGACACTCGATCCTCCATGTCCACCATTCCTCTGCTTTTCGTCTGCAAGGTCCTGGTCATGCTGCAGCAATTTTGTTTCCAGCGATTTCAGCCTACTTGTCAATTCTGGTCGGTCTCTCGCCCACTCGTTGTTGTTTAGTGTGCTACTGATGAGCCTCACAAACAGCGCAACATGGCGATCGACCATGAGCTTCCATCCATCGTCATCAGGCGCCTTCCCCAGCTGCAATGTCCCGGTCGCCTTCGAGAAGAAGATCAACAAGAGGTCTTCCACCTTGCGATCTTTCTCCATGCTCTTTCGGAACGTAGGGTTCTTGAACTCATTGAGAAACACGCCGAATGT
Source organism: Sphaerulina musiva SO2202 (assembly GCF_000320565.1). NCBI lineage: Eukaryota > Fungi > Ascomycota > Dothideomycetes > Mycosphaerellales > Mycosphaerellaceae > Sphaerulina > Sphaerulina musiva. The sequence goes on from NW_016017385.1 coordinate 1,064,398, forward strand.
CCGCTTGATATCATTGTTGTTGAACTCGGGCATCCTCTCCGTACCCGTCAACACACCGGTCAAGCGTTTGTCCAGGGCAGTCATGAAACCGTGCGGGAACCTAGTGCTCTTGCTGTCCCGGATCAGGCTAAAGTCCTTGACCATATCGTTGATTGACGTCGAGCTCCGCTGGATGGGCTTGGACGTATTGGCAACATGCTGCACTCGTTTCTGTCGCGGTTGCAACAGATATGCCAGGTAGGCGGCGCGCAGAGCGTAGAGGTAGACATCGTGTTCGGAGACGTGGGCGACGCGTTTGGCATGGCTGCCGCTCATGTTGCGGCGCAGAGTCTCTCTCGTGGCGGCATGTGAATTGGTGCGCCGACTGTTGGTCGACGAGTGTATGGACCGTCGTTCCATGTTCTCCCGTCTCCTTGCTATCTGAGTTCCTTGGTCAAGGGATCGACTCTATCTCGTCTATACCTTGGGCTGAGGTGTCCCTCTGAAGCCTGGTATGCTGTTGCTGCCCACGTGTTGTAGTGGCCGTAGAACTATGGCAGCAACATGGATGCAGTGGCAGGCTGGCAGCGATAACCTGGTCCCGCCCGCTGGTTGCCCTCTCCTTCAGCCGATGATTATTGTTGCACCTCCCGACCGGCTTCGTATGCAAGCTCTTTCCCTGCTTTTTCCCGGTGATGCTCAAAATATGTGCGCTCGAGATGCGAAGACGGTTCGGTGTGGTATAGAATATGGTATGGCAGCAGGATGTGTGGACAACAAAACGACGGCAGATTGCTTGAAACAACGTACAACGACCTAGTTCCGCCTAAACACACTTGGCGCCACACGAGTGGCACACGTTCTGCGGCGGGCGCTAGTGACATCACGCGATTTCACAGTCTAAATATACAGGTTCTTAGCGCGTCTTCACACAGACCCTCTTGAGACTTGACTCTACCTATCTACCACGCTCATCACGTTGACAACACCTCGGTCTTACATTACCATTGCATTGACGCGCCTCCATCTATGAAAAACCGCTGCTTCAACGACTGTGCGGTCCCATGTCTGCTCAACGTATCCAGCACCAAACTTGGTAATAACTCGCGGCCTAATCTGGCGATAGGGAATGTCTTTAACTGCGAGACACACTCAGACGCCGGAGCTCTCTAGTTCGAATTGTCTCGTGATTTTGGGTCGTAGGATGTCTCGAATTTAGAGGACTTCTGATGAACGTAGATACAGGTATGTATCTGCGACTTGTCGTCTAAGCAATGTTTCTCGCGAATATCAGACATTTGGGACTTCCCCCGATGCAAGCAACAAGTCCACAACACGTTCGCCAGAAGCGACTACCTTTCGCTTGTGGCATGCATATCGACCAAGTACGGAGAGGGAGGAATCGTTTGGATGATCGCTGCCATAATTGACGCTTCGAAGAGTGATGGGCAGGCCTCACGCCACACTTTGTGGGACATGCTCGTCGATTCTCGCTTTCCGGGTCTTCCTTCTTCTATCACTATAGGGACTCTTGACTGCTTGGGCGTCAAAAATCAATAGGAAAGACACGATAGGCGTGATCACCTCACACAGTCGTGATTCCCATCCCCTATCCAATGCGCTTTCACGCCACCGGCGTTGTGAGTGTCGTGAGCAGACCCGCTGTAAACTTCTTGCACGAGCAGACCTATTGCCCTAGCCAAAGTCATCACAGTACAGTCGTGGGTGTTCTGGCGACTTGTAAGTGCTGCTACGAGAGCTCTCCAAGGTGAGGTTCTGGGTGATGCCGTGAAAAGAGTTTCTATTGCGGTTCAAGGATGAGTGATCCACCTTCGCTTCAATAGCCAATCACGAGTGACCAGCTCAATCATGACTTCTTGGCATCACATGTGATTCTGTCACATGCGCGTTCACGACGCCAGCCTCTCCATTGCGCCCTCTCGCAGCGCTTTCCACATCCTATACCGCATATTATTCAACTCCACCGACATGCAGGCACTCGGCGACGACCGTATCAGATATTTCGACAGCACGTAACATATCCGTGGTACATACCCGTGGTCACCTCACTACAAGCATACTTCCGCCATGAATACTGCCGTCACCATGAATGCCTCCGATAGCGGTCCCACTCCCTCGAGTCCCCTTAGTTCCGCCAACGCAGCAAAAGCCCGCTTGACCGAAGAGCAGAAGAAGAAGAACCATATCGAATCGGAGAAGAAGCGGCGCGAAGCAATTCGTCAAGGCTTCGACAGGCTCTCCACCCTCGTGCCAGGCATGCAAGGGCAAGCCCGCTCAGAGGCTATTGTGCTAGCGGCCACAGTCGAACACATGAGAGCCATGTTGGCACAACGGGAGCAGATTGCCGCTGCGGCGACTGCTAAGGGGTGGTCGAATGAGCAGATTGGACGATATTATCAGCTTGCGGAGATGGAGGCGAGGCAGATGGAAGGTGTGCCGCTGCAACTCAACTCAGCGGGCGTTCCGGTTGCGAATATGCATACAATGCCCCAGGTGCAGGCGCAGATCCAGAATGCAGGAGGACAGCGGTCTTTGGAGGCAAGTACAACTAGTCCACATGCTCCTCCGGGCGCACCTGCCACTGCTGGGAGCAAAGGTGGTGGAGGTGTCGCTATGCCGGAAAATGCTGTAGGTCGTAGCGAGAGCCACAGCGACAGTCCAACAGAAGCAAAGCCCCGAGAAGATTGAGCGATCTTTCACAGACTATTATGCCGCATACAAATACATGACAGCGTGTAAAACAATGAAACTCAGCAGGCAGTGCAAGCCTGCCAAACCAACGTACGATAGCCGTAAAAAAGCTTTCGCCGAAAAAGAGAAAAGACCGAGCGAGCGCAAGCTGGACGCTGCGGGCGCAGGACTGGGCAGCAAGGAAACCAGCCGAGGCAGAGGGATCAGGAAGTGAAAATGATTGCTCGGCAACAGGCGACGAGAGCGAGCATCGCGACAAATGGTCACAAGAAACGACTACATTTCGTCTGTACCCTCTGGCATTGGCTGAAAAAGAGCGTTTCCACCGTGAGCGAAACGCTCGGCCCCGAGATTCGCGGCTGGAGGATTCTGTGTATGCCGCACCTATTCATGAGGCTGCAATTGGAGAGATAACAGTCAACGAGGACTTGCGTGAGTTAGCAGAACGGGCTATGACGATCTGTTCGCTGCCTGCGATGCCGCTCAAAGTCGGTGGAGATCAGGATATGAATGAGAAATTAGAGAAGGTGGCATTGACCAACTCCTTGAAGGTCAAGATGAAGCAGACATTGATCTATTGGCAGGCATTGACCTGGAAGTAGACGGTGACCTGAATGCGCAGATTGACTCGGACGAAATGGAGCGGACTCTTCAATCTTCGAGGGAAGAAGCTACTACTCAGCATGACGATGAGCTCGAGTTCAGAGTCGATGCCTCCCAGTCGCAGGAACAGGCATTGCAAGGTCCGCAGTCTGCGTCCAGTCGAGCCGACATTACCAGGAGGAAGCGCGATGTCATTGAAACTTTTGGATGCTGCGATAATTTATTCAGATTCTCATAACGAAAACCCCGGGTAAAGTGGCATCGAGTTTCTTGTCATTTAACATTTTGCCGTCTTTAGCCAAGGACTTTTTCGTATATATTATGCTGCTTCCTAGTCGTTTTGCTAACCACCGACGACTTCGTGACGATGATGAAATCGAAGGCGAAAAAACATAAGAGTTCAGCAATGGGAGATGTGCTGTTGACCAGATGATATACTCCAGAGCCTGCCTGGAAAGCCAATTCATCAAGGAATGAATCTGCATACACTCCATCTACAGAGTTTTCCCCAGGCAAACAGGGGGATCCGGAGAAGCATAAACCTCAGCGGCACCATCGCCATCAAAATTTCCTTTGCCTACTCCTACGGCAGAGGGCGGGGGACTCTGATGAAGACCTCTTGAGGCCCACATTCGTAGGTGATCATCTTCAATCCCAGCTATAGCCCAGCTCTCGAAACATTGTACGATCATCCTCGCTCCAACCATGATTGGTAACACGAGAAGTCACTACTTCTCCTTCCGTCTCAGCAATGTATTTGCAATTCCATTTTAAGTTCTCCACGCGTTCCCACAGCAATCCACTTCTCGCAAACCGGCTCAGCCAGATCCAGAAGACGCCAGAGACGGTGGCGAGCTGCTGCGGATGATTGTTGGCGAAGACTAGACCTTGTGGCGGCTGTATGGCGCGGAGATCCGGTTCTATCTCAAGAAGTACCGTCTCCAACTGTAATGGTCTAGATAGAGGCTTTCCGCGGGACAGGTGGGGGCCGAAGCAACAGTATTGCCGCACCAGATGGAATATGGCCCGAATGATTGCATTGTCCGTGTCTGGGGAGGCGGATGTCAATGACGACTCGTAAATGTGCGATAGTCGGATGTTGATTTGCAAGCTGGTAATCTGTTGAGGATGCGAGGGAAGGTGTTGCCATGTTGCTGTAGATGTGGTGGGAGACAAGTTGAGATCGACGACAGCGGGTTTGATATCAATCATCTGGTTGAGTGCGGTAGTTTGCGCGAGTTCTCGAATATCTCTGTTCGTCGTTCGGCAGCAGAGCAGTAAGGTGTACCATACTGGTCGAGGGCATTGAGCTGTGTAGTTGAAGAGGAGGCCTCCATCGGCGATGTTGTTGTCATGCTCTTGCTTTGCTGGCATTGGAATTTCGTTCGCTTTGTATTCTCCGAGGTCATCATACCTGCGCAGAGAGTCACGCAACGCATGTTGATAAATGATGTCTCGAAGCTCCTGAGGAAGGCTTAAGAACGGACTTGGAGTTGTGGATGCCATCGTGTACGCATATAGCACAAGACGTGTTTTCGTCGTGGTGGTGATCTTGCCAGTAAGTTGGGAGTACGGACGACAGAAGGGCAGAGAGCTCGGCTGGATCTCTCGCGATACATATTCGCATTATCTGCAACGGTTGCGCCAAGTGTTCATATCCAATAATGTCGCAATGAACGGCACCCATGGAACAAGAACAGCTGATGTGAAGCTTACCCCTCACGCCTGCCCAGCCATTCGCGGGACCTCTATTGATATATCCGAGTGCTGCCGTAGAAACCAGAATATTGTATATATGGGTATGTGGTCAAGGAGGAGCCGGATATGTGGAGACTGCAGCTGATCAACGAAGTGCTCACATCTCGTGAAGCTACCATCTACATGTAGGTACAATACTCGAAAGTGCCAAGCCATGCTATTCGAGGTGCGTAGCGGTTGCGCTTAGAGTGAGCGCAGGGCAAATAAGTCATAATGGCCAGTATGAGCTGGAGGGTTCTGCTAGTTCCTGAGGGAGGCATCGTGACAACATCTCTTACGCTACAGGTATGTAGCAACTGGAAAAATTGCAAGTGCTGGTCCAGCTCATGCCTTGACAGAGTCATCGATGACTTGAGTTGCCAAGCTACCTCCGATCTTGGCATGATGTGTCACGGAATACCTGGTAGCCGTGGCCGTGTTGTAACTTGGTGTTGGTCGATCCCTCCTCAGCAGTGACCATGCATATTTGCAAGTGCTGTCTGCGATATATGGCTAGCACCTCAGTGGCCCGGACAGTCTGTCCACGTTCCATTGAGGCTGAGCCGGCAGCGGATCAGTTTCACAATCAATTCGAGTCCACTCATCCCAATACGCTACCAGCACCACCAGTGCCTGACGCTTCAGGTCAGACAACCTGCTATTGTACCCAAAAATGCTGACGGAAGCGAGTTTACCATGATCAGCACAGCTCCTTGTCTTCGGGAGCAGTAGCGCGCAACAAGGAGAGTGGTTCAGTCTGGTAAAGCTCGAGAAATCTTTACAGGCAGATGTTGTTGTAGGCATATTTGGATCCAAATGAAGCACTTGTGCGATTCCAGTAGTGGCAAGCATCGCGGGCAGGTCACTGGGCACTGCCACAGACCACTTTGATTCAGAATCGAGCTGTTGCAGACTCTCCGGAGGCAAGGAGTGGTTAGAACATCGAGTCGCAGTCTCTTCCGTCGCACATGAGTTTCATCCAGGTCCCATGTAGTCTCGTGCGCTTCGACAGAGACCTCAAGCCATATCAAGAAGGCGCCACTGGGACACATGCCCTCTGTCCGGGCGAAAACCCCTAAATGGCTTGCGGCAACACCAGCAGCATAGTCTTCACGTGCGCGTTCTCACACGCACAGCGTAGCGGAGAGATATCCTTCAGCAGATAATGCCATCATTCTCGACCCGAAGCTCCTCATGGCCTTTGCCGTCCTTCGTCTTGCGCCGTTTCTCATTCCTTTTACGCCTCTTCTCCTCCCTTTCTTTCTCCAACTGCTCCTCCGTTGTCTTGATCCTGGTCTGCAGATCAGTCTGGTCATGCACCTTCTCCGCCTCGAGCTTCCGCTTCAGATAGTCGAACCTCTCCTCCACTTCCTCTAGTGTCGCTCTCCTCACTTCTCCGCTCTCACCTGTTGCGATGAGATGCTGCTTGCTGTTCAAATGCTCCACCCATTGCAGATTGTCCTTGAACGTCAGGTCGCAAGCATCGCAGTAGAAACCAGCGCTTTTGCCTCGCTTGCCTTGTCCTGCTCCAGCAGCAACGAGGGTGGTCTTACCGACCTGCTCGGCCACATTCAGACGCTGCTGCCGCGCCTCGGTGTCCTTGTGATCGGTCGGCGTCGAAGCACGACGATGATATTTCTTGCCTTCTAGAGCAGCTTCATATCGCGCCTTGCCTTCCTCTTTGATCTTGGCGTCGCGATCGCGCGCTTTCGCTTCGTACTCGCTGCGATCCCATGTCCGACGGAAAGACGTGTCGCTGGCGCCATTCGACGCGCCATATGCGCCTTTGCGGTCAGCCATGTCTTGTCGGGTGTCGAGACCGGTGTATCGTGGCTAAGAGGATGCCCAGAGGAAATGTCTTGGAAGTTGCATAGCCAAGCATCGAACAATAAAGGACAGGGAATCTTCGATTCACTCTTGCCCTGACTTTCGTCACCAACCTAACGACTGGACACATTTGAATTTTGGAACCTTACAGGTACTGGCACTGTACTCTCTTCTACGCTATGGACAACACGTCACGACTGAGCAAGGCTGTTGCTCAAAACTTCATCGATGCTCTGGACAGCCGCAATTTCGATGTTTTGCCTTCCATGTTTACCGACACTGCTGGGTGGTGGGTGATGGGAGAGCGGAATGTGTCTTGGGGGGGTTATTTAAGGGCTCACGAACGGATTCCCCTTTCCATGCAAATGCTGGGCCAGTTTAGCCAATACTCCATGAAGGCGTTTAACATCATTGCGGAAGGTGTGCAAGTCATGGCGGAGCTTGAAGTCGTCTCCTCGAACCAAGATGGCAAATCTTATACCAATTCCGTGGTCATGGCCTTTACGATCGACTCGCGACAGAAACGAATTCTACTTTTGCGAGAATATCTCGACAACCAACAGGTCATCAACTTCATGGAAGCTTCGGGAAGTACTGCTGGATCAGTGGACAAGAATATTGAGGCGGTTGGAATGTGAAATTTGACGGAAGAGACAAAATTATGATTCATAGAGAGAACTCCAGTCTGTTCCCGGCAAAGTCACGCGCAAAGAAGCGCGATGGGTACTCAGCACCTTTGGCACCTGAGTCGGCTTCTCCTGGTTTATCTGCTTCTTGTGGCGCAGCCTCATCCCCTCTTTCAAAGTGCTCCCAAATTCGCTGCCGGAGTTGCAGCAGAGCTTCTGGCGATTCAATCTTGAAGCATGGATGTCGGGAGGACTTTGTAGCATTGGAGTTGTTCTTATCGAGCGCTACGTGGACCTGCTGCCCAGAAGAGCCAATGTCGAACCTGGTTTTTCATGTCAGCAAGAAGTTTTGTAAAAAATGATCTTTTCTTCTCGCTTCCAGGCATTCTTACCAAGCTAAAGTTCCTTTCTGCAGCTCGGGGACAGCTCTGGGTATGAGGCCAAGCGTCCCACTATAGAACTTTTCTGCGATCTCCAGCGTGCCGACAGGTACAAGCAGATTGACGTGTGCAAGTCCGGAAATCATGATGGCTGTTGTTCAATTGCGGGTGAGGCTGGTCGCTATTTGTGTTGTGCTGTTCCGCGTTGATATGGGTTTGTCTTGTTGTCGTTGAGATTCTTGCCGAGAATTACCTGTCCTGAAAGTGGGGTCGGGTCGGTGAAATTGCAATTGATTGCCGAAGTGAAACTTCGGGAGAGCAGCTACACTTCTTCTTTGCAATTGAGCGGCATTGTGGTCGTACCTACGGACTACAACGTTGCAAATCTCTCGATTCTATCTGACTGTGAGCGAAACCATAGATATGACCTTACAACGCTCAGCTACTCTGAAGCTGAGAACATCCGAAGAGTACTATGGTAACATAGGAAAAGGCAGGGAACGGGCGAGCTTGATGCATGATCCTGCCCGCGCTTCAAGCTACTGTTATTTACGTGGTGTGGCAGATGCTCCGTGCCGTAGCGTGCCTAGCTGTCGTCGAGGCAGAACGATATAAAGCTAGAGGTCTGCTGCAAATACCGCGGTAACATCTGCGTGCTTGTGGAATCTGCATCACCAGTATAGGATATATGTGTGCTGCAAGACTGTGAAGAAGCAGGGACATGCGCAAGTGAGAGGTCAAACTCTAAAGCATGCAGAAAGCCCTGGGTGGTGTCCCAGCCGCCCGCAGACAGAGAGTACTTCTGGGGCCCTTTATGCTGACTTACTGCATAGTCTGAAAGGTGCTTGGTCACTGTGAGATAGTGAGATCAGCTTCGTGTTCCTCGGAAACCAGTAGTAATATGTTGGCCGGGGATGTTATAGCTCTAGCGCATGAGTAGACGTTCCCCCCAGGCGCGATCCAGGTGGAGCTAAGTCCTGATCAAGGTCACTTGGTGGCACGAAGTTCTTTCTGCCAGCATGCAAGCCCAGGAGGGCTGGTCCCTATAGTGGCCACAACATAGGTCGAGTGAGCACCGTTGCAGTCCCCCAGCACATGACATGCGTATTTCCGTGATCATTGCCAAGGTTTTTGGTCGAATTCGCAGTCATGCAGATCTCAAGGCATCAATCCAATCTTGCTTGGTCAGGCATATTTGACCTGTGGCTACCGATCACTGTGGACTGCCACACAGATTCGGACGCAGGCGCTGTCGTTGCTGGTGCTGCTTCAGAGTCGCTACATCTCGCGGCACACTTACGGGTGGCCGCATAATGTCAGCTTTTTGGTACCGAAGCAGAAGTGTATGCTTGGGCCAGCATATATGCCATGCGCTTCAAGCGCAAGCATTCGCACCAGCACGGGGGGACAGAACAGCGGTGTTGACTCGTAGCAGCCTCCCATTCGCAGACCTATACCACAACGCTTATGGGAGACTGCATTTTGAGCAAGGAAGGTAACAAATGACCGTCGTTGCCGTAGCGGGAATGGCAAGATGAGCAGGGGCGTCTGCAACGCCTCGCACTCAAATGTGACTTCAGTTGCCCTCCGCAACATTGGGGGCGCTGGTGACGGCCCCGGGACCTGTGACCTGGCGCTCTTCGCGACGGCGCGCTGCAAATCGATGCACATGCAGAGCGTGGCTGACACGATCCAGCGGTGAGGATCAACCGAGATGTGGTATGTCCGACACAGGGGACCGCCTGGTGACCGAACGACGTCGCTGGGCGGAGTCGAGAGCGTGGGCGAATGGCCCGAGATCGCCAGACATGGTCTTGGCGGCTGCAAAGAGCGCCATGGAGAACGGGGTACCGCTTGCAGGCATCGCATCGCGTACACGGCCCCGGCATTTCCTGGGGCTTCGAAGGAGTCGTCGTGGTGTGAGGGTGGCGGTAGTGGTGTGGACAGCGAGGCGTCCGGTTCGGCAAAGTCGGCGCCGCATTCCGCGATGACGCCGATGCCGAGCAAGACTTGTCTCTCCACCACACACACTGCTTTTTCGTGTCTCGTCCACTCTGCGCCTGGCGGCCCTGGCCTGCTGCAAGCCCGTCAACCGTGGTTCGCATTCGCCCCCATCTGCATGGCCCACAACTGATCATCGCCGCCTTCTATCCCGCTCTCCCTCCCACCGCCCCCACGAGCTGTGCCTATGCCTCCCTGGCCGATCCGCTCTCCTTCGCCGACGTCGAACGGCATGTCGCCAGCTCCAGCGCCGCCCGCTCTCGACCGCGCATCTGGGACGGAATCTTCAGGTGTTCTCCGATGACAAACCCTGTCGCAGCGTCTTCGCCAACCCCAACCTTCGAACTGAAGCTACATGTAGGCGTCCATCGCTACCGAGATTGAAGACACGCCGAGCGGTACATCGTTGCTTCGTCGGCGTCATGACTCTGGTTACAGCGTCGGATGATCCTCCGAGCAATGGAACTACACCATAACCTGCCGCTCTGCTGAGCATACCGTGCCACGTTAGCCTACCGGAACTTGACTGAAATGCATCCTGCCACTGGTGTCCGCGATGCTCGAGCGAAAGAATGGTCTCTGAACGCCAAAGACAGCAATTTCCGCATCCTTGTGCCGACCTCAGGCACGCCTTCAGCGCGACACCTTCCTCATTTGGCTGTTCGGACCGTTGGTAGACCTCCGGCAAGACGTCGCTTTCCTCTACACTACCAGGCGCCCACGCGCCGTATCATCTTCAGGCGGTGAGAGACTGGGAGTGCCTTGTGTTCTCGATTATCTATACTGCACCGCTTTATTGGCACTCGGGACGTAGGAGGTATGTTGATCACCTGGTCACCCATGTCATGCTGTGCATTAGATTACCGATATATGAACAAGAAGCAGACACCCGTTGGTGTCCGCGCATTTGCTCCTTGTTCTCAGCAAATGGTCTACTACCCAGACGCTTGTTGTCCTCGACTGCAGAACCATGGTTGAATGCTGCGCTGAACATCAATCAAGGAGTACCGCCAGCAATGGACAACGAGCGACGGGACTTGAGCTTACGCGCAAATCCGAGCTACTGAGCAGTTTCATTCGCCCCTTGCCTATCACCGGTCATCAACCTGTGTTGTGCTCTCTTCAAAAGCTGTAGGCTATTCTGATCAGCTTTGCAATACTACAACGCGGTGCGATGAGAGCTGACTTCATGCCGCCTTTTCGAGCGTGAGAAAGCATCGAGGGAGCATTTTAACAGTCCACACAAGAACGCGCCACTATAGAACATCATAGCTGAAAGTTCGAGTCCGCAAATTGCAGCTAAGGATAGCATGCAAGCTTTGCCAGTTGCAGTGCAATGCTTCCAATGCCACAGTACTGGAGTGGCATAGCATTTCACGGGTTTTCCTATTCGGGCTGAAAATACCAAGCATTTCTGCATACAGCCGCTAATGCCCGCACAGCTTCCAGCTACGGCAGGCCATTCACCTTAATTCCCAAGAAGACCCTTTTCGACCGTTATGGCACACACACGCACACGACTCCTTCGAGAGTCTTTCCACGGTCTGAGACACCACCGTTTGAGCAACGCGAATCTTTAGGGTAGCCACTACCTGAGGGCAAGTTGCTGTACATGACTCTTTTCGCTCAAGACTCGTGGCATGTAGCATATCGGCACTCACTGCTTAGGCTACCGGCAGATGGTCAGAATGCAAACAGCCAGTAGTACCCGCTGGAGCTCAACTACTCAATGCCCGATGCTCAGAGCGAACTAGAGCTAGCACTCTAGGTGGCACGGCATTCAATACGGAGCGTGAACTGTATAAGAGCCTCAAGGAGAGCAAGCTTTGCCAGCTATTGGATTTCAAGTCTGAAGTGCTGAACGGCATCGATGGACCACGAATGAAGCTCGCAAGGTGAGCTGTCCACCGCAGGGGGCATTACTGCGATGGAGAGAGCTGATCTCGATGCATCGTAATAACATCCAGCTTCTGAGTATACGGAGCTGGGGATCTGCTGCTATACCGTACTCGCGAGACAGCATACACACCAGACTTGTCAGTGTTTGTCTGGATAAGCACTGCATCATACTCAGCCCATGCCAGAAACGCCATGAGTGCTGGTGTAATATTGACAGTACGGGTTGGAGACGCAAGCCGCGTCAAAAAGAGTTTGCACGCTCCACTGCAATCAGTCGCTATATGCGATGTCAACGACCCCCTTTCGACGTGACCGTGAGACAAAATGCAGTCACCCGCTGATGCCCGCGTCTTAGACGAAGAGTAGTATTCGCAGAGTGGGAGATCTGAGTTTCGTTGCCGTCACGTTGCCGACGTGGCGGTCGTCTTTTCCATGTGTTCGGGGACCGGGGCAGGAATAGGTGAAACAAGCGTGGTGGGTGGCTGAGAGACGCTCAGTGGGGGCCATGCATATGGTAGGCGGCCGCTAGTAATCCATTCGAAAGTGGTCAATTCCAGAGACAGAGACTCGAGGGAGAGAAGCTGGGACAGCACACCACACATATCTCAGAATTGTCTTGCTTAACTACGCAACGTATTGTTTGTTGGGGTGTGATGGAAGTGAAGGCCGGAGTGACGGAAGGTGTATACCTTACATGTACATGTACCTTAAGTTAGCTTCCATGGGATGGAACTACATCACCGCTCTCTTGGCGTCCCTTTGAACACTACCAGGTACCCACCTTAGAAGGTACCCCTTGGCTTACCAAATACAGCCCACATACGCGCTGGCAAAAGATGCCCCATGACTACGGAGGTGCCTCCTTCTAGCAAAAGCGCCTTTTTCACGTGCCTGAAACATTCTGCAGCCTGCCATTAGACGACCAGAATCAACTCTCCAGCAGTGGCTAAGTATGAGAAGATTTATTGACTCGCACGTGGTAGAATCGAGGATGATAGCTTTTCCGCTCGTAGATAGGAGGTGGTTAGTCGTCCTTGAATAATTCCTTTTTCTGTTTCGCGGGTCAAGCAGAAACATTTCTGCAGACACCCACTAGACGACCATACAATAATGATGTTGTGCTGTGAGTGCGTCTGATTTCAATTTTTGCTCATAAAACAAGCGGCGGCTTGTTGGTGATTGGCAAAAACAATTGAAATCACCAAGAGTCGCAAAATCAGTTAATCCAAAAAAATCATGACGATGATCTGTCTCGGAGATTGAGACATGTACCACACTTTTGTTTGTGTGCTCGACTCGACCCCCAAAGAAAGATCTCGGCCGTCGGAGAATTCGCAGCCTGCCCGCCCGCGGGGTCTTCTCTGAAGTGAGACATTTGCTGTACTGGTGAAGCAGCTAATATCTCTTTTGATGTTATAGAAGTACGCGCAGCACATCTCGGCTGGGACTGCTTCAATATGGCTATATGTTGTTGTTTCAGTGCGCGCTGATACTGACGAGGAGGATGAAGTGTTCAAGGGAGAGAGGAAGAGTTATTGAAGCTTCCTCAAGGAGATAACATGCCCACATGAGGATGACGACAACAATAACACATGTTTCATCGACATGTGTGACTTGTGTGTGTGTGTGTGAGAAAGAGGGAAAGACAAACCATGAATTCGAACCGCCCTCACCCCCCATTATTCTTGACTCGGCAATCCCAAGTGGGACAACGCTAAATGGCAAAACAAGATGCCACATCCAGAAGTCCGGGAAAGAAAGTTCAGCAGAGGAAAAGATGACTGGGTGTGAGTGGGGGAAGGATGGAGGGAGGGAGGGAGGGAGGGATGAGGGAAGGGAAATGAAATGGAATGAATGGACGAAAATCACACCATCACACACACAGCACACCCAAAATTTGCAAATGTCTCAGCCACTATTACCACCAGAACGAAAACGCCGACTACAAGTCTCGTGGACACGAATCGCCAAAATTGCCCTTTTTCAAACTATGCGGTGTGTGTGTGTGTGTGTCTGTAATGGCAGAAATAGGCTCTTCCTATCCATCCCGTCGACTAAGTCCCTGAAGGTAAGGTACACATGGTACGTTTGATCCCGCTGGCTGTACCATATTTTTTATTCGGTATGCAGACATTACCTAGTCAACCGATGATTCTGAACCAGTCAAAGAGGAAGTCGACCCTCTTTCCTTCAAGATTACTTAAAATGAAGGACCGGCTGTGGCGATGATCATGTGTATGACTGATGAATACTGGAGAGACAGGTTTGTAGTACCCTGAGTAGGTATGCTACTAGCGGGACTTTGATATGAGACCTTCTGCGGACACCCGGTAGAGGACCATAGAAAGCTTTCTGCGGATCACGTAGGCAGGTACTGTAGGTAGGTATGGGACAGGGGATGCTAAGAGGACTACATAGCAGAAGATGAAGTGGAGTGTGGCTAACATAACATGGCTGGTGAAGTTTGCTGTTGATGTGTGAGACCTTCTGCAGACACCCGGTAGAGGACCACAAAAGAAGGCCTTTCCATATGGCTCATCAAGCTCTCTGCAGATACCGCAGGCAAATCTGCTGGACAGAGAAGGTTGAAGACTGACTAGTTAGGTGAAGTAGTGTAGCCAATATGGCTTGGGAGGTAGCAGTCATAGTCCCGGCTGCCGTTGAGACATTCTGCAGACACCCAGTAGAGGACCAACCAACAAGAAGGCTATACATTCACCCAATCAAGCATTTCGTGCATACCGAACGTATGCCTAGACAAGGGAGGTTATCGACTAATTAGTAGTAATAGAAGTAGAGTGGCTAACACATCTTGGAAAGTAATAGTTATAGTCCCGGCTACTATTGAGACATTCTGCAGACACCCAGTAGAGCACCATAGAAAGTTGCAAACGGAAATCTCGAGTCTCCTAGAATCCTTCTAGCACTCACCAGTTCTCAGGGGCTTGTATCCTAGCACATCGAAATGGTCTCGGCCGTAACAACTTGCCTCAAAAACAAGCGCTATATAGGTACGTTTGCTCTGTTCAAAATACCTGTGCCTAAGGTACGGTATTCAAGATGATTTGAGGGAGGAAAAAAAAGAATCTCCGCTAGCATCACCCATCGCCCGAATCGATATCGTACCGTATATCGTGCATGATGCAGTCCTCGAGTAGTCCAACTGAAGAAGTAACCAGTGAAAAATATTCTCTTGCGGCGTTACTACCAGGACACACTGATTTGACGACCACATGTACGAGGAACCCTGACATGTGCAGATATGCAAGGCTATACTAACCGCTGTTTGATGATGTTTATTCTCATTTTGCGGCTTTCGAAAGTGAGCCTTGTCTGCGTCCAACCCTTAGCTTTCCAGTATATTGATCTTCGGATTGAAGGTGCTGAATGGTTTTGCCTACCTTCTAGATTATACCGAATCATTTGTATCTACTTTTGGAATGTATAGCGAACACCTAGCCTTGGTAGGGCTCTGAATACATGTAATCAACCTGGTATTCTCCAGCGTGGTAGGACAAAACATGATCATTGCCCTTTGAACATCCCGCTGCTTATGATACCAGATAGACCACATCACTAGTCTGGTAGCCAGTCCTTGCCTCCTCCTTCTCCTCCTCCTCCTCCTCCTGCACCATCATCCATGATCCCATAAATTCCAAGCCCGCACAATCAACGTCCACACAGTAAATCTGAAACCGTCTGCATACATCCATTAGAGTACCAAAACCCCTCGACCTTTAACCAGCGCTCGCAAACCCCATCAATCTTCTCAGCCGTATATATTTTAGTTTAGCCTGCAAACGTCTCGCTCGCATGCAGTAGGAGATTAAAAGAAAAAAAGGCAAAAAAACAATCGAGACATGCCGTTCTGTCCATCCGTCCTGTCGGTTCTTGGTAGGTAGGTAGTCCCGTACCTGTTTTTTTGTTTTTTTTGTTTTGTCATCAAATCATCATGTGGCATTATTTGTGCCGCTAGTCAACCAGAGAATACCTTATGCAAACCATTCGAGTCGCGGAGCTTTCGGCGATATTTTCCGGTTGGGACCACGAACTACAAACCTCGAAAAAAAAAAGGGCTTTTTATCTTTTTTTATATTTTTTTATTCCAAGTGTGGTACTCTTTTTTTTTTGGAACGCTTGAACCCGTGGGATAGTAGAGAATGATGCGTTTCGCTCTCTAGAGCTTATTTCTTCTTCTTCTTCTTCTAGAGACATATTGGGGGGGGGGGGGGGGGGGGGCACAAGAGAATGGATTGGTGTAGCTATATGGTAGGCTACGAACTCGCAATACTGCAGGCACCAATTTCGAGTTTCCATTTCTACAGATAGATGTTATACTCCGTACCAATTACCAGACCACATCGGAAGGGCTTTTGCTTTCTGGAGTAAGAATATACATCGTACCTCCCATGGCGGTAAGAATCGTCACAAGTTTAAGGTACCACTGTGGTACCTTAATAATAACCATGATTCGGACCTCTACCTAGTCTCACTTCCTTACTTTCCCTGCTCACCGATATTCACCTACAGGTACTCACACACACACTCACACACAAGCGCTCAAATACTATTTGGAACGCTCTGAGACCTATGCAGACATCCATTAGCTTGCCATACCATACACACAGCCAGCAGAGGCCGTTGGATGAAGACGTTAGGCGCCTTGCCCACGACTGGCCCTTGGCTTGAATCAACCCAAAATCTGTTAGCCACGACATGCTGCAGCCCATATGAGAAATCATGGCTGGTCATCTGAGACCCATGCGGTCTTCCATTAGCTTGCCATTCTTCATACATCCCCAACAGCCGGAAGCTGCGCGCGGAGTCTGGGCAGTCCTGAGACCTATGCAGACACCCATTAGTCTTCCACTTTCTTGCATGATATTGTGTATCCAAAGGGTGTGGGGATTATCTGCGTAGCACAACATGCAAGCCATGCTGCGTCCATTAGTCGAGAGGAATACTGGCTAGCGCAGCATGTCGACAAGAGCATCGCCATGAGTTGAGTACTGCGTTGGCATACACATCCTAAATGGCGGGTCAATACTACACAGGGAAAGTACAATGGCCGTCTTCAGGCCAGATATTTTTCTTCGTAACAGAGGGTTCCCAAACGCCACTTCATATCCATGCCGCTAATATCACATTCTGTTCCTCTTCTCTTCTACTTTCTCCTTCCCTGCTGCATGGCCAGTATCTGTACCATCCTCACGAAAATGTTGATGAAATCAAGCTCCAACGCAATGGATTCGTTGACAGCATCCTTCCGGAATCTTCCCTGCTCCGCCATTCTCGCATGCGCCAGAATCTTTTGCGTGTCGTAAAGCGTGAACCCGCCAAACACTGCAAGTCCTCCATACAACCACAGGTTCTCAGTCCACATCAGCGCTCTCGTGGCAGTAGCGGGCAGCACCAGAGGCGCCAAGCCAGAAAGTGCCACAATCGCTACGCCAGCAAGGAGGGGACCACCGATATACAGGTACTTCTCTTGCTTCGCCGTGGCGCCGACAAAGGCAATGGAACCCATCATTCCAACGGTATAGAGGCCGGCGCGAGCTAGGATACCAGGGGCGAAAAAGAGCATCGGCGAGAGGAGGGCAGCTTGCGTGAGGTTGAAACCTCCCCACAGAGCGTACTTGACGACATAGTTGTCTGGGGAGGTTGCGTAGCATCCCATCATGGTTCCGATGGAGCCCACCAGGCCCACTCCGAGTACAAGCCATGGATTTGCGGACATGAGACGATAAGACCAGCCATTCATATGCAATGCGCGTGCGGCCACACCAATGATGCCGATGCCCAGTCCAGTGTGCAGAAACGTCTCATTGAGATAGGCGCGTTCGTAGGGAGGCATGCCGCCATCTTCACGAGTCTCGCGGTTGAAGACCAGGTTGATTGCAAGGAGTGTACCACCGAAGATGGCGCCGCCATAGACGAGGCGTTGGGTCAGGTTGCCTTGTGCGATAGGATTGGCGGGCGCGGAAGTCTGGTAGGCGCGGCGAGAAGAGGATTGGAAGGCGGAGCGAATGACGCTCTGTTGGAGTGGCGTGAACTGCTTGGCTGTCGATGCAGAGCTGATTCGCGTGATGGGTTGGTGAAGTTGTGGCTGCTTGGTCGTGGTTTGGAAGGATCGCAGGGCGAGTCGGGCGGTCGAGGGCATCTCTTTGGTGAGAGCGGAGGCGAGGGCGAAGGGTCGCCTTGCGATGAAGGACGCCATGATGGCCAAGATGTGTTGGCGACGTTGTTGTTGTCGTTGTCGATGGTAGAAGAGATGAGAGCGAGCAGTACCTTAGGAGGGGAGGATTGTGCCACTGCCCTCTTACAAAGAGTTAGACGTCACGACTGCCGGGTAAGCTCTCTCGAATCTTCCGCCAAGACACCATCCATCACATGAGCAATTACCACCACTTCACTTCACTTCATTCACTGCACTCCCCCTTTCTGTTACCTTTGACTACGATTCTCTCGAGGTCGCCTTCCGTACGTTATATACTCGCTCTATTGGGACAGGCCTCAGGCAGGTTGGCGTTTGTGGGACGGCGACACTGCCTACTGCCAGCTGCAATTCGGGATACAGATAGCCGAACGCGTTCTGGAAAATAGATATTCCGTTCCGATACCATGGCAAAAACCATATAACAACAGACGGATTGAGTAAACAGATTCCTCGTCGACAAAAGATATAACAAAACAGCCACGCACATCAAGACTAAGCGGAAATTGTTCTCGATTGCCTGCATCAGGCACATCTTGAGATGGTAGAGACCAGGCCAGAACGAGTGGTCCTTCGTTACTAGCGCCTTCACTTCCGCAAGAGCAGGCGGTGGTAGCGCGCAAATAGCTAGAGAAACAATCTTTGACTTCTCTAAAAGAGTGGAAATTGAAGAAAACGTGAGGAGATATTTCGAGAAAACAGTGATTGCGTGACATTGCGTCCCGGCACGGCGGGGTGTCCCGGGACGCGGGAATAGACGTTAGGTAGGTACAGTACTAAGAATTCCTGAGTGACTGTCCCTAAACCCTTTCTCCAATTCATCACGCCACCCCCAAAGCCACATAAGACACTCTTCAAAGACAGAATTTGGCCGTAAGAGGTACATAGGTGCCAATGCAATGAAACGCTTGACCCGTGGTAACCGGTAGCACCGCTCCTATTCCTCCCTTTCCTCCGATCCTGTCTTGAATAAGACTTTTTAGATGCACACGTTTTCAGACCATCCGGGCTCGCAGCCGTGGCCAGAAACTCTTACAAGGCCACAGATCTCATGACAACCCTTTTTGGCGCAGCAATTGTTGCAGTCATGGTAAGTTGGAACATTGCCCGCTGATGTGCATACAATGCTATTACCCCGAGCGAAAAGCGCGCTTTCGTCCATGGCGGCTGGAATCGCTGTAGCGATTGCTGAGAAGGCGGCAATCAAGGCGAATAGCTTCATGTTGAGAGTGGGCGGAGTAATGTATTGTCCGTAGGATTGGTGTTGTAATATGAAGCTCGTCGTCGGACGTGGTAGGACTGGTGTTGTAATTTCTTGAAGCTCGTCGTTGACGTGGTAGGACTGTTTGTAGTGACCTTGAGAATGTTTGTCTTTGTGCGGTTTGGTACTTTCTAGATATGAGTTGGCACTAGACGATATTTTATATTCGTAGGACAATCTACTCAAGTGCTTGATATTCGGTTAGTGCATACCATTATAGCCTGCTCCCTAGCCTTAAAAAACAGTGCTATAGTAAGCCTTCGTCGAGAAGGCTATCCCTCGCGTGTTCCGTCCGACCTAGCTATCAACAGTATTACGGTAAGCCTTCGTCTAGAAGGATATCCCTCGCGCGTTACGTCCGTATAGATCCTATATTACAGTAAGCCTTCGTAGAAAAGGAAGTTCGTCGCGTGTTACGTCCAAACAGATCCCAGTCTTCAGATTCCAGTCTCTTCTGTCCAGACGGTAGTCGAGGAGGGTCCTTAGTAGGCAGTCCATGTTCAAAGCTTCTAGGGACGGATTCCAGCTCATTGAAGGTCATCCACTATGAGACAGTCGGACTGCCGTCCCGCCTATGGGTATAATCAACTCCATTGATGCGCTGGCTACAGCTTCAATTCTGCACATGCTGCATACTATGCAAGCCGAGAGTGTTGGAGGAGCTCGTTGCTAACCACGACACTTGCCGAGTGCTTTCGCTCTACTCGTGTTGTGAAGACAACCTATGATCCGCTAGCGCCTGTACTGCCCAACACAATCGGGCAGTGCAAGCAAGGGCTTGTCTCAAATGCTTGGTATTAGGCTTAGCGTTGGGCGTATAGTGAATCGAGTACTGGGGCAGCGGGGCTGTGCATCGAGCACTGATAAAAGAAATTTTGTTACTAGAAAACTCGTTATTCGCTCCAGCTCCTCAGGCTTCGTGTATGATGAACAAGGAACGACCATACGCGGATAAGTCGGCGTTGCTCTGAGAAGGCGATTCTTCATGCCGCTGAGACACACGAAAGGTGACACGAAAGGACTCTGCCCTATACCTCCTAGGGTCTGCGCCTGCTTTCGATGAATCTGATGGCCCTCGTAGCTGGCTTGTGCTTGTTTAGGATGACACGGATATTGATACGGCCAGGAAATCGTCCGAGGTATTCCCTACACGTGTCGCATGGTATGGTCTGTCGGTCTGTCGTCCTTCCCCGCAAGAGCACATAGGGTTCGAGATACCAGGGAGTAGGGACCTTCCGAAGTTCCGATCGAAGAGAAAGTCGTTATGTTACCTAAGGGACCTGCCCTTGGTCTCCTCGCGCCAAGAGATCTGCCATCTCTTGTCAAACTCTTGTTGGCCATCATCTCTCTTGAGCGTGGCCCTAGGAGGTAGGAGGTAATCTTGCCCTTCTCTCCCGCCCGTGGCTTCGTTGGCGGCCACGTCCGCAGCCTCGTTCCGCTCAATACCTTCCATCGTAAGAGGGTATCTTAGATCTATCTAGCGGACCGTGACTGCCTCTGGGCCTGTCCGCTGCGGTAACTTATTAGGAGCAACTTTCCGAAGCGAAGATTTGTCCCCTTGCTAGGTTTAGAGCTCCCTAGTAAGCTCTCTCGAAGCTTCCGCCAAGACCTCATCACATGATCAGCACCACTACTTCACTTCATTCACAGCAATCCCCCTTTCTGTCACCTTTAACCACGATTCCCTCGTACCCGCCTTCCGCATCTTCTATCCTCGCTCGATTGGGACAGGCCTTATGCAGGTTAGCGTTTGTGGGACGGCGACACTCGAGCTTCTCCCTCTCGCCACCCGGAGAGAAAGCACCTCGTCTTTCACTTCTGTAATAACAAAGGGCAAGGTCGTCACGGGAGTCGCTGAGATGTATGGCGCGCCAGTGGATGTCTGCGTTGGACACGAATCGCATGTGTTGTTTCCACTTCCATTACCATGGATCTGGTACCAAATATCTCCTTACGGATACGGTTCCCGCCTCCCCGAGAAGCCAAGGAGTAGAAATTCTCCGAGGCGAGAATCTGTACCATGCTCACCTCACCTCTTCGTGAAAACAAGAACACTGCATCGTTTTCAGTGGAGAAGTATGCAAGACTGATGTGTACCCAGAGCAGAAGGCTGGACAGGGGGGGAGGTAAGCCATGTAGACGAAAGACGTCGTCAATGCATGAGAAGTAACAACGATCTGTTGTTCAAAGGGACGGTGCTCTCTTTACTGCCTGCAGCTGTCCCCGGCTATTGCAAGACGGCTACGATGCTCTCTGCAGAGCCTTGAGAACCTGCCATGTGGCTGGCATTCATTGGTTTCGTAGTCTTTGGTCGACGAGCGGAAGTTATGCATTCCGTCTCGAACAACGGTACTCCAACACAGGGCCCGTGGTCCGGGTCAACGCCGTGCTTGTATGTTAATGTCATGCATAAGAATGGCGCAGCTTACTCTGAATGGCGGTGAAGGTCCGATGCTGTTCGACTCAACGCACATTTGAGATAACAGTAGTGGCTTCGGGACAATGGCTAAAGACCAAGGTATCACATTGAAGTATCCCAGCACAGTGAATCACTGCTGATATGTGCTGCCCAGCCACCCTGCACCTTTCCAGCCTGAACGAAGCTGGAGCTGGGGAGACTTTCAGTGCCACCTTAACACAACCACGGGACTCACAGGTTCTATCATGTCGACAACATGGGAGACTGCTGAATCACTGCAGGAATCTCAGCTGCTTACCATGGAAATGAGAATGTACGTAGTACTACGGCTGGAGGAAAAGCCTTCCTTGGTGAGGATTGGAGTCCATGGCGAGCTACTGCATGCACTGAAGCTCTATCACAACCATCCTGCGAAGTCACAGGCTATCAGCTCATCAACATCATGGCGGACTAATGGGTGACTGCATGAGTCTCACTTGCTACCTAGCCATCGATATATATATGCGTACTCGCTATGTGTACGGCCAGGAGTCACTCCTAGGTGTACAGCCACAATAATCTTGCTCAATCCGGTTCGAATCAATTCATGTTGTCTGGGTCAAGCTAGGAGGTACTGTCCCCTCTACAGGCTGTCTGTCCTACCTCCCTTCGCCGTCTACTGGCTCTCGGCTCTTCAAAATTGTGGTATACCAGTCCATGTCCGCAGGGAGTCTCACTCACTCTCCCAGCATGTACACGCAAGCCAAGCCTCGAGAAGCTAGACTCTGCGAGAACCGAAAGAAGCTGTTCTTCTTCTGCCCGCTCGGGAGAGAGAGAGAGAGAGAGAGATAGAGAGAGAGGAAATTTGAAAACTGGAAAGCTAATTGATGTCTGCATATAGTTTCGAAGAAACTTCAAAAATCCAGCAATTGTGCCATGATCCTAGGAAGGGAGTATGTATGCTTGTGAGTGCTAACCAGCTAGCCAACCTGCAAAGAACCTTGTTGAAAAAACTGCTTTGTTTTGTTTTTCTGGCTACCACTCAGAGACGATTATATCTCTTGGAAAGCTAATAGACGTCCGCATATGTCTCGGAGAGATTTCCTAAGAAATTTGCATTCGTGCACATTTGGAGACTAGGTACTGCTGCTGCTGCTAGTGAGTGAGTGGTACGGGTAGAGCTCGAGTGCTACCTCCTACCAGCCTGTATAAAACTTGAGAACTGCTTTTTTTTTCTGGCTACCAGTCGGAGACGATTATGTCTTTTGGAAAGCTAATGGACGTCTGCATATGTCTCGGAGAGATTTCCAAGCAAGCCTGGTAGTATTACTACTGAGAACTTGGAGACTGCTGCTGCTGCTGCTATCAATACGGGGGGGGGGGGGGGGA
>NW_016017385.1:1088313-1124405 GCF_000320565.1 Sphaerulina musiva SO2202
GGGGGGGGGGGGGGGGGAGCTCGAAATGTCCCAGCACGCTACCTCTGCTGCGGTGTATGCTTGCTTGATAACAGTCCCATCTTGCGGGTGAAGCTCTATTTCCTCAAACTCTTTCTCTTTGTCTTTCTCTGGTAGATCTCGAGTAGGGGTTCTGGGGAAGTTGGGTGGTGTCTTGACGTGGTATGGTAGGTTGTAATAGAGAAATGAGATGAGAAGAGATGAAATAGATGGCTATTTAATGTTAGATAGAGTGAAACGGAATGGAATGGGTTGGAATGAACTGGACTGGAGTAGACTGGACTGGATCTGTTGTTAGTAGTAGTAGTAGTAGTAACAAAGAGGGCTTGAATTTTTAGCCACGGTCAGACAATCGTCTTCAATTGGATTCTGCGGCGGTGAAGAAACAGCCTCTCATGGGCTTCTTTATTTTGAGAGGGGGGATGGGAGCTATCAGTACACGCTTCTCCCCAGACAACCTTACTTGTCGCTACAACAATAATTCCCTCTCAATCTCTTCAAGGCGTGCCCAGTCTTTCCAGGCCCTTTTCAAGGTTCTGAGGAGTCGACGTGGCAATCGCATGTTAAGTGGACCACCCAGAGTCTCCATGAGTTCCATTTGGCCCTCATGGCTCAATTCGTAGCGGAGGAAACGTTCGTTAAAAGTGGGCGGCTCTTCCTCTTCGCTCTCGAGGAGCTCGTCAGTCTCGGCGAGAGAGATCTGCTCGACAAGAACTGCGCGGAGGTCTGTTTTATGTGTGAGAAAGGTGTTCAGTACTCGCGGTATAAGGGGATATCTTGGGAGGTGAGTCTCGGACTTACGTTCCACCATGTCCCACGCTGCCCACTCTGCCCACTCTGCCCACGCCTCTGTATCTGTTTCTGAGTCTGAGTCTGCCTCTGCCTCTGCATCTGTATCTGCCTCTGCCTCTGTTTCTGTTTCTGCCTCTCCCTCTGCCTCCCTGTCTGCCTGTCCCTCTGCCTCTCCCTCTCCCTCTCCCTCTCCCTCTCCCTCTGCCTCTGCCTCTGTTCCCTGCTCAACCTCAACCTCAGCCTCAACCTCAGCCTCAACCTCAGACCCCAAGCGATCAACCACACCAACAACACGCACCAAGTCGTCCATTCTCAATTAGCAGTGAAAAAACTTCTATTCAACGCCAAATGTTTCCTTTTCGAATTTGCGGAACGTGATATGTGATTGGATCACTTCTCGATAGTTGCAATCCTGACCAGTGAAGTTTTGGTATGTGTGTAGGTAGAAGTAGAGACACTCTGTGGCAGCAAATTTCAATGCTCTCGAGCCTGAGGACCAGATCATGCAGCACGGTCCAACTCATCGTATGCTCAATTGTTCTCCGCTATCCATCTCCACAGCTTCCGTGCGTACTCTTCGTCTACAGGCTTCACAGAACGCAAGACGGGCATACTTTTCAGCGACTCTGCCGTCTTATATGTGAGTTTCCGTTGCAAAGCGTCATCATCAGGGAGACTTCCATAGGCTGTCTTCCAGAACTCTAGGAGCTTCAGACATGCATGCTGATTCTTGCTCTCACTCTCAGACTGTGATAATGCCTCAAGGCGAGTGAGCCATTCGGATGGCTCTACCACCTCGAAACTGCTCTCTTTCGAAAGCCATTCGAGCAGCTCGCGCCAGGTTGGTGTGCTACACTGGTTGAGTACGTGCACCACTCGCACATCACCAACCACGGATTTGCTAGCCATCTCGAGGCCACTCAAGCCCAGCTCCACAAATGCCTCGGCAGCGAGGTCAACAGGAAACCAGCCGACACTCTCTTGCGGCAGGGCTGGCAAGCACCCGGTCACCTTGGCACTGGAGATCATGAGTGGGTAAGCTTCACTCTTATTCCAGACGCCGTGCACAGAGTCCCCACTCAGCTGTCCGACTCGCACGACGCTGACAGCACCACGGAGTTCCGGGTGTGCCATGACAGCCTGGGAGCAGATGTTCTCTGCCACCCACTTCGAGCGAGAGTAGCCGATGCTGCCACTACTCGTGGTGTGGTTGACAATCTCCTCGGGGACTTCGATGCCCGGGTGAATCCTGTCGTAAGAAGCAACAGAAGCAGTGCTGGAGCAAAAGATGAGCTTTGCGGGAATAGGACGCCCACACAGTGCAGTCCACTTGGAGTGTGCCAGAGCCAAGCTGAGCAGTGCCTGGAGACCTGCAAAATGCTGTCTAAAACCCGGCAGAGGCAGGATGAAATCCACAGCCCAGGCCATATGGTAGATGAGATCAACCTCTTGCGCAAGTTCTGTATACGTCTGCGCCGAGAGACCCAAATGGGGATCGGACAGGGAGCAGGTATGCACTTTTATCTTGGGATAATCTTTCGCGGATATCGATATCCGTCTGGAAGAAAGAGCCTTCCTTACTCGTTCTTCGGCCGCATATCGTGAAGCCCCTCGAAGGAGGAGATGAATGCGTGACACATCCGGGGACTTGATCAATTGGCCTAGAAGCTGACTTCCCAGCGAGCCTGTTGGACCGGTGAGTAGCGCAATCTTGCCCGGGGTGTGTTTTTGCCAAGCAGGCGTTGGAGGTGGAGTAGGCAAATCGCTTGATCCAGGGTTGCTCACAGAGTTGAGCGAACTGTATTGTTGCACGAGCCCGCGCATCAGCTCAGCAGGGTCTTCCATTCCTGCTTGGGGTACTTTGCGGTCATGCCGCAGGTCGATTAGAGCCTGGCTCAGCTTGCGGACAGATCCAGTGTCCTGAACAATAGTCAAAGGCAGTCGACCAGAGGTCTCCGGTAACAGTCTTGAAACAGCATGCCGTATTTGAACGCTAGCTACCGAGTCTATACCATAGGCGAAGAGGTCGGTATCGGACTGTAGTGAAGCAGATGGACTGTCTGAAGAGCTCATTACAGCACGTACGGCATCAAGCACAAATGATTCGACCTCCACGTCAGCGATACTGCTTCCTCCCGACGACGATCCTTCATATGCTGCCTTGATTTCTGACGCGTACTGCTCTTCTGCCAGCTTGCGCATCACTGTGCCTTTGCTACTCTTCTGTAGCGGTGTTTCAATGTAGGGCATCATGAGGAGGGTACTGCTCGGTATTCGAGCGTGTTGCTGGCTCCCACGGTTGAGCTCCTCGACCTGAGGGCCGATTTCGTTCAACAGCTCATCGTCAGATTTATCGGCAGCCTGAGCGGAACGGAAAAGCAAGGCGCCAGGGTATGGTTTGCCTTCGCCAAAGATCAAGACATCTTGTATCGATATTGACTTGGCGGCAATCGCGTCTTCGAGCGGCGCAGGATCGAACTTCTTGCCAGTGACCAACGTCAATTGCGAATCAGCCCGAGAATCATATCGCCAAGCGTTAGGAATGCTCGCGTGTGGCCTGAACAGATCGCAGGTTGCAAAGGATCCATCGTCACCGACTTTGTCTGTCTTTGAGATGTGCGGCCAGCTTGGGGGCACCACAAGCTCGTATAGACCTCCTTCTCGCGGCTCAAAGCTGAGCTCTCCATGAGCTCGCAAGAAGTCCCATGCTTGGTCTCTTTCGTACTCACGATGGGACGACATCAAGAAGCCACACTCGGCACTTCCAAACCTCGAAGTGAGATTGACGCCTTGCCTCACCAGGCGGTCGCCCACTTCAGACGTCAACGCTGCACCGCCGACGGCTATGATGTCCATGGCTTGAAGATGCTGCAGTCCTCTGTCGTCAGAGGCCATCATTTCCAGCACGTAGGGCACGGATGAGAAGTATGCGACAGGGGGCGTGTCAGCGGTCCGAGCAATTTCCAAGCACTTGATGATGTTGGTCGCGGTAATCGGGGCACCTTTGCCAGGGAACAACCATATGAGTGCATTGCTTGTCCAGGCGCGAAAGAGGTCAGCGATGCCTCCATGGTATAGAGGTGTGGTGGTGAAGGTTGCGTGCCCAGACCCGTCGAGTCGAGGACAGGCACCGGCACCCGCAAAATGGGTCTGTGGAATGGGCTTCGGGATGCCAGATGAAGTGCCGGATGTATGATGTAGATAGGCAACGTCGTCACTTCCTACAGGAAATGCACGCGGAATTCGCTGTTGTGCTCTTCGAGCCAAGGAGTATGGGTCCAAGCCACCAGCAGCGAAAGGCAAAAGGTGGTGTTCCAGACGCCATTCTGCGGCCTCTGTATGCTTGACAGCGTCTTGGGCAAGGTCTAGGTACATGTCATCGTAGAATATATATCTGACGTTGCACTGCTGACTCAGGCTTGCGACAGCACTGGCGGGGCACTGTGGTGCGATCAATAACACCGGATGGCCGAGTCGCATCAAGGCCAGCCATGTGAACAGGAATTCGACTGTGCTGGGACAGAGTAGAGCGACAGTCTCCCGTTCCGGTATGCTGATTCGTTCAGATATGATCTGCGCGGTGGCATAGGAGCCCTGCAAGACTTCTGCAAAGGACAGCACGGTATGGCCCCATTGTTCAGAGACATCTGGACCGGCGGGATGGCAGAACCCGACCGCAGGGGCGTGGGGGAGGGTGTCAGCGGTATCCTGAATGAAATCGTTGATGTTGGTGAATTTGTCGGCCGTCCTGTACAACACCGCCTGGCCCAGGGTACAGGTGAAGTAGACGGGAGCTGCTGACATGGCCGCCGCCTCCTCCTCCTCCTCCTCCTAGCGGCCAGAATGCACAAGGTACAGGTAGCCTGGTAGGAGGTAGGGTACTGTAGGTAGTCGTGGTCGAAGGAGAGTTTGGCAACATTCCAACCAAACAAGCTGCTTGGACCCGACCCCGACCCATACAGGACAGTCCAGTAGCTCCGTAGTACCGATGGGCAAGTTCCATATCGTTGACATCATTGCCGGAGCCATTGATTGTGATGGCCGATGCAATGTGGATGGCAGAGCGGGACGAGAACGAGGGAGGAACAGTCTAGCCTGAGTCTACGCGGTACTGTGGCACCGTGGCACAGTCTCGCCAAGCTGGATGGAACCACGGTCCTCATCCATCAAATATTGATTAAGTTAGTTCACTCTATTGGACCACGAGTCTTCCCGCACTGCAGGCAGCCTGAAGAAAGCGAAAGGTCATGTCGTAATGCATTGCTCATCCCATTTGGCGTCCAGACATGCGGCCATACATTACCTCCTACCTGTATCCAGCTAGTGCGTGAAATCAGCAGTGCCATTCATGTGAATGTGAAGTACCTGTACTCATAGACTAGACGGAGGACTAGAAGTGAACTAAAAGGAGAAGGAGAAGGAGGTAAGAAGGCAGAGCGCAGAGTGTCAATATGGCTGTAGGCCAGACAGTGAGACCATCGCCCTCATCCCGAGTCTGGATTACATTGATTACTCGAGGATCTTACCTCCCAGGCGTGGTCTTGCTTGTGCACTCCCTCTACAAGCATGGCTCCCAATATCCGATCATTATCCAGTACACTTCTGCCCTTTCCGAGGACTGCATAGACTGCCTCCAAAACCTCGCCGCCATCTACCCTCTATGTCGGACCCAGCTAGTACAACCGATCAGTCTTCCAAAAGACCTCAAGCCAGTGGCTGGGAGATTCGATGACACTCTGACGAAGCTCCGCGCTTTCGAGCCGATGGACGACTCACACACTCTGGCTGCTCTGCAACTCCATCAAACTCCCGAAGCGGTATGCTTCCTTGACGCAGACATCATGATCTTCAAGAACCCCGACAACATCTTCGACATACCCCGCCCCGGCCCTGACTGGATTCTCGCGCATCATGCCTGCGTCTGTAACGTGGACAACGACCCTTGGGCGCCTCCCGAATGGAATGTAGAGAACTGTCCTTGTACGCCTCTCGTTCACCCCTCCGCCTTGAAGGCTCCCGTGCCACAAGCAAAGACTCCCGGCCAAGAGATTACCTACCAGCTACTCAATTCCGGAGTCTTTGTATGCACACCGACTCGGGAGGTATGGGAGAGAATCGACAACTTCCGATTGACAGATCCGAGAGTGGCAACATTCACTTTTCCAGATCAGAACTTTATGGATGTTTTCTTCAAGGATCGCTGGCTACCGCTGGGCTGGCAGTACAACGCGATGAAGACGCACAGATACTGGCATTCGGCTGCGTGGAGAGACGACGAAGTGGTGGCTTTGCATTACATTGTCGATAAGCCATGGCAGAAGCGCGGCGGACAGGGCTATCTCGGAAGGGATGGAGTCACGCATTCGTGGTGGTGGAAGGAATTCGATCTGTGGGCAGGCGATATGGAGGGGAGGAAGGAGATGGGGGAGAAGGCGAGAAATGTGTTGGAGGTGGTGAAGAGCTACATGTATACTGGCAATGGCAATGGCAGTACTTAATTCTGCTCATTCTTGCATGAAGAACTGAAAGAGGACGCTCGCATTTGAACAACTATTCAACTGAATCTGTCCACTGTTTAATCAAAATCTGATTAGAACCTTGGCCTGGTCTACCTACCTCCTAGTATGACAGCAATACCTATACTTCACTGCACGGATCACAAAGCCACAGTCTTGGCACGAGAGCAATATCGGTAGGATCCGCCAGGAGAAGCAAGCGACCAACTTCATGTACCAACCTCCTCTACCGCCATGTATCCTTCAAGAAACCGCATTTCTGACCTTTCGATGATAAGTATCACGGATGGCTCATCGTGTCGACGCTTATTCCACTCGATTGAGCTGATCTTGCGAATCATGGGTCTTCATCATGATCAACATGCCCGTGGACCTCGATGAGAGGACGAAGGACGAATTACCTACCATACCTTAATGATGCAGGTGTATCCTGTTCGATATGGACAGACTCCACGAGAAGACCAGCTCTAGTGACGCGTCGCAGAAATACTTGGGAGGTAAGATATACATGTAGGGAGCGTAGATACCCAATGTCATCATGCTGCTGCTTCAACAACAGCATCGCGTACTTACTCTTACACCGCCGCCTCGTGAGATCCAATGCATCTTCTCCTCCCCTCGGATGTGCTGCGCAGTTCCGACTCCGCCCGTCTATACTGCAGCGCCAAGTCGAACTACAAGCTGCCAAGTCGACCAAGCCAAGGAACAAACGTATGGGGATTTCTATCGTTCTGGGAGAGACTTGACTACTGTGAGGACCTGCCACTCCTTCTCTTACCTTGGTCCCATCATCAGCATACCCGCTATAGCACTCGTTTGTGAGAAGAACTTTGATACCGAATATCAAGAAGAGAGCAGCCGCATCCTTGCGTGAACCAGCCGATAGAAGACACCACCAGTACCCCCGACAATGTCGACCACCTGCAGATCAGGCTCTCGCAAAGAGGACTACAATCTCTCTCTCAGCATTGGGGCACTGTTCATTATCCTCGCAGTCTCTGCCAGCGCGTGTGCGTTACCCATTATCGCATTGAAGGTTCCCCAACTTCGCATTCCGGCGAAAGCGCATTTTGGCTTTAGACATTTCGGAACGGGAGTTCTCATCGCCACGGCGTTTGTGCACCTGATTCCGACGGCGTTTGTATCGTTGACAGATCCGTGTCTGCCGCCGTTTTTCAATCAGCAGTATCCGGCTCTGGCCGGTGCGATTGCCTTGGCTGCGATCTTTATGATTACGATTGCGGAGATGATATTCAGCCCCGGGCGGTCTCTGTGTTCTGGTATATCTCCAGATGAAGAAGTTGTCGTGGGTCCTACGAAAGATGTCAGATCGGTCTTCACCGGAACCCCCCCGGGGTTGTCGGAGGAGATTACGCCAGGTAAGTCGAATTTCTGCTTTGTACCATCAGTAATTCCTTGTTCTAATCAATGCACAAAGCTCAAACCACTCCCCAATTTGGACGCACTCGATCGGGACGATCCCAAAGCATCATGAAGACCGTAGAGCGGAGCGCAAGTCTCCCATACATCGACACCTGGCAGCTCACAGGGAAGCCTACCCACACGCACGTCAACACCCCCGCTCTTAACAACAACGACAGCCTCAGCCCCATGGAATCCGAAAAATCGTCCTCGGAACAACAACAACAGCGCAAAAAGCTCCTCGTACAATGCCTCCTCCTCGAATGCGGCATCCTCTTCCACAGCATCTTCATCGGCCTCGCTCTCGCCGTCTCGGTCGGCAGCGAACAAGTCATCCTCCTCATCGCCATCGCCTTCCACCAAGTCTTCGAAGGCCTGGCCTTGGGCTCTCGCATTGCAGCCATCACGTGGAAACCCCACGCCATCCAACCCTGGCTCATGGCACTCGCATACGGCTGCACGACACCACTGGGCCAAGCCATTGGAATCGCGACGAGAAATTTATATGATCCGAATTCGGCGACGGGGTTGGTGGTCGTGGGCACGTTTAATGCTTTTTCGTCAGGTCTATTGGCATATACGAGTTTGGTGGATTTGCTTTCAGAGGACTTTTTGAGTGATCATTCGTGGAAGACGTTGAGAGGGAATAAACGGGTAGTGGCGATGGGGTTGGTGTTTTTTGGGGCGTTTTGTATGAGTCTTATTGGAGCCTGGGCGTGAAATATTCTCCACTTACCTCTTAGGATGTATATATTCACACAAAATACAGGTATGCATCTAACTGGGGGCTTTTCTTTTATCTTTCTTCCATCTACAGAAACATCAAGGTATTAATCTTTTCCACCTTTTTTGCATTTTTCTACTTAATCTTATAGTCAGCCACCTTGTAGTTTATAAAGTCACCAAGGTAGACTGGTCACTAAGAACGCCCAAATCCTTGTATGTTGCATTTGCGTTCCCCAAGTCCAAACCGTCTACCCCAGGTGTTCAAAACTCCAAACTGTCCATCATCTGGTTCATCTCTCGCTTTCTCTCAAAGCCTCAACAAAACCTACGGATCACGCTAAGGTACAGTACCTGGGTACCTAGAGACAGGTGACAACGAAACCCGACCCTCGCTCGCCCAAACAGCTCATACATCCTGTAGGGCCTGTGGGTATGCAAGGTACATCATACATGTAGTCAGTCAGCGTCTCAAGCGATCCCTCCCCAACCGGCTGACGACTTGATGACAAGGGAACTGACAGGTGACAACCTAACAAGGTAATGAACAAGGTTAACAAGGTATAAAAAGAATACGATCCGAATGTGATGCAGAAACAGAAAATCTAGCACATGGAAAATTTCCGGTTCGCGCAACATCCATAATATACCTGGTTCGGAAACCAGGCTGGGGCTTGTAAGATTTCTGGGATGATGAGATCCTTTTTTTATCTGTACAAAGGGATTGTTGTTGGAGTCGATGGACTACTTTTTACGATCAAAGGCCCTTGTTGAAAGTATGTTACAAGCCCCTTGAACCTGGTGGAAGTGGCTGTTCGCGCTGGGCTTACGGGCTGCGGACGAGGATGTCTGGAATTTCATAGGCGATGCGCACGCAGAGTTCTTTGGTGATGGGAGGCGGAGTGATCTACTCTTTTTCTCTTCATCTGCTGTCGCTGCTGTTGTCGCTTTTTTCTTCTCAAGGACAAGCGAGGCTGATAGGATATAAGTTTCGAATAACAGAGTATTGGTCTTGTATCGCTCATATATCTGTTTTTTCTGTTTTTCTTTTCCAAGAACATACAGACCTACCGTTGTCGTTTTGGAATCGAACAAGCAAGCAAGCAAGAGAACACACCAGACGCAGTAACACCAAAAAAAAAGAAAAGAAGAAAAGAAGAAAGAAAAAAAATGCGCACTTCAAACCTCTTCCCCCATCTCCTAACAACAACCCTCCTCACCTCCACCGCCTCCGCCGACTTCTTCGTCTCCAACACATCCGTCTGCATGGGCGCGCGCCCCTTCTTCTCACAATGCACACGAGGCGTCAAAGTCCTCTCCAACATCTCCAACAACACCGCAGACCCCTCGCCATTTTCCTGCTCGCACCTCATCCACGCCGAAGACAACAACTACATCCACAACGGCACCATGGCGCCCGTACGCGGCGATCCGTACCCAAGTTCCGTGGGAGGCGTGTGTGGTTCGGGACAGTTGAATTTCGTGAGAGATTGGGAGAGTGGGGAGTATGTGGTGAATGATTTGCAGGGGAATGTGGTGGGGAATTGTGTGGCGGAGAAGAATGTTACGGATCCGGAGATGCATGTGAGGTGTAGTCAGTGGGTGGGCATGTTGTATTTTGCGACGGCGTTTAGGTGTAAGAGTTGGATTTGTGGATGAGGAATACACCTATGTGAGGAGGGGGGAAAGAGGTTGAGGTACCTGTATGATCGATAAGGGTATATCGGGAAAATCGGGGAATGAGGATTTTGGCGGCATCTCGGGATCTGCGAGAGGTCTTTTCTTTCTTGAGAACCACCAACCGGGAAATTGTTCATGCAGTACCTACGCCAATTCTGCAAACGGTACGACCAGCCCTCAACCGTCTCAATCCTTCGTCGCAGACTGGTACCTCCTACCAACTCCGTCCCCCAACGGAGACATCTCCTCCCGGAGCTGCCATCGTGGACCTCAAAGAAGAGGACCGGCTCTCGCCACAACCGCCACACAAGACTTCCAAGCACCATCTACAGTGCACTGCTGCATACCGAGAAAGAAAAAGAGCGTTCGCGATGCCATGGATCATGAATGGCCAGACCGTGTTTGTTCCCATGTCACAGTACCTCCTAGGGGAGCGGAATAAAACTGGTCTTAACTCTGCGGGCGGCCGTTGATGGACCACCCAGGGGGAAGAAAAAAAGGCGACACAAGTCTCCTCCTGATAAAAAAAAGAAGAAGAACCAAATTGTTGCCCTCTTGACCCACGACAGAAATTCATGCATTTGTATACTTGGATTATATCGGCTGGTTAATTCATTCCTAAGGTACCTGAAGGTACCTTGCTTATAGAATACAACACCCTCTCGAAACCACAAAAAATACTTGCCTACCACGTAGGTAGGTCAGGTAGCAAACTTCCTCTTCTATCACATGTCTGACATTGCTACACACACACACCAGCCACCACCACCAAAAAAAAACAAGAAGAAACAGAGACTCCACTCCACCCGTTCACGTACCCAAGCCTCCCTCCCTCTCCCGCTTTCCATCGTGCTACATACAGGTACATGTACCCACCTCCCAAACCCGTTTTTTTATTTCCAAGGTTTCTTCTCTCCCAGGGAGGGAGACAGTCTTCTTCGCACGTGCAACATTCCCACAACCGGTCCCTTGCATGCAGGAGCTGGGAGAGGCTGTACCTCCTGTCTACCTACCTACCTTAGGCAAACACTGCATTTTGATTTAGTAGGTAAGGTAACATAACAGTTACTTACTCTTAGGTACCCTTAGGTACTAGTTAAGACAGGAAAATGTTTGAATCTTGGTCTTCTTCTTCTCTTCTTTCTTTTTTCCTTTTTGACTTCTTGTTTTTTTTTCTTTTATCCCCTCTGCCTGTAATGGTGACGGGATGTACTACCACTACTACCACTTTGATAAGAATAATCGGAATACGCGAGAAAGAGCAAGAGAAAAGAGGTGATGATGATGATGGCACCACCACCACAGCATTCTTTCCCGAGTTCGTCTACTACACCTGCAAGTACTCTGGTTGTGGAGAGGGATGGGATAGTAGGGAGTCAACATTTACAACCACAAATACAACCTCCAATACCACCAATACATCAACGAGAACGAGAACAGCAGGAAGAAGAAGAAGAAGAAGAAGAAGAAGAAGAACAGCAGGAAAGTCACACCTCACCATCTAGGAGAAGAAATAGTCTTCCTTCTTCTTCTGCAACCCACATCAGCACCCGCGACATCAACGACATCAACAGCGATAGTAGACCCCGCAACCGCAAATGGAAACGAGCCAAATACGTCTTTTTCTGGATCTACGACGATCATTGGATCTATGTTATTTGGCTGTCTGTCGTAATTCTTTTTCTAAGTGTCATGGGTTGGATTTGTAAGTTTACCTACCTTAGGTACCTACCTACCTTCCTACATGTATTCTGATCTAATAATGTGAGTTCTTCGCAGTTTATAAAAATCAGCAAAATGCTGTGGGTTGGAGTAATACAGATACGAGTGGTGATGCGACGACAACGATGACGATGACGACTGCGACAGTGGACTCGACAGGGTCTTCGTCTTCCGCCTCCTCGTCGTCTTCTTCTTCGCATGCTCCGCCGCCATTGCCGATGCGATGAGCTATCTCTGTCATCAGCTTCATACCATTCAAGAGGAGGGAAATGAAAGAGAAAGGGCAACTAGAAACGGATGAAGAACCAAGAGTGTGGACCGAAGGATTCCAGGAAGGTTTGGACCCTACACCCACCTCCCCGCAAACTCAATCGCAGAGCACGCCCTCCGGATTGCTCTATTGAGCTCAGCTACAGTCATCATTGCAGCAGCCACACGCATGGCATACGCTGATGTGATCAACATCGACATTGAAGCAAGGAATCCTCTGTCACAGCCGGGTAAAGGGCATAAAGAGGAGCATGCATTCTCCGGGAAAGTCTTCGGCTTCGGATAGAATGCGTGCGGGGTGACACGAAAAGAATACATATATGTAGAATCTGGGAAGCATGTGAGACAGATGGGATCCGGTTTGTGTGCTGGTCCTGGTACGTTGTAGAAGTCTTGAAAATGAGAACTTCGACTCTGGCTTTGTTGGCGGGTGTAGTGTCTGCACAGGAGACTGTCAATCGCACGTTGACGAATGGATGGGGCTCTGTTCCGCAACAGCGGCATTACATCAATGCGACCCAGGCGTGGACGGCGATCGATGCTGCTGTACAGCAGTCGATGGCTATTGGGTACGTCTGCGTGCGGTCTTCCGATTCGAGCGCTCCAGCTAACCTCCACAGTGTCCCAAACAACATCGCAATTGTAGACCCTTCTGCGCAACTCGTTGCATTCCTCCGGATGGACAACGCTTTCCTCGCCAGCGTCGACATTAGCATCAAGAAAGCCAAAACTGTTGCGCTGTTCAATGGCCTCTTCCCATCATCTGGTTTCTACAACCGGTCTCAGCCTGGTGCAGGAAACGACCTTTTCGGCATTGAAGAAACAAATGATGGCCTGGTAGTCTTCGGTGGGGGGCAACCTATCATCGATGCAGATGGATATTTCATTGGAGCGGTCGGCGTCAGCGGTGGGACTGTTGCTCAAGACGTGAATGTCTCAGTGACAGCGGCAGAGGCGATTGGTACGACGGTGCAGTTGTGATGCCGGGTAACCCACACACGGGATATGGCAATGCAAAAAGGCGAAGAACGAACGTCGGCTCGACAAACGAATCAGATACCTTATAGGTAGGTTGGGACGTCTCATGCGCCTTTCAATGCCATGCTTCCAATCACAAACGCTTCGGCCTCTTTTCCAAGCTGCACCGCTTCACCTTTCTTGGGTGCGTCAAGTCGGTATATCTTGCGAATTCTGCCAGCATCGTGGATGGTCGCCAAGGCCTCGTCTGAT
The DNA here is from genome assembly GCF_000320565.1 of Sphaerulina musiva SO2202. NCBI lineage: Eukaryota > Fungi > Ascomycota > Dothideomycetes > Mycosphaerellales > Mycosphaerellaceae > Sphaerulina > Sphaerulina musiva. Next base: position 1,101,687 of record NW_016017385.1, read on the forward strand.
AGTTTGGTGGGTTTGCCTTCCACATTCTGCAGGAGGTGCTGCTCAACCGCGGACCTGTCGCCGGCGACCTTGATCGCGACAATGTTCTTGCTCTCATCCTGCACGCCAAAGCGTCGGAAAGACTCGCCAATCTAATATGCACGTGAGTCTATATATCTTTAAGAGCTAGGTACAGAGGGGACCGGGGGGAGGAGACACACATTATTATTGGGCGACATGGCAAAGACAATTTCCGAGTGCACATTATGGCTCTTCATGCGGTCGGCCAGCTGGTCGTTGATGGCTCGCCAGCAGGCAGAGAGCACGTGGGTGCGAGAGAGCAGCACGGAGGCATCGAGAAAGGCATACTGAAAGTCGGTGTTGCCATCCAGGAGCTGCTTCCGCAGAAACGGTGCGTTTTGCACGTCGGCAAAGAGCGCCACATGCAGCGGGTGATCTGGCAGATGCGGAAGCGATATTGTCTCCATTGCCGAAGTGAGGAGAACACTAGGTAATGGAGAGTGAAGTGAAGTGAAGTGAAGTGAAGTGGCAGTAGGTATGTGCAAAATGAGGGCGTGGTGTACATGTACCTGACCTACCTTACCTAACCTCTGGGTGAAATGTCGAACGCGGAGTGCAGGGCCAAGATTAACCCAGGTGCATAAGGTAGGAGGTAGCGTAGAAATACCTTGCTTGCCTCAGGTACCTACATGTACCTACATGTACCTACTTGACTGTACTCTCCGACACTCTATCCCTAGGAGGTAGTATCCCAATCGCATGGCGGTCAACAGCGGTACCTGTCCGTCGCGTAGGCTATAGACTACAGCAAGGTACCATTCAGAACTAGCCGAGTGCCCACTCCCCCGATCATCGAACGGACGCGGCTCGATTCTTATGTGCGAGCACACCGACGCCTTCGACGGCAACTTCCACCTCACACCGGAAGATGCCTTTGAGCACAAACACCGCCCTCGCCAAGCGGGATCACCTCGACGATGACAGCGGCAGCAGTCATGACCTCGATCTCGCACACATTCCGCCGCCCAACAAGATCCCTCGCACCGATGTCGACTTCTCCGCCCACCCGCAGCACATTCTCCACGAAAACAATCCTCCCAATGCCGTCGCGCAACTACAACCGCAACCGCAATTGAATGCGCCTACCTCGTCGACTTCCTCTGCTGGCGGCGCAACCAAGCCGAAGAAGGCATCTGGCGCTTCGACAAGGACAGGACAGGCCTGCGATCGCTGCAAGGTCCGCAAGATACGATGCGATGCGCGACCTGGAGGATGCTCGCCATGCATTCAGAACAATACGGAATGTAGGACCACCGATCGTATCACGGGACGCGCCACCTCGCGCGGCCACACGGAGCAGATTGAGAATGAGAACACGGCCATGAAGATGTACATCATCGAGCTACAGCAGCAATTACGAGACGGCGGCATCCAGCCCAAAGAGGCCCCTTCCGCACAGAACAATTATGGACAGTACTGGGGACAACAGCAGCAGCAACAGCAGCAGCAAGACTCGCATGTGAATAATGGCCCTGTGTATCCGGCACAGAGCCAGAATGTGCTGGCCGCGACCGCGACCGCGGCCTCGCCTATGCGCGACGATCGACAGACACCACAGGGAGGGTCATTACTGCCAGACTTTAGATCAGGCTGCATTGGAGACAATTATCTGGGCGTCTCGTCGGAGAACGGCTGGTTGAGCCCGATTGAGGGCACCTCGCTTGCTCTATTTGGCACCAAAGTCGACTTGGTCGAGCTCATGCCAGCCGATTCCGACCCAGCACAGAGTGGCATGTCCTACCGAACTTTTCTCTTGCATGCTTTCGGCCGCCAACAGGTATTCCGTCCCGAGCTCCCTGCCTACGAGCAGTGCAAGGTGTACGCCGAATGGTACTTTCGCTCCATACAGAACTTCATACCACTGCTGCACAAGCCTGACTTTTTCGCGCTGATCTACAAGATCTACCATGAAAACTACCAGGCTAATTCCGCTGAGCTCGTCATGGTCCATATGGTCCTCACTGTCATCAATTTTCAATTCTCCGTGCGCAATAATAACGAACAAGCCCGCGAGGATTCCATGAGCCACTATCACTATGCATGCAGCCTGATCCCAGATCTCATTACTGGTCACACGCTGGCAGACATTCAGGCTCTCACTCTCATTTGCTCACAGCTACGCAATCAGCCTCGGCCAGGCGCGGCGTGGATGTTCACGAATTTGGTGCTCGGCCTGGCCATCGAATCTGGATTGCATCGATCCGCAAAAGCATGGCCTAGTTCCGGCGTCCAGCAGGACCCGCACCACCTCGAGATGAGAAAGCGTACGTTCTGGACGATACTCATATTCCATGCTCACCTGAGTGGCAAGCTCGGCCGGCCAATGCCTCTGCGTTTGGAAGACTTTGACATCGAAATGCCTGAGGCGATACCAGACAACATGCCAGAAGAGAACTTCAACAGCTGGAAGCAGTGTTCATTTCGTGCCAGTATCGAAGGCTTCAAGCTGCTCAAGGTCATGATGCAGGTCTACTCCACCATATACTCGATCAAGTCGACAGGACAGTACGAAACGAACGTGCGTCATCTCGAGAAGGAGCTGGAGTCGTTTCAGGCTCAGATCCCACCGGAGTTGCGAGGCGGCCCAGAGACTCGTGACGAGGATCGTGTGTCCGCTCTATACTTGGACTTGGGAGTCGCAGAATGCCAGTTACTGCTGCATCATCCTGCGTTGTGCCGATCGACGTCACCACAGTTAATTTCTGGCAACTTGGATGTCTGTCTGCACTGGAGTGGCAAGCTCCTGCAATGCGCAATCGCTCTGAAAGGACTGAATGCTTTAGATACTACGTGGTACTCGACCACAAATTTCTTGGCCGCCATTTTCACTACGCTTTTTGCACATACTGAGCGCAGAGATCAGATGACAACCACCGACCTTCAGAGACTGAAACAAGATATGGATTCCTGGCTAGAAATTTTGGCCGAAGTCGCTACGCTTCTAGGTAAGTATCATCATGTCGTGCTCACGATACATCCACTAACATCTCACCCAGGTCTGAGCTCAAATCTCCAATCCGCTATTCGCCCAATCATCGATTTTTCACTCAGCAACATTCAGCGCCACATCGCAGCCAAGACTGCCGCAGCAGCACTACCTGCAACCTCTTCGCCCGGGGAGACGCATGCTCAAGCATACGCAAATGGCAATGGCTATAACGAGCAGTATTCCGGCGAACACAGCAGCAACGGAGAAGTGCACGGCAACCACGGTCAGGCTTATGTCAGTCCTCACGACGAACAGAACCACGGGTACCAAGCGACCGCTCAGTATGCCTACCCAGCGCCACATGAGTCCCATGTTTATCCACCAGGGGGCTTGAATGGGTACAACACTACAAGCTATGCGGACGACACGAAGCCGAACCTCGAAGAACAGCTGATGCGCGTAAACTCGCTAGCAGACCAGCAGGCTGCAGAAGCTGCTGCATCACGTGTCGGGCCACATTCGGCACCAACCAACTTCCTCGCGGCCTTTCAATCACCTACTACCCAGCCGTCCAATGGCTTCGACCAGACGCCGCCGACGGCAGGCATTAATGAGCAGGTTGGCACGTATCCACAAGCCGGGCCAGTGGCTTGGAGGCACTTTGCAGATACCATCATGCCTAACGACTACATGGGCCACGCGGGCCACTCGACAGCGTCTCTCTTGGCATTGAGTGGAGGCAAAGCTGCCGATGGCACGAATGGGAATATGGTTGCGGCGGCACAGATGGGGAGCTTGCAACTGCCTGTGAGTGATGGCGCACAAGCACCGTGGCCTCTGCTGCATTACAGCAGCGGGAACGAAGGACATTAGTCGGGTTATGTATGTTGTTGTACTTTTCGATGGATGATTGTCGACTGGCTTCTTGGGGCCTGGGTGGATATGGCCTTTTTACATTCGATTTCAGCAAGGCGTTTGGCGTTTCGCCCGGGCTGAAAAAGCCATATGGAGACGCTCTCAGACTCCACTGTGCTTTGCACGTACTCGTGCCAGACGAGAATTGAGAGCAGGAGTTTTGGGTTTTGCTGTTTTGATAAATTTAGAGATACCACCTTCGCCAATTTGGATTGCATTCGCTTGAGACATGTTACTTCGAACTGGGAGCGGAGCTTAGATAGACACATGTAGGTTAGGTACTGCATTCAAGTACCTGTACCTATCTGCATCAGGTTGCCAATCATGAGCCTCGCTGCTCACTGAATGCTGAGCTAAGCACTGTGCATCTCCTGCACGGCAGTGTGTCAGCCAAGTTCGGTCTTGGTCGGAATGCAGAAGGCAGAAAAAAATCCAGGGGAGCTCAGAGCTTCTTCAGAGGTAGTTTAGGGATATGTCGGAATTGCAGAGTATCGATCGATACTACGGTTACTAGGAGGTACCTACACTCTGGTGTTTATCCTCTCGTCTGGCGGAGGATGAAGCGTTTGAGCAGAGGAGAAGACACAATGGATCAGCGAATGCTCTAGAAGTGGCGGAGAAAGGTCAGAGAGCAGAGTCCGAGCGTCCTGCCCTGTTCCTGGTGTTTTTCTTTTGTTTTTGTCTTTGGAGATCATCGTGACAGTGAGACATCATCCATTCACGGAGATGCAAGAATGATGACCGGAAGTGCTCGTAGGAACATGAATCCTAGTAGGAGGTATTCCCACATGCCATGCTCACCACTTGACCACCTACCCACAGGCTACAGCACCCATCACCATTCATTTGCTGAGTTTGCTCCACGTCGACGGCCGAGATGGGACCGGAGGAGCCGTGAGATTCTTCTATTCGATGACGCACGAGCTTCCATCCATACACGGATGTAGTTAGAACTACACAATGTACTTGTACTGTACCGTGCCGTACCTAGGTATACCTACATTTCCTACCTCCTAGGTGTGATACAGCTACATTACATTCATTGTCACATGATGGCCGAATTCCATCTTCCAGCACTGCCCGTTGGAGAAGTGTCTCACATCGGTTATTATCATGCAGACTTGCCAAGTGAATTAAATAATACACGAAGACGAAGCAAAAAGGTTGGGAAAAACAAAAGCTCTGTCACATCCAATCGTCAGGAGAGGTCTTGTTGCCCCACCATGCCCGTTAGTCGTTAGTTCTACCTTGGTATGATGGCTGATGAGGGGCACCCCAGCAAGCAATGGGACTGCTTTGCCTACCGACTCTACGTAGTGTTGTCGCTCGACCCTCAACCAGAGAGCTTTAAAATCTTCCTCTCTCTCCCCTCCTGTCCGAAGCTCTCTCTCTCTCTCTCTCATCATACTTACTATCATCTCTTTGACGATCATCACATTGTCAACAGAACCATCACCTTCATCCCATACCACGCTCCAACATCACCACCACACAATCTGCCAAGATGGTCCAAAGAATCCCAGAAGCCGAGGGCCTCCTCGACATGCTTTCCATGAAGGGAAAGGTCGTCGTCGTCACTGGTGCCTCGGGTCCCAAGGGTATGGGTATCGAGGCTGCTCGCGGAGCTGCTGAGATGGGTGCCGACGTGGCCATCACATACGCTTCCCGTCCCGAGGGCGGAGAGAAGAACGCGAAAGAGCTTGCGGAGAAGTATGGCGTCAAGGTCAAGGCATACAAGTGCCAGATCGACAACTACGAGAGCGTGGAGAAGCTCGTCAAGGACGTCATCCAGGACTTTGGCAAGATTGACGCCTTTGTCGCCAACGCCGGTGCCACTGCGGATTCTGGCATCCTCGATGGCTCTGTTGAGGCCTGGAACCACGTCGTCCAGATTGACTTGAACGGCACCTTCCACTGTGCCAAGGCTGTCGGCCACCACTTCAAGGAGCGCGGAACGGGATCTCTCGTCATCACATCTTCCATGTCAGGCCACATTGCCAACTTCCCACAAGAACAGACATCCTACAACGTCGCCAAGGCCGGCTGCATCCACATGGCCAAGTCCCTGGCCAACGAGTGGCGCGACTTTGCCCGTGTCAACTCCATCTCGCCCGGTTACATCGACACTGGTCTCTCCGACTTCGTGGCCAAGGACGTGCAGAAGCTGTGGCACTCCATGATCCCCATGGGCCGTGACGGTCTCGCCAAGGAGCTCAAGGCCGCTTACGTCTACTTCATGTCGGACGCATCCACCTACACGACTGGTGCCGATCTCATCATTGACGGTGGTTACTGCTGCCGTTAAATGTCATACGACGTTGTTTTTTGTGACGAGCCATGAGAAAAAAAAAGGAACGGTCGGCTTTTCATTTTTGCCGTCGTGACAATTCCAGCAATTGTGAATTGCAGGGGGAAGCTACTGCAGCTTACCTCACATACACACTACCACATCCTCGAGAGAGAGAAGGGCTTGAGATAAAAAAACCTGTACCGTAGCTGTACTTCAGACTGTATGCTACGTTTTGATGAAACGACGAGGCCACTTGCACTTCTCATTGTTCATGCTCTATATCAAACCTCATGTATACCTGATGTACTCGCTTTCGCAAACCCCATGCCTTGTATATGACTTTACGTGACCAAGCACCACAATGATTTCCTGGCACCTCTATGTACTTACATCTACAGGCAAAACAATGTCGGCGACAATGCATCAATCAGACTGCATTCCATCATGATCCATCGGCATCTATCGGCATATACAGAGAGAAATAGGTAAAAAGCGGGCGTGGCATTGCATGGCATCATTGGTTTGGCATGGCATGGCATAGCATGGCAGGGCAATGTCTGCGAGATCAATCTTGGGTATTACATAATCAATCAATCAATCAATCAATGGTTTCGGTGTTAGAACTAGTCTAGAACAAGACTAGTCGGGAATGGAGTAGAGTGGAGAACTGGAGAGGGAAGCTTCATGTTCTTGTTCACTCCGCCAAAACAATAGCAGGTACAGATTAATACACCATGTAGCAGGTATACCATAACGTCTCTACGATCCATCCCATGCTGCACGCCATCTTCTACGCTCGCTTTCAACCCGAACGAGGCCCGTCGGTGATCCATCAGTACCCCAACAACACCATCAAGTCATCCGCTGCCGAGCATGCCACTCTCGTGAACTGGAGCGACATCTCCTCATACATCATCGCGCCCTACGACCTCTGCAACCAGCCGCTGTCCATCTGCAACAATGGCTATCGTGTGCTCGGCTATCCCATCACCCTCGAGCATGAACACTACCACCGCAACCGCTTCACCTTCAACGTCTGTCTAGTGCTCGCGGAAGACGACGATGCTAAGCCCTGGGAGCAGATCCTCCGGAAGATTGCCCGCTTCTTTGTGGGACTGGAGTGGAATGGCTGCATACTCCAGACGGAAGAGGACCTACCTGGCCTCAAGCTGGCGGGCGAAGCGGGCTATCCGGGAGACAGCCCAGGCAGAGTCTACACACTGTTAGAGCGCATCTTTGAGGATATGAACGCATATGGTGAAACGTGTATACGAGTGGATCATACGGATGGGCAGGACGATATACACGTGCTGAACCTGCGGCTGGAGCTGCAAAAACAATTTGCCATTGAGTCGCCGAAGAAGGTCAGAAGTTGGGATGTGCCGCTGTTGGTACGCTCAATTCCAACGCAGGGCGAGTGGACGTGGGATCTCACCCTGCAGAGGATTCATGAGCACATCGATGGCATCAGGCATGTCCGCAAGATTGCAGAACTGTCAGACGTGGAATTGAAACTGGTCAAACGTGCCGTCAAGGAATTGGTCCATCATGGTAGAGCCATCCTGCTCGATATCTTCCATTTCCAAGCAATTTATACGAGTACCGAAGAATTCACGCATTTCGTCAGCGATACAGATCTGCAGGACGAGTGTCGACACTACGTGGCTATCCCAGATCAAGCAGACGACGGCAAGTCCTCTCCTGATGGGCGTAAACCAGACACCGCCAGTGACCACAAATCAGACATTCCCTCGCGCGATCGCATCATCCTCTTATACGCCGGTCTGAGACCAGGCATTCAACTCCAAGAATTTTGCCTCACTCACAAACCAGACATCATCAACATCGACATCCGCCGCCTCATCACCTTCGGAATCATCAAAGGCTTCCTGCGCCGCATCCATAAATACGCTGTTGCGCTAGACCAACGCCGCCCTCTGTCACCTGTCTCCACCCGCTCTGGTATTCGCTCTTCTGGTGGTACCAGGCTCGCGCGCTCTGGTCCTCGATCGGGAGACGAGGCTATCCGAGAGTATGATCGTGCGTGGAAGAGAGCTGCTTTGTCTTCTGGCTGGGCTACACCTCCTTCGGGTCCACATCCTTCGAGCTTGAGTCAAAGTCACAGGAGTGCGGATCAGATGAGGACGGAGCAAGACGAAAGATTACGAGCGTATTTGGATGGCAAATGTTGTATGGATCAGATTTGCGTGGAAATGAAGATGAGTGAAAAGAGGGTACTGGAGAGGATCAGGAGTGGAAAGCTGGGGGAGGTTGTATTGTTCAACAAGTGAATATTGATTCTTCTCCATGTCTCGGCTAGAAAAAGCTACCAGACACTTCAACCAGGAACAAGGCCGAGCTCGTACCATTGCTCTCAGCGGATATCCTCGCACCGCTTTCAGGGCACATGATTAGTTCTCCAGCAGCTCACAACCACGCAGAAAGGGTTCGCCCTAGGCTGTCATGAGAAAGAGAAGACAACAAACATCAGAGCGAACTCGTGAAAGAAATTTTTCAAACAGCCCCGAGGAAAGTCGAAATCTATCTCTCAAACTTCTCAAACTCTTTCACTCGTCCCTGGGAACGGATAGGACGACAGCACCTCAACATGTCCTCCAATCGCCTTTGAGAGCCAAGACCCTGCTTTATACTGTTCTCTAGAACAGAGCTGAGAAATACGTTCACCTCTTCTCGAACCCTGGCAGCGTAGTTATCACGCTGCGGTGACAGCGTGCGGTGTGGTGTGTCCGTCCCTGCGTCTCGAGATGCTAAGAGCGGTGTGGTGCGACGCTGCGTGATGGTTTGCGCACTCGGTGCCACCCCACTCCCGGCCGCCTGTTTTTTTTTTCTTCTCCTTCTACGTTCTGTTCAGCATAGATCCACTATATTCACCCCGAGGACGGTCTGTAGGGTGGCTCTCAATCTCGGTGCGACCTTGTTCGAACCGGATAACATAGTCGTAACTTGCGTACGACTGCATTTGAGTCAGTAAGGTATCGCCGGAATTTCGACGATCATATTTACTGCTCTCCGTATTTCTGCGGTGCTGTTGAGCGTCTCTCTCATTAGTGCCAGTCGTCTCGCCAGTATCGCGCCATTAGAGCTGGTTGGCGTGCTTGGGGCTATCGCGGTGTTGACTCTGAAGAAGAAGACTCTGAAGATTCTGAAGAAGAAGAACGCTTCGTTAATGGCAAGACACATGTAGTTTTGATTTTGATTCAACGAAGTCGTCTATCCGTACGAAGCAGGACTTCCAGATCCGTACGAAGCAGGACTTCCAGATCCGTACGAAGCAGGACTTGCAGATTCGTACGAAGCAGGACTTGCAGATGCGTACGAAGCAGGACTCGCAGATTCGTACGGAGCAGGCCTTGCAGATGCGTACGAAGCAGGACTCGCAGATTCGTACGGAGCAGCACTTGCAGATTCGTGCGGAGCAGCATTTGCAGATTCGTACGGAGCAGCACTTGCAGATCCACCTGCTGCACCTAGGACATGTTCCGAGCTACCTTGCGCTGATGAAGTAACGGCGATCTCCTGATACTTCATCATCGATGTGCTCTGAGGCCCTGACCCAACTCCATTGTCTCCACTCTGCGATCCCGAAGCGCTGCCGCCAGAAGCTGCCGTCGAAGTCGTATTCAGAGAACCGGTTTTCGAGCTGCCTTGTGAAGTACTGCTGTACTGAGGTTTCATCCCTGATGCCTTTGGATCCGGAAAGATATTCGTACGACCAGAGGTTTGTTCGTCGACATTGACCACATACTCGGCAGACCAGTGCACCGTGTGCGTTAGGGTGGAGGGCGGCAAACTTTTCTGTGAGATGGTCATGCCCAAGTTAACGAGACAAACTCTGCTCGAGGCCGGGTGACTATATGCTGCAGCGGTGATATTCGTTGTGCTGTAGAATATTGTCGTGTATGCGAGTATCATGCCGGGCAGGTTTTCGCATGAGGTTTCGAAAATGGGCGTGGAGGCGACTTCTACTGTTATGTTGAGCACGGAAGCCGCTGGAGTGATGAGGGCTTCGGGAGCGGTTGTGGTCTGGGCTTGGAAGTTTTCTGACGAGGTTTTTTAGTAAAAGGCTGGGTTAGATGAGGGAGACAAATTCATACCTGAGCCAAATGGTGTTCCGGCTGCAAATGGTGACCCGTCTGCAAATGGCGCTCCTACTGCAAATGGCGTTCCTACTGCAGGTGGGTTCCCTACTGGAAATGGCGTCCCTATTGGAAATGGCGGCCCTACTGGAGATGGTGTCCCGGCAGCAAGTGGTGTCCCTACTGGAGATGGTGTCCCGACAGCAAGTGGCGTCCCAACAGTATATGGCGTCCCTACAGCAGATGGCGTCTCGACTGCATTTGTTGCTATTGAAGATGCCGGCATGTCGACAGTGCCTTGCGAAACTGTCGCTGGTACTGGATAAGTCGCCATATTGACAGTGCCTTGCGAGAGTGTCGCCGGTACTGGATAAGTCGCCGCGTCGACAGTGCCTTGCGAGAGTGTCGCCGGTACTGGATAAGTCGCCATGTCGACAGTGCCTTGCGAGAGTGTCGCTGGTACTGGATAAGTCGCCAAGTCGACAGTGTGTGCCGAGAATTTCACTGGTCTCGGATATAGCGACACCTCGACAGGCTTTGACAATACCATTGTCACTAATGTCCGGGGGGTAGGGGAGTAATGTCCATCAACTGCGGTGAGAATAGCCATAATGCAGATAACGAGGTTCCCGATACATTGCATAGTTGCTGGGCTAGAAGGTTGTAGTAACGGCCAGTGAAGTCCAGTAAAGTCCAGTGAAGTCCAGTGAAGTCGAGTGAAGTCGAGTAAAGGCGGGTGAGGGTTGGACGTAAAGTCCAATAAAGGTAAGTGAGGTGTGGTAAAGGTAAGTGAGGTTTGGTAAAGGTAAGTGAGGTTTGGTAAAGGTAGGTGAGGTTTCATATAGGTAAATGAGGTTTAGCAAAGGCCACTAAAGTTTAGTAAAGGCAAGTGAGGTCTAGTGAAGTCGAGTAAAAGGCGAATAGGTAGGTAAGCGAAAGATACACGACCTTCCAGAGAGCGGGAGATATTGATATTTAAGTATATTCCGAGCATTCCCTTACTCTCGAGAATACCCCAAAGGTATCACCTTCTCGTAGAAGCTCTACTACCACTCTGCCTCTGTGACTCCCGGGGTACACTATATTCCGAGCGTTCCTTACTCTCGAGAAGAGACTACCTGAGCCATCTGATTGAATGGCTGCCTTGGGTATATAGCACAGCTGATAGCGGTTCCATTGCTATGATCAATAGATCTCATCCCTTATTTCAACACCCGTCCAATCATGATAGGTTGAAGTGTAGGATGAGATCCATTGGTTGTGTCAATTAAGCGGCTATGAAGAGCGCTATATCAGGTAGCCTTGAATTGAATTGTTAGTTGTTCCAAAAACCTTGTTATATCGATAGCTGAATGCTGCACGTGCATGATGCCAGGAGTCACATCAACATAATAGAGTCATCAATGGAAAGCTGTGCTTAGGTTACTCAGTCAGGAGGTAATAGTAGATATTCTGGCGCGGCAAGAATTAGACTTTGTATTGAACCATTCTATTGATATTCAAAGCGGACTCAATTTCCCTCAAGAGCCAATATCAGCCAGCGTAAGCCAATATGGGAGCTTCAGGACAAGCCGGCGAGATTCCCAGGAGTTCCGCCAATGGGCCAGATGACAGTGGAGTTTTCTATGACCGCCGTGCCGGCAGATAGCGCTTCATACTGCTCCGCCGTACATGTGGTAGAGACAGCATAGATGTTGCAAGAGAACGCAGGCGGTAGCTGCGGTAGAGGTGTTCTGATATGCCAAGTATCTCTCGGGCCCTTGGTAGTGTAGCGGTCGTCTACCAAGTGCTTTCCGGTCGCGACATCGTAGCCAAGCATAGTTCGAGTGAAGATTTCAAACGTCGTCCGGGGTTGTGCAAAGGCCGCGTCATGTCCAGCCTGGAAGACTCGGCTGAAGGAGAAGTGACCTCGCTGCCGTACAGCTCCAACGTTGTTTCCACAGTCGCCGGTCTTGATGTCCGCATAGCCCGCTGAGCGGAATGCATGAGCTGCAGTCCAGTTTGCTGCGAGTGATAGCTTCTCCGCACCATTCCATGGACAGCGATAATCTCGATCTCCATATATCATGGCGACATTTATTTTCTGATTGAGGAGGTATTCAATTTTCTTCAAACCCGCTGCACGGAACGCGTCGGCCGTGCCAGCAATAAAGTTGTTATAGACCAGGTAGGACGTGCTGCTGAAGTTCAGCGGTACACCCAGCTCTTTCTGTACCCATGCTTGGTTGAAGAATCCCAGTAGATACAATGGCGGTGACGGATCCGGAGAAAGATGAGCAAAGTCCAGCGCGGACCGAGTCGTGGATGAAGAGAAGGGCAAGAGGACGATATTCGCGGCACAGTAATACTCGGCAGCCAGACATAGCTGGTTGACACTGATATTATTGCCGTAACCATCCGGATCGTAGGCGTTCCCTGCTTCGCGGCATGCTAGAATCTGATCTCGGCAACCATTTTCGGTGCTCCATGATTCTTTCGCCGCCGCATAGACATCATCGGGCAAGATGTGCAGATCATATGTATTGTTGTTTGCCATCTGAGGATACCACTCCGCCTGATAGAGCATGTCAACGCATCCATTTGTCCACCCAACTGTGCTAACAGGCAGGACGTGTGCCGCTAGAGCCCCCGACTTTATCTTGACATTCTGTTCCTGGAAGTATGCTGCGCTGAAAGGCGCATAATAACCTCCATAGGAGTTGCCCCAGAACGAGATACGCTTGTCCGACGTCTTGTATCTAGGAAATTCGACGAACCAAGTTTGAGCGAATTGCCAAAGAGTACGGGCCGCGTTTGCTGTACTGTTGGCAGTATGCATGGCGTTATCACTGGAGAAAGTGCCGTAGCGGGTCGTTAAGTTCTCGCGAGGTGGCAATCCATCGTACGCATCCAGCGGCGTCACATCGTAGAAGTCCCCAGCTCCATTGTACAGCAAATCTTTAGTGCCGTTGATCAAGGCATCGTACGAAAAACCTGTACCAACAGGCTGATCTACATATAGCATATTCACATGCTCGTTCCATGCCCAAGGGTTGCTTTCAGTGCTGTTGGAGTCCGGCAGCACAGTGCATGGTCCTCCAGATAGCGTGACTCCAAACATTGATGATATGCCTGGTCCTCCCGCAAGATATATCGCTGTCTGTGCGGTACGGGGCCGTTTCCTGGCCTCGAAATACCAGAAGAATATCGAAATGTTATACGAGTCGCCATCTCCAGAGTCGTCCAGATGTGCGCTCGGTATATGAACGTATCCTGCATAGCCTTTACTTCGTGTCTCGCATATTGTAGTCTGGTTGGGGTTAGCATAGTCAGCGTAGGTAAGGTAGTATTATTATATTGCTACTGGTATCCTCTTACCTCCTTGTACGAGATGGAGACCCCAGGTTTACTCGTTACCTGCTTGATTGTGAGTCCTTGGGGTGTCGAAGGGAATCCTGCATGCGCGAGTATCGCTAGACCACCGCAAGCCACGCACAACGACAGGAAGCCCATAATAGCTTGAGGTGACTGATTCGTGCATGCCAATGGGTCAGAAGGGTCACAAAAAATGGGTATACTTTCTTCTATAGCCGACATATTATTTGTGGCCATTGTGGAATGGCAATACGGTCTATTGAGGTACGCTTTGGACATGTCTTGCTGCCACTGACTTTGAGCAGCGTTCGCTCCATGTCCTGTCATCATCGTTATGGATGGACGAGATGATCATGGCGTATCCCAAGCGCCCCTACACTGTGATGCCTCGTTCAATATGCCTTGGGCGCCTGGCCTCTTCATCGCACGTCGAGGCTCTGGCGGCACACAGAGAGGTGCTCAATAGAGACCGATTCAGGTGAGGTGGAGACTAATCCCATAGGCAGCACCCTTGCTTCGCCACGTTGTCCTGACTCCCGTCATTCGACTTGATGATGTCTTTTCCTGCGGGCGTGCGATCATGAAACAACGAGTTGGTGCGGTGGTGACGAAGAGGGCGGTGGCTTGCATAGACAGAGGTAGGCTTGAAGAGAGACGGATCAATGTCGCTGACCTTGGTTGCCTCCATTGGGACTGCCGCTGTCCATCTCGTCCATACAGTTGATGGAGCACATATAATTCTTGATTAGCACGAGGAGCTCATGTGCAGCACAAGTACATGTACCTGACGGAAGCCCAAAGTGGCCAGCCGCCACACGTCACCCCCGGCTTTCTTTGGCTTCATCTTCCTACTACTTCTACCCTTCTACCTACTATACACCACCACACACACTCGCTATACGCTCGCCGCCTACCTCGCCGTTACCGCCGTATCCGTCGCTACCTTACCTCTCTCTTTGTCGCCGGATCCGTCGTCTTAATAATAAGTTACCTATATAACAAAGCCGTCGCTATAGCAACTCGAAGAAAGAATCTACTACTATAATACGTCTACTCTCTCTCCTCTACTGCTATAGACGTAGATAACTATATTATTCGAACCTTAGTACGTTGTTACGTAGTACGTAAACAGTAAACTCGTACGTTACTAATATACTATAGATTCCTTATATCTACTACTTTAGTAGCGCTCGGTAGGAATATATCTACGATAAATAACGGCGACGCTATAGACGAGGATACCGATACTAAGGATACTTCGGAGGATAAGGAGGAGGATAAGGAGGACGATACTAGATAGGCTAGCCTTACTTACTACTAAATCTCTACTAGAATCTCTACTAACTCGCTATATATAGGGCCGTATATACCCCCGATCTATACCTGCGCCGGCCTACTACTATAGACTCTAGCAACTTCTAGTTCTACTTAATCGAAAGATAGTAGGGCTAGTTAGACGAGGCTATAGGCGACGACGCGACGAAGAAGAAGGTCGCGAAAAATAACCTATAGAAGTTCGACTAAGCTAGCCGAATTATAGAGACTATAGAGGGTATTAATACGCTAGATCCGTATTACTAGTATACTCGCGGTCTACGCGACGCGCCGTATAAGGTAGATATAAAGAATAGTATTATCTACGCCTACTACAAGCGATATACTAAGTTAGGCTATTAGGCCGGGATACCCGTTAACGATTCCTCTAGCGATTCGCAGCGAATCGCCTAGCTAGAGGCTACTATTAAAGCGCTATAGGCTATAGTCGATAGCCTATAGGCTATAGTAGGGACCGTTTAAGATAGGACAGGCAAATTAGAGAATTAGATAGAGTAGCTTATACTATACGTCGACGAGCTCCGGCGTATAGTCTACAATATAGCTATAGCGGTATAGCCGTAGGGTAGAGTATCGATACCGGAATCGACTACGATTCCGCGTACGAATAATCAGTAGATAGGTATATATATACCTACCTATTTATATATATAGTAGCGATATACTATAGCGAGTATAGCAAGTTAGGTAGGCTACGCGCGATCTATAGCGTTTCTATAGCGAGTTAGCGAATATAAGCTAGCGCCGGGCATATCCGACTAATCGGATCGTCCGCCGACCCTACGCAAACTCTATAATATAGGTATACCGTCGTAGATATAAGTCGATAGTAGTAGATAGCTATAAAAATTAGTCTTTTCTACTTGTATCTACGCTCTATATAAGTAATACCGGGCGGCGCCGGCGGTAGCAATAGTAACCGCCGTAGCGTTAGGCCCCGGAGGCCCTATAGGCTTATATCTATCGATACTAATAGCGAGCGTAGCGATTTATTTATTTCTTACTTAGCGCTCTAGTTATTGCCCTCTCTCCGATTAGAACCGCTAGCTTATATCGCTTAGCCGTAGGCGTAGCGGTAGTACTACTCGTTACGCTCGCTACTAGTATCGCCGTACCGGCAGTACTACTCGTTACGCTCGCTACTAGCGTCGCTTCTAAGTCGACGAACTTAGGTAGCTTATAGGCGTTAGTTACGCTCTCTGTCTATAATGCCTTCTCTTTCTTAATATAAGTATTGTCTATATCGGTATTACTATCGATTTCGACAAACTTAGGTAGCTTACGGGCGTTAGTTACGCTCTCTGTCTATAATACCTTCTCTTTCTTAATAATTAGTACGCTATCGTCGTCGTCGGCCTCGCTAAGCTCGTCGTCGTCCTCGTCGTCGTCGTCGTACTTATCGGCGTAGAGCTGTTCGATACTCTCGAGGACTTCTAATACTATAGGCGTTATACGGCTACTCGCTACGCTCGCTACTAGTGTCGCGCGTAATAGTATTGCGTATAATAGTATCGCGCGTAATACTATAGTACCCTCCCTATCCTTACGCTTTTGCCTTAGTTGTTTGTACTACTAAACGACGATAATAGCTTCGTAGGTACGTATAGTAGATCTGCTAGGTAGCGGTATTTTAAATACCTCTATAGACTCGAGGACGTCGGTACTCGCGATACGTATAGATAATATACGGTTCGGCTTATTAGTCTCTAGATAGAATAATCGTACGAAGAATACGTTGTAGAAGTCTTTAATAGCTATAATAGGCTATATAGGTAACTTAGTTAGCTCGAATCGCGTAAGTATAAATTCTATTAATAGCTTCTTAGCGCTATTAGCTACTCGATCGCGATCCGTCTAATAGTTATAGAGGTCGGTATAGGCAACCGGATCGTAGTACTTCTACTCGTCGTTATTCTTTAGAGCTCGCGTAGTAACTCGCTACGTATATACTATAACGCTAATACTAAACGAGATAGCCGGAGGCAGCGGATTTAACCGCGACGATAGTAGGGCCGGCGTATGCTGCTAACGTATAGTCGGCGGTAGCGTACCGGCGTACGGTACGACGGCTATAGCGGCCTTAGCCCTAAACGCGATATTAGCCTCGTTACGTACGGTATTTACGTACTACAGAATCTTCGCGAATATCTAGAAACCCTATTAACCGTCGCTAAGTACTCGCTATATAGATCGTTTCAAGGCAACTAACCTTTACTTAGTACACAGGTACTAGCTACTACGATCGCGACGGCTACGGCTACGGCGGCGGCGGCGGCGGCGGCTATCTAGTAACCGGACGGCTACTTTCTAGTACGCGTAATAGTTCGCGTACGAATTTAGTACGTAGAGGGTTTAGATTGAGCTAATAGTACTAAGAGCAGAAATTGAACTTATAGAATATAACGCTATATCTAATCGACGGTACGACTAGACAGTATTTAGCCTAGAGGCTAGGTAGGTTGTCGGCTATAGTAAATAGGTCGGTAGAGAGAGAGAGTATATATATATATATATAGAAAAGAATTTAAATAATAGTACGTACCGTAATATATACCCTAGAGGGCTTAGCTCGCTTAGCTCGTAGTTATACTCGTAGGGGAGATACTAGCCCTATAGCCTACGGATTATTATAGAACTCGATAATACCTAAATCCTCGTTCGCGATTAGCGCGTTACTAGTATCTCTAAATGCTTCCGCCGTCTAGCGCGTAGGTATCTAATCTCTTGCTACTAATAGCTTTAGAAGCATACCGAGTATTAGCTATTGTTCTAAGCTAATATAGTTATTTACTAGGCTACGTAGGGTAATATAGGCCGTACGGTACGTACGGTCGCCGGTCGCTACGTTGTACGACGTACTACTAATAGATAGCGCGAAGCTATAGGGGAGGAGGCTCGCTTTGTACTATTCGTAGGTATCGGCGGGAAGAAAGGCCTCGAGGTCTATAGTATTAAGTTAGCGAGTACTAAGTAGGCTACGAGTAGAGCGAGTATATATACCAAACCCTTCTAGTATCCCTTCGAGCGTCTATAGAACCTCCTTAGGTATACGTATACCTTGCTGCGTAGCGCTATAGAGCTCTAGATAATACTATAATACGTAAGGAATACCTAGAATCGAGTATAGCCGATTGTTTTGCCTCCGAATCTTATAGTAATTCTATACCTTTACGAATCCTACTACTATCTCGCGGAGAATCGTAGTATAGATCGCTAGGAAGGCAATACGATCGCCTAATAACTCTAGGTCAAATTCGTTCGTAGTATTCAAGCTATAGAAGTATACGCGCTATCTATTTAGCGCCTTAGCCTACTAATTCTACTATACCTCGATATGCTAATTCATCTTACTTATACTATATCGGAAGTATTTACCGAATCGTAGTAGTAGTAACGAGGCCTCGCCGCGAGTACTACGCTTAGTATTCTCGATATCGTAAGCGATATAACGTACTATATAGTATACGTCGGCGGCTAGAATAGTCTTACCTCTACGATCCGAGCGTATAATTACCGGTACGTATCTACTATAGCGTAGGGTTGCGATATACTAAGCGAGTACCGAAACGGCCGATCTGCTAGTAATTCTAACGTAAATCTACTCTATATACCGCGCGTACACGTCGATTGCGCTATATATCTAAATACCCTAGTACTCGAACTTATAGTACGTATCTATCGAGATTGCCGCTAACGGCCTAGGTGTAATAATAGTACTATAGTACTCTGTAATAGTTCTATAAGCATAAGGGTATACGTAACAGAGGTCCGAGGTATAAAAGGTATAAACAATATACGGCTTGCTATCTAAGGTACAATAACTCTACTCTTCCTTTCTAGAGGAGGGCCCTCGCTATATATACAAGCTATTCTATTGTCTACTCCTCGCTACCGGTACCGCCTCCTCTTAGGCAGCAGCCGATAACCGGTTCCCTTAGGAACCCTCTTAATTCAGAACGTCTCCGATCGGTAGGGTATCCCTTCTATACCGGATCGCCGGAGGTCCGCGAGGGCTTCCCGGCCCGCGCGGTACGCCCCGCCCGCCTCGCTAGGGGTTCGCTAGGGCTTCTCTGCCCTAGCGTATTATAGACGCCCCCTCTTAGGGCTAATATCCCTAGTAGCGATAGGTTATTAGTCCCCTACGTATTCGCCCTACGAACGGAGGTAGACGTCTGCTCTTATCTAGGTACTGTATAGAGCTAGCGTATACCTACGGAATATCTATACCTTAGTATTAGTAAACATTGTATATAAACTCCCTCTTATATTCGCGCTATTACGAAGCGTCGCTAAGAATGTTTGCTTATAGTCGCGTCGCGAATTCCGTAGGTAGTAGTCGGGAGTACGCAGTAGTATCGCTATAGAGATAGAGTATTTTAATAGGTTCGTCGCGCGTTCTGCGATCCTCTTATTCCTTTCCTATTAACAACCTACTACGTACTAACATCCTTACCCGCCTGTAACTCTATTACTACTACTATATCTAGATAGCTATACTTCTACTTCTCGTTCTTCGTTTACTCTTTATAGCCCCGCCTCGTCCCTTAGTTTCCCTCGCCGGTTCCGCCGCTTTATTAGGCCTCTTCGACTATTATAGCGTTTACCTAGGGGTACGTAACGATTCCTTTCTCTACCGCGTACATAAAGGATATAGTGCCTAACGACTAGAACTATAGCTAGTCGGATACCGACTAAGACGAAACCGGGTACGTAGCTATATACCTACGGTACGTAAAGTCGATCGCTATAGGGCGAGTATATAATACGCCTACGTACTGCGTATATAATAGCTACGCGAATAATAACAAAGCAGGCTGTAATAGCGTAGGAAGGGTAAGTATCCGTCCGCCTCGTTAGGGGTTCGCCTTACTAACGAGTTTGTATATAGACCGTACTAAGACTCTTAAACAAGGTAATCGCCGTCTAACGCTAGAAGGATACCTATAATAAGATCTAGAGAGAGATTTCGGCTAGTTACCCGGCAAGCTCCGTAGAGGACGCGCGCGCCCTTGTAGAGGGCGACGAGGAGTACTATCGCTAGGTAGTACGCCTCTATCTTATAGCGCGAACCCTTAACAGAGAGATCTATACTATTAAGGTAGCGTACTACCGTATAGGGACTACCGTAGGTAGGCCTACTCTCGCGCTACGGTCGACCTAAGACTACTAAGGCTTACTGCTCTTAGAGCAGTTACGTTCGCTAGGACGCTATCCCGTATAGGGACCCTTAGAACGCCTCTAAGGGTCGTTAGCGGTAAGTCTTAACGACACTCCCCGTTCTCGGGAACTAGCTAACTATATCGTAGCGTCCCTCTACTACTACGGTAGACGCCTTTAACTAGACGCGTACGAGGTACTACTAGGTAGTACCTACTATAGTATTACGCCTAGACGAGGCCCCGGCGGTTCCCCGCGTATCGCCCCGTCCTTAAGCAACCCTACTAGTACTCCCTATAGGTCGGAGTTACCGTCGGGGTAGTCGCCCCGTAGTATATTCGTCTAACGATAAGGAGCTTCTAGCTATAGTACCGACGCCGGTAACCTCTCGTCGGCGCGGCGAGAAGGTACGCGAGGTTACCCTATCCCTAGAGCGGGGTCCCGTATTACTAGACTTTGTTCGAGATACCCTTCCTAGCCTACGTCGACCTAAGGCTAGTATCGTTCCTACATCGACTAACGATACGCCCTCTCGTCCGCGTAGCGGTCCTACGGCGACTACTCGTCCTACTACTCGTCCGGCGGTCCCTATCCGAGACTTACTAGCGCGTACCCCGGCGGCTCGTCGCTAACTAGTAGCTCGCGAGACCTCTCGCCGTTCGACGGCCGGTCGCCTAGTACCTCGTACGCCGTATAGTAGTCGTACTTTAAATACTGTATACTCTCTATTACCCGGCTATATAGCTAGGTACGATTTTAATACTCCCGAGGGGATCGCCGCGGCTACCTTAGACTAGGTACTATATCTATACTAGATACCTAGCCGTCCTACTCCGATATCGCCGTCGTTACGCTTAATCCGGAGGACTCCCCGATTATCCTACTATAGCGGTCGCTCTATTAAGAACCCTTAGCTATTACGTCGGTTCGATAATAGATACGACGAGGAGGATGTTAGCGATAACTAGGAGATAGAGGACGTGCCGCCGCTAGAGGTAGAGGCTCTATAGGATAGGGACCTCCTTATAACGGGCGCCCTCCGAAGTAAATCCCCGGCGCCCGTAGTACTATCGGTCTCCGTTACGCTACCCGTTCTAGCCTCTTCTCGCGTCTCTGCCGGGGCGCCGTTATTTCGAGGCTTCTCGTCCTTACCTACGGAGCGCGAGGCTTCTCGAAGCCTATTACGCCTAGTATTATATCCGGCGATTCCCTTTCGCTTTACTAACCCTCTTTCTCGAGAGTCTGCCTACGCCTCTCCTTTAGCGACTATACTACTATCGCGTCTATTACCTTCCGCCGCCTTTAGAACCGCGCCGTTAGGCCTCGTTATAGGTTGGGTTAGGTATAGGTTAGGTACAACCTAACGTTAATACCTAACCCCGCAAATAAGGTAGGTACCTAGCTTATAAGCTAGGTATAACCTAACGGAAAAAACCTAATAGGTATACCCAATAGGTATTGCGATAGGTATTACGTAAAACCTCTTCTAGATATAGAATAAACATAGTAAGCGCTTCTAGAACAGTAATAAGCCTCGTATATACCGTACTGCCTAAACTCGCTAACAATAGCTGCCGACTATGCCTGCCGACTACGAGAATTAGGAAAAAGCAAATTAATTTAGGAGTTTACAGTAAGTACTTCGACATCTCCTTCTATAGCTAATAATACCTGCCGACTATACCTACCGACTACGAAAATTAGAAAAACCAAATCACTTCAGATCTTAGGCTTATAGTAAATGCTTCAACATCTCCTTCTCTAGCCTAGCTAGAACGCGTATCTAGTGTTTAAACCGACTTTCGGTTACTATATGCTACTGCCTTACTCTCTAGGCCTTACGCATCTCTATTCTTCGCTAGGCCGCTTAGAAAGCCGGCTCCGTCCTTATTAATAATAGGGTCCTTAAACAAGTAGCTCTAAGGATAAAGCGAGCTGAAATTTTTGTCTCTAGTCTATCTCGTTCGGTAATAGGCTCTTCTATAAGTATACTTAGTATCTTATCGATACTTCCCCTAGCTACGAATTCTTACGTACCCCGATTATTCGCTTAATCTATAGCTACAGTATACGCTACCCTTGCTATATCCTCTAATTCTGTTATCTCCTCGTCAAACTCCTACTACGACTCCTCTTCTTTATCCTCTCTCTCTATATCTGGTCGACTCTCCTAGAGAGAATTAGGACCCGTCTCCTCCAAATCTAGATAATCGAAAGGATTGTAGTCTTAGCTAAGCGAGATATCTTGATCCTAGGTACCTATATCCTCGTCGCTATACTAAAAATCTGCTTGACTAAGCGGTATACCTAGTTACCTAAAAGGAAAATCTGAATTCTCGGAAGCTATCTCCTCGTCTTCTTCTTCTTAAGCATTAATATAATCGAGGAGAGCCTGGAGATATTTATCCTCTATCGTTAGGGGTACCGTATTATCGTCCTAAGTATTCTCCTTATTAGCTAGAGGATAACTAGTTTGAACGCTAGGATTAGTATCTAGATCGTATTCCGAGCTCTTATTACCGCTCGAAATTACGATAGTCGCCTGCTTCTTACCGTCTAAATCGTTCAAACCCCTATTATCC
>NW_016017385.1:1132602-1152873 GCF_000320565.1 Sphaerulina musiva SO2202
CCTTCCTTTTCCTTTTGTCTACTATCTTGTCTACTTCCTATACTTCGGTACTATCGGCGGCGATATCGGGGAACGCTACGTTCGCTAGTAGAGCGCCGGGCCTTTCGTAGAAGGGTCGTAGGAGGGAGATATAGAATACCGGGTATATATAGTAGGTATTTAGTAGGATTAGCCGGTATACCTACTAGCTATCGCCGACTACCTTATTAACCCGGAATAGGCCTAGGAATTTAAGGGATAGCTTCTTGCTAGGCTAAGTTAGTTTTAAGTTCTTTGTACTTAGGAGTACTAGATCTCCCTTAGCGAACGTCTACAGAGTATAGTAGTTATTATACTAGCGCTACTATCGCCTCTACGCTTGTTGTATACAAGTCGCTACTTCCGCTCGTACCCGTTTTAGTAGCTAGACTCTATCCGATACTACCGGTACCTCCTCTTTATAGTAGACGTCTACGTCTAATACGGACTACCGGGGATGTTTCCTATATACTATTATAAACGGCGTCTCGCCGGTAGTCGCGTATACCGTATTGTTATATACGAATTCCGCGTATAGTAGGAGGGACGCCTAGTCGTCCTATCTATTAGACGTAAACATCCGAAGGTAAGCTTCTATCGTCTAATTCTAGCGTTCCGTCTGCCTGTCTATTTAGGGATAGTATACGGTACTTAGCCGTCGTTTTATCTAGTATTAGTAACAAATCTCGGTCTAGAATACCGAGGTAAAGAGCGTACCTCGGTCGCTAACGATTCCCTTAGAGAGCCCGAATTTGGTACCTATATATGTTATAAACACTTTAGCAAAGTCCCTTACGGTCTACGTT
Source organism: Sphaerulina musiva SO2202 (assembly GCF_000320565.1). Lineage (NCBI taxonomy): Eukaryota > Fungi > Ascomycota > Dothideomycetes > Mycosphaerellales > Mycosphaerellaceae > Sphaerulina > Sphaerulina musiva. Next base: position 1,133,427 of record NW_016017385.1, read on the forward strand.
TCTTAGGCCGGAATATACAATAATATCTTCGATAGCCTATCGACAATAACTAGTATAGAGTTATACGTTACTCCGTAGTACTTCGCCGGGGGTAGCTTAGTAATAAAATCTAAAGAGATCTCCTCCTATACATTTTCTAGTACCGGAAGCGATTTTAGCTCCCCTAATAGTATCGTCCTAGGTGCCTTAGCCTTTTGGTATATATCGTATATCTTGTAGTATTCTCTTATATCCTATCGGAGCTCCGGCTAATACAACGAGCAGTAGACTAACTTTAGTATCTTATCTTCGCCGAAGTGTCTAGTAAGAGCGGAGTCGTAGAACGGTAGAAGTTAGCTATAATTTCTGCTCGGACGGCCGGCTTATTTAGGACGTAAAGCCTCCCTTAGTACCGTAGTAGGTTCTTATTATCGAATATCTAGAGGTCTAGCTTACTACGGCGGATTTACCGGGTATCCTTCTACTCGTTCCTCTTATAGGCGACGAACTCGTCCCGTTGCTATAGCGAGGCTACGAGACTTCTAAAGGGTTGCCCTACGTCGCCGCTTACAGTCTAGCTCGCGAGTAGGACCCTTACTATTAAGTATAGTATACAGTATATACATTTACTAGTACTAGCGACCGGAGTTGTATTGTATAACGGCGCCGGGGGTTCGCCGGGCGTATCCGAAATTTCGGTCGTAGACTCCTCGCTACTTACTATACTAACCTTACTGTTACGGATCCGTATAGCTATTACTATAATACCTAGGTCGGCTAATTTAAGCTTGTACTAGAGGGTTAGTAGTAATTAATTGACCGTATCGTTCTCGGTCTAATAGTCCGCTCGTCTCGAGAGGCTATCTACTAGGTTAGTCTTCCCCGGCTAGTAGTATATCTTAAAGTCGAATTAGCCTAGATATACCGCCTATCGGGCTTATTGCCCGTTTAGCTTCTATACTGTCTAAATACCCCTTAGATTATTATAGTCGGTATATACCTAGAGCGGGGTATATACGTCTACAAAGAAGTATCTCTAGACCTTAAAGCTATAGACGACTACGAGGAGCTCTTAGTCGTACGTTTCGTAGTTTCGCTCCGCCGGCGATATCTTTCTTAACGTAAAGGCGATAGGGTACTACCGGTCGTTATAGAGCTACGTTAGGATCCCGTATAGGCCGTAGTCGGACGTATCGGTTTCTAGTCGTAGAGGCTTTGCCGGGTCGTAGTAGCGGAGTATAGGGGCGGAAGTAAATATCTGTTTTAACGCCTAAAACGCCGCCTCCCTAGCCTCCGTCTATTAAAATTCGCCTTTCTTTAGGAGGTTAGTTATCGGGGCTATTACCTTCGCGTACCCGGCTATAAAGCGGCGGTAGAAGTTAGCAAACCTAAGGAATAACTACAGTTCCCTTAGGTTAGTCGGCGAGAGCTACTCGGTAATAGTAGCGACCTTCTCGGGGTCGGTATATATACCCTTACGGTTTACTCGGAATCTAAGGAACGCTACCTCGCTTTGTGTAAAAGTACACTTCTTTAGGTTAACGAACAATTCCGCCTATTCTAGCCTAGCGAGTATCTAGCGAACCGCCTCCTAGTGCTTTTCGATATTATCGTAGTAGGTATAGATAAGGATATTATCTAGGTATACTACTAGGATGTTATCGAGTAGCCTAGCGAGGGCCCGGTTAACGTACGCCTAGAATATAGCTAGAGCGTTAGTTAGCCCGAAGGGTATTTCCTTATACTCGAAGTACCTATATCGCGTTCTAAAAGCGGTCTTCTATTCGTCGCCTTCGCGGATATAGATTCGGTAGTACGCGTCCTTAAGATCTAGAGAGGTAAAGTACTTAGCGCTAGTAAGGCGTATAAGGCTTTCGTCGATAAGGGGAAGCGGGTATCGGTCCTTAATAGTAATCGAATTTAAGGCGCAGTAGTCGACGTATAATCGTAAGGTCCCGTCCTTCTTTAGTACGAACAGTAGCGGAGCCCCGGCGGGGCTAGTACTATATATAATCTATCCCTACTCTAACTCCTTACGGAGGTATTCCTAGAGGACTTCTAGCTCCCGCTAGGAGAGATAGTAGAGGGATCCGAAGGGCGGTTCCTTACTATCTATTAGTTCGATAGTATAGTCGGTTGCCTTATAGGCCGGAAGGATCGCCGCGGAGTCGTTATCGAATATATAGCGATATTCTTCTAATATAGCGGGCAGGGAGACTTGTTTTGCCTTGCCTTAGTTAATCGCGTAAATCTAGAAGGTCGAGCCCTAACCTCTCCGGGGGTTCGCTAGGCGTAACTACCCTACTATATAGATAGGGGAGGAGTCTTCCCTCGATTCGCGCTTTAACCTCTTTAGGGAGACCCTTTCGAAGCTAGAGATCGTAAGTCCCTATCGCTAGGTACTAGGACCGTTCTAGATATCGATGCCTAGGGTCTTTAAGGAATATCGGCTAAGGAGGATAGATAGACTATCCTAGTCGATACTATAGGCGAGAATCTTCGTTGTTCGGGTATCCTCGCTAGAGTCGCTAAGTTTCAACTAGAACTCGTAGGCGCCGTAGTAGTAAGTTTCGTAGGTCGATAGCTATCTAAGTAACGGGAGTTAGGCCTCGATTCGGGATAGGCCTATTTCTACCGCTACCTTCTAGCTAATCGTAGTTACTTAGGCATATGTATCGAGGGCGACCTATATAGGTTTTATACCTTCGCTAGTAATAACAGTTCCTACTATTTCGACAATATCCCTAGATTTAATAGGTCGGGGCCCCGTCGCGTCCTAAGTATTCGTAACGAGCCTAATTAGTTTTTTAGCTAGATAGGGGTCTAGTTAGGATTACCGCGCTTTAACGGGTAGTCTAGGCGAATATAACCTATCTTGCCGCACTCGTAGTACTTTAGTCCTAAGTAATCCCCTTTATCTAGAGCGGCTTTCGCGGCTGCGCCCGATTTCGGGGCTTTAGCTACGTTAGTACGCGGTTCCCTAGCATCTCCCCGGCGATCTCGATCTTTAGATTTTAGCTTATTACTACTAGTCCGCCCTTTACCGCCTTAGGTCCTCGGGTAGTTCTTCTCGATCTAGGTCGCTAGGTTAACTAACTCGTCCTATGTTTTAGGGATAGAATTATAATCGACGATCCGTCGGCGGGTCTCCGGGTATAACCGGGCGAAGAACTAGTATAGCTACTGCTCTAAAGTATACCGTTCTAGCTATACCTCGAGAGTCTCTAGGTATATTAGGAACTCCCTAAGGGACTAGTTAGTATATTGTTTAGCGGACGTATAGTCTAGGTACGCCTAAAGCAATCGAGCGTTAGGATCGTCTAGAAGGTTAAGTAGGAACTGCTTAAAGTAGTCCTAGATCGTATCCTCTCGTTCGGCCTCGGTTATCCGCTACTAGTATACGTACTAGCGATCCCTTAGAGTATACCCCTTAGCGAGGTATTGTATTGCCTAGGTATACCTCTCGGCTTCCCGTTAGAAGGACCGTAGATTCTAGAGGAATACGACTTCGTATAATATTACGAAGTCGCTATATTCCTTTAAGGACCTCCTCTCGTATTCGCTAGGGGCTTTTACCGAGCGTTTAGGAGGAGAGGCAATATCGGTTTCCGTAGTATATCGCTTATAGCCGCAGCTATTCTAGAGGTCGGCTACCTCTTAAATTAGTAGTAGACGTTCCTTTTCTACCTATAGGCAGGCGATATCTTTCTAAAGGTCGCTTAGCTCCTTACGTTCGACGATAATTTCCGGCTCGGAATCGTTCGCGTCCTCTAGCTAGATACTAGCGAGAGCTTCTATAGATTCCTCCTAGTCGAGTAGTTCCTAAACTTATCCCGCTTCGATATCCGTAGAGGAAGATTATTTAGTAGAGGCCTATTCTAGTATAGAGGGGTTCCCTAGCGAGTCGCTAGGATTCTGTCTAGTAGAACGTCCTCCTACTATTGTTCGGACCTTTCCCTTATAGTTAAGGTACGAAAGTTATTATATAATAGTTCTGTAAGCGTAAGGGTATATATAATAGAGGTCCGAGGTATAAAAGATATAAACAATATACGGTTTACTATCTAAGGTATAATAACTCTGCCCTTCCTTCCTAGAGGAGGGCCTTCGCTATATATACAAGCTATTCTATTATCTACTCCTCGCTACCGGTACCGCCTCCTCTTAGATAGTAGCTAATAACCGGTTCCCTTAGGAACCCTCTTAATTCAGAACGTCTCCGATCGGTAGGGTATCCCTTCTATACCGGATCGCCGGAGGTCCGCAAGGGCTTCCCGGCCTACGTAGTACGCTCCGCCCGCCTCGCCGGGGGTTCGCTAGGGCTTCTCTGCCCTAGCGTATTATATACTCTCTAGCCTTCTCGTATCGCCGCTAAATACTATCGGAATTAAGCAATTTAATAATACGGTAGATATAGTCCCTAAGTAGGTTAGCCGATAGCGATTTAGTAAGCGAGTAGATAGCGAGCGCCTACGTACCTCCTAATTATATTTATCTCTAAACGTAGATATATATATAGGTTCCTCCTACTATATACCTCTACCTCTAACTTAGCGAGCTCGTCTACGAGTGCTATAGCGATTAACTCTTTAGTATATACTTACTCTACTACTAGTATCTGCTTCCTAAAACCTAGCTCTTTATATATACGCCGATATGTCCTTATACTGATTTTCTAGCTATTAATCGCTAGAATTGTAACTGCCTCGCTATCTGTAAGTCGTAGCTTAGTATAGGTATATACTATATATATATATAAGCTGTCGTCTTCGTCGAAGATATCGTACTATCGACGATATAAAGGTACGGCGGCTATAGTAAGGCCCTAGGCTTATAGCCGTCGTTCGAATATACGCTCTATAATAGAAATACCGAACTACTAGTATAGATTAGCGATAATCTGCCTCTGCGAGATACCTTCTTCGAGCTACGTAGCGATATAGACCTAATAGTTATTATAGTCTATAGCGCGTAGTCCTCTAGGTACGTACGTCCGAGGCATATTAGTAGGTAGCGACGGATGCAGCGGTAACGGCAAGGTAGGCGGCGAGCGTATAGCGAGTGTATATAGTAGTATATAGTAGGTAGAAGGGTAGAAGTAGTAGGAAAATGAAGCCAAAGAAAGCCGGGGGTGACGTGTGGCGGCTGGCCACTTTGGGCCTCCGTAGTACCTAGTACTTTGAGGCCTGGGGTGATGACAAGGTGCATGTATGGAAAATCCGAGGGGTTCATGAACAGCCAGCCCAGTCGTCATTTCTGCCGTTCTGAAACACCAGCTGCAGCTCTAAGAATATCCTATGTCGTTCGTCGTTCGACATAGAGAACCTGAAGTCGAGGCAGTGCACAAGAACGACAAAGACACTCCACCCCCTTTGAGGTCCTCGCCGCATCCCTCTTCCTTCAGCTCTTCTCCATAACAAATTTTGAACATGGACGCCATCAAAGACACCATGAACAAGCTGGCTTCGTCCCTCCATATCGGAGGAGGCCAGCAAGAACCCGTCGCCGAAGCACCCTCCGAGCAAGAGTTCAAGGACTTGAAAGATGCATACGAAAAGGCCGGTCAGGGACAAGTCTTCACCTTTTGGGATGAGTTGAAGCCGCAAGAGCAAGGCGAGCTATACCAGCAAGCAAAGAGCATCGACCCACAGAACATCAACAAGATCACAGAACAAACACTACACCCAGCAAAGTCAGCAAACGACGACAAGAAGGCAGAGCTGGAACCTCTGCCAGAATCAGCCACCACTTCTACAATCGACAGCAACGAAACCGATCTGAAGAAATGGTACGACTCGGGCTTGCAGCTCATCTCAGAGGGCAAAGTGGGCGTGGTGCTCATGGCAGGTGGTCAAGGTACACGACTGGGCAGCTCAGCGCCCAAGGGCTGCTATGATATCGAGCTTCCTAGCCACAAATCGCTATTCCAGTTACAGGCAGAGCGAATCTGGAAGCTACAGAATCTGGCAAGCAAGATCCACAGCAAAGAGGAGGTTACAATTCCTTGGTATATCATGACTTCGGGTCCTACCCGCAAGCCTACACAGCAATTCTTCGAGGAGAAGAAGTACTTTGGCTTGAATCGGAACAATGTCGTCTTCTTTGAGCAAGGTGTTTTGCCGTGCATCTCCATGGAAGGCAAGATTCTGCTGGAGAGCAAGACTAAGATTGCGGTGGCACCAGACGGAAATGGTGGGTTGTACAATGGGCTGATAAATGCTGGTATTGTGCGCGACATGGAGAAGCGTGGTGTAAAGCACGTTCATGCGTACTGTGTGGACAACTGCTTGGTCCGTGTGGCAGACCCGACCTTCATTGGCTTCAGCGCTGAGAAGCAGGTCTCGATTGCGACAAAGGTCGTGAGGAAGCGCAATGCCAAGGAGAGCGTTGGCCTGATCTTACAGAAGAATGGCAAGCCTGATGTTGTCGAGTACTCTGAGGTGAGGAGAACTTCTGGAGCATTACAGGTCGTGAAGTAACACCAGCTGACACTTCCCAGATTGACAACGAGACAGCTGAGGCCAAAGACTCCAAGGACAGCAACCTACTCAAGTTCCGTGCCGCCAACATCGTCAACCACTATTACAGCTTTGAGTTCCTAGACTCCATACCACAATGGTCTCACAAACTACCTCATCACATCGCCAAGAAGAAGATCCCCACTGTGGACGAGAAAGGCAACGCCGTCAAACCCGAAAAGCCCAATGGCATCAAAATGGAACAATTCGTCTTCGATTGCTTCCCGTTCCTAGAAATGAACAAATTCGCATGCATGGAAGTGAAGCGTGAGGACGAGTTCTCGCCCCTCAAGAATGCCAAGGGCACTGGTGAGGATGATCAGGATACCTCACGAAAAGACATTTTACTCCAGGGTAAGCGCTTCTTGGAGGAGGCTGGAGCTGTGGTTGTGAGCGAGAAGCAAGGCGAGGGCGTGGAAGTGTCTCCTCTCATCAGCTATAGCGGCGAGGGTCTCGAGTTCTTGAAGGGCAGAGAGATCAAGGCGCCCGCGGTCATTGAGAAAGAGGACTGAGAAGTATGTCGCGACTATTTACTGCAAGAGGTACCTTACCTAGGTATGATTGAATCGACAGAGACTGGGACACAGGTATGGAGTACAACAGAGTGTGCTGGGGGAAGCATTCGTCCGGTCCGTCGGCGGCTGGCTGCCTACATTATCTACTGATTTCTGTGACTCTGTCCCGCTTGTTCCAGATGTGTCGTCTTCCACCCCCTTTTGGATGAGACATACATGTACTGTCTCCTGTATCGTCCTCGGGTGCGATGTAGGATGTATCAAATCGAGCTAGATGCACCGCTAGCCCCACCCAGTAGTAATTCGAGTTCGGTGGTCGGCGGTGGTGTGGAGGCCGCTGAGGATATTTGGCCTGTTCACAGCCGAAGTGGGGTGTTCCTTGTCCGCCGTTCTTTGTCCGTCCTTCTCCTCAACATCATCATCATCCAGCACCAGTCTCCGCCCATCGTTGTTCTTTGCTTTTCTTCACCTGCCTACGTTTCGTGGTGTGCGGAGAGGAGAGTCGTGGAAGAAGGTGAGTGAGCGCGTCCGTGTGTGAAACCTGCTTGCACCAGGAAATGGCCCATTGTCGGCACATCATCAATCGTTCTCCTGGAGGTTGGGATGTCCCATGCGACCAGCGAGCTACCCTCACAGCAACACCCAACATCAACACTGGGTTGCGAACATTGGCTGATCAACAGACAGACAGACAGCAGCAGCAGTAGCGGCAGCAGCACCAGCAGGTTCTTGGTATCCCCAGGTACGCGCCCCCACCACTGAAAGCAAGCCGACACCACCGTCCTTCGTCGCAGTGAAAACTTTTTGGAATCGCACGCGCCACGAGAGTTATCACCACGCCACCAGAACACGCGCCTGACGAGATACACTACAGTTGAATTAAGGACCCAGTCAATCAGGATGTCGTCTCTTTCGCGTCGAGCATGCTACAAGTGCGGCAACGTTGGACACTATGCCGAAGTATGCTCCAGCGGCGAGCGATTGTGCTACAACTGCAAGCAGCCAGGTAAAGACGCATAAACATGGATCCCTCGAGGACTCGAGAATTTAGGCTCATCGCTGTCACATAGGCCATGAGAGCAACAACTGCCCTCACCCAAGGACAACCGAGAGTGAGTCGCGACCACCACTGAGCCAAAGTAAGAGGAAAGCCGATGCTGATGTCAAATTCAGCAAAGCAGTGTTACCACTGTCAAGGCCTCGGCCATGTCCAATCGGACTGCCCAACCTTGCGCCTTCGATCGAACGGGGCAGGAGCAGGAGCATGCTATTCTTGCGGTCAACCTGGTCATCTTGCAGTATGTGACAGACGTGTCTTCTAGCAATACAGTACTAATCTGCCTTAGCGCGAATGCCCGACTCCAAATGCTGCGCCAGGTGCACCAGCGGCTGGCATCGGCCGCGGAGCTGGCGGTCCAGCTCGTGGAGGTTTTGGCGGTTTCCGAGGTGGCTTGCGAGGTGGGTTCGCTGGTGCCAACCGCTCAGCAATGTGCTACAAGTGTGGCGGACCAAATCACTTCGCTCGCGATTGCCAAGCCCAGGCAATGAAGTGCTATGCTTGCGGCAAGCTTGGACACATTTCTCGGGACTGCACTGCACCGAACGGCGGACCTTTGAACAGCGCTGGCAAGACTTGCTACCGCTGCGGTGAGGCGGGTCACATCTCCCGCGATTGCCAATCCGCCGAGCAAATCAATGGTACTCCTGTTGTCAATGCTGATGGAGCTCCCGAGGCTGTCGTTCAGCCCTCTCTGGAGCCAATTGCTGCGCCAATTGCCCCGTCTTCAATTGTCGCCTAAATAATCCCATGTTCCCATACGCGCGCTCCGACTGGCCACTGGAGTGTGCGAAACATACACGAAAGTAACGTTTCTTCTGGCCAACCTGAATTACACTCTTCTTGACTCTGCGCCTGGCCTCTGACCCTGCATACGCTACCTTATGCATTACAACCGGCATTACGGAGTCGATTTTTCTTTCCTCATCACACCAGCATTGAATTTACTCCGCATCGAGCGTTCGACACGATCTCACGAACAATGACACACGCACACACACCTCCCAAATTCATAACAAAAGTTTTCCTTTACGACCATTCACGACGAATCCCAGCATATACCTTATACCCAGCAGCTGAAAGCGAAATCCTAATGGACAAGCGACGAAGCAACCCCGAAACGAAAGGATGGAAAGAAGACGCCGGTGACGTATAGAAGCCCTTTTTGTCGATGTTGCCAGAAGACATTGTTGAGGCTACGGGCGCCGGTAGTCGCGAATATTAGTGGGCAGTAGGACAAGCAGCGTTCAGATGGGGAAATGGCGGTGGAGCGCGCGAACGGACTCCCGAAGTGAGCGAGTGAAAACAGGCCTGGTGGAAGTAGTAGGTGGTTGTTCATGTCACAGAGCAAGATAGATGGACAATCGATCGATGGTAAACTCTGTACAACGCGGTTTGCTTTGCTTTGCGTTGCCTTTTCTTTCGTCGTACTTGTTCCATACGATGAAGCCTGACATTCGCCCCAAGCACGATTAATTGGGGTCTGATACCTATATGATAAATCAGATCAGATGACAGTAGATTTGACTGGAGGGTGGAAGATGAGGCAATGCTTACTAATACGCGCGCGTGAGAAGCCTCCAGGCCACGCGAGGACGACGCAAACGCGTCTTCCACGCAATTCATACTCATTCGAGCCACCATTCATCCATTCATCCATTTGTGAACAATCTCGAGACACACGTGAGCCCATTCACCATGTCAAAACGCAGTCGGCTTCTCAAAGAGCTGCGACATGACCCAGTGAAAGGTCATAGCATGTTCCATAACCCAGACATTCTCTCGTCTCCCAAGCGCAAAGCCAGCTCACAGAATACGACACAATCCTCGCATTGCGATATGCCTGCGCGAAAACGACGAGCAGTAATGGCTGTGCCGGCGACACTGCTCGATCAATGCACCATTTGCATGGAAGAACAACTCTTCTCGCAAGGCTTCTCACTACTCACCAGTGTGCTCCATGCTGGTCTCGACACAAACGCGCCAGCATGTATACCACCACCGCCGCATCTGGCACTGGCTTCAACTTTGGCTGTACATCCATCAATGACTACGCGAACGGACGATCAGGATAAGCACGCTGCTGCCAATGCTGCGCTGCGCTATCTGCGAGACGTCGTCGCAGTAGTCGGTGTCGAGCATGCGGGCATCCGAGAGGCACTGCAATATGGAACGCCGCCCGCTCTTCGGAGCGACCGATCCAGTCGAGCGAAAACGAGGCGTTCGAATGCGGGTCAAGCCAGCGATGAGGAAGTCGAGTCCGGGAATCTGCGCAGCAAATACATCGAGGGGCAGTCGGTTGCTGAAAATGCTCAAGACTTCTGGGCTGTTGTGGGTTGGGCGTTCAACTGCAGCGTCAGACACAAGGCGAGGTGGGAACGATGGAGCGAGTGGTTGGAGTTGATGTTGGATGTGTTGGAAGAAGACTTGGAAAGATATTCTGCAAGAGGACATAAAAGCCCCGAACTTGCGCACAGTCTGATAGCGCAGTACATGTCGATAGTCGGTGCTGGTAGGAACAACAAGCGACGAGTCATGCGTGCAGTGCTAGCAGATGGTGACGCGAGGAGTATGGCAGAGTTTGGCGAGATATGGAAGAATGAGACGAGGCCAGTAAAGAAGGAGGAACTCCTGGGGAGCAAACGACGGAAGCTCGATCTCGACAACGATGACTATGGCGACTATTTGGATAATGAGTCCGAGGAGGACGAGCAGATCAAAAGTAGAATGTCACGCTCAAGGACAGCTCCCAAGAGCCGACGAAGTCGAACACCGGCCGATTTGAGTGCAGCGAAAGATGAGGACGACGATGATATTGCGTTGGAGACTGCCAGTGAAGGCGATGCCATCGCAGAGTACGGTGGCATGGATTCCATACGCCTGCGACAGAGATTTCTATCGCTGTTTACGAACTTCAGCCTCGTGGCGCCCAATCTGTTCGTTGATACCGATGAGCTATTTGCAATATACACCGAGTTCATCAGACCACTGCCCTTGAGTATTTTTCAGCAATTCGCATTGCCTTTGAGGCGGTATCTGAGCCCCAATCTCCAGGCCTCACTTAACGAGATGCTCTTCCGTCCCCTACTGGGAACGACTTCCGCTGCGGGACTTATCGATCAAGCAGAGTTCGAGAACTCTTTCGCGAGCAGTGCAGCAACGAGCACTTCGGCCACAGACAATGCCAAAGTGAGCTTGTTGACAGAAAGCATGCTCCGAGCGTTATGGACAACCGGCACCTTGACACCCAATCTGTCGCAATTAAAGGTGCTGGTTGAGCAAGGCGTCAAGCTGAGGCACGATAAGGTCGCTGGCAATGGTAGAAGGAAGACGGGGAAGACGGCTGATGCAGAGGACGATGCAAGGCTGGTCTTGGAGCATTCGGGACAGAGAATGATGGTACTACTAAATGTTCTTGCGCAGTAGGTATCATTACTGTCTTTGAGTGGAAATGGATGTAGCAGCCGTTGAATATCTCCAGCTTATGAGCGGTGTGTTTGTACCAAGTGAAGAGTGAAATTAATAAGAGGGAGGTTGTGGAAACATGGAGCTATGGGGCGTCGGTGCATCCCACATGATTCTGCCGACTCTGCCGCCGAGAGTGGGTAAGGCCAGGTAGGTACAGTAGTCACGCTTCACCGTCACTTGTTCTACACACCATCCCACCCTCCTACCTTACCTAACCTATACTGCCGTCATGTCATTCTGTGCCCGTCAGCATCCATCAGCCTCGTGTTCTCTTCATCTTTCATCATCCTTCCTCACTCCGTGAGTGAGTGAACGAGCATTACTACTTCTTCTCAGCTTCAGCATGACTTGGCGCGCAGACCTACGCCTCATCAACCATCACAATGTTCAAACCCTTCGAACTTCTCCGCTGGCGGAACTCTCTGGTGCTCTCGGCGACCTGGGAACGCTTCTTCCTTTGATGATCGCCATGGCCATCAAAGGATCAATCGACCTGGGATCTACACTCGTCTTTTCTGGGCTTGCCAATATTCTCACGGGAGTCTTCTTTGGCATCCCGCTTCCTGTTCAACCTATGAAAGCTATTGCGGCTGTGGCAATTTCTCAAGGATTCAGCAAGGAAGAAACTGCAGCTGCGGGTTTGACGATGGGCGTTGCGGTCTTTTTGCTCAGTGCGACGGGTTTGCTTAAGTGGCTCAATCGGGTCGTGCCAGTGAGTGTTGTCAAAGGCATTCAGGTTGGCGCAGGTTTGAGTCTGGTGATAAGTGCAGGAACGAGCCTGGTGAAGCCTCTGGGATGGGTGTCACCAGCGTGGGACAACCGCGTCTGGGCGATTGCAGCATTTCTGTTCCTGCTGCTGGCGACACTTGTCCCGCGAATCCCCTATGCCCTCGTGGTCTTCTTGATCGGATTGATCATTGCTGCAGCTGTTCCTGGTGTTGATCACGAGAGAAGCTTTTCTGCTGGAATTTGGCATCCCTCTCCGTTCGTGCCATCTGGCGAGGCATGGAAGACAGGTGCCATTGACGCTGCTGTTCCTCAGCTTCCACTTACCACATTGAACAGTATCCTGGCTGTAGCCTCACTGGCAGCAAGTCTATTCCCAACATTTCCTCCTACCCCAAGCACGACATCGATTGGCTTCTCTGTCGCTTTTGCAAACTTGATCGGGTGTTGGTTTGGAGCTATGCCCGTCTGTCATGGATCTGGAGGTTTGGCTGGTCAATATCGATTCGGAGCTCGAAGTGGCTCCAGTATCATCATACTTGGCTCGATCAAGCTTGTTCTTGGCTTGTTCGTTGGTGACGCTATAGTGCCACTGCTACAACGCTTCCCCAACAGCTTACTTGGTATCATGGTACTGGCAGCAGGAGTCGAACTCAGCAAAGTCGGGCAAAGCGTAGGCGAGTCGAAAGACTTGTGGGAGCAGGCTGATGAGGATAATATCGACCAGATGCCTCCCAGGAAATCACGACAGGCGACTGAGCAGGAGAGTAATGACAGATGGGTGGTCATGCTTATTACAGTGGCAGGCTGTTTGGCTTTCAAGAACGATGCGGTAGGCTTCCTCGCCGGTCTCGTCTGGCACTGGGGACTACAGTGTCCTCAGTTGGTCGAGCACGTCTGGCCCAGACGATCATCTGTCAGGCTCAGTAACGCCGAGCAAGAGGATGGCCTGCTCTCATGATCATATCTTGCGGTGCTTACTTTTTTTTAAGCATCCAAGAATGCGAATGGACAGTACATAAATAACCCTCTCATAGTCAATAACAAGTGGAGAGCTGATTTCGATGAATATCACAAGGTGCTGCTCATCGATACACGACCTGTCTGTCCATCGAAATGATTTCCAATGACTAGGAGGTAACGTTTTGAATTTCCTCTTACGTAGGGTACGCTTGTTTCACAATGATGTCTACCTTACATGTAGATAGGCTGCAAAGGGGTGGATACGGTCACACTGTGTACGCCTTCCCCCTCAACCAACCAACCAAACTCCAACTTCATATTTGTTTTATTTTGTTGTCAGATCTCAGCCCATCGCATGCATCGCGAAGGTAGCGAGTCTCCGAGAGTACATACCAGGTATATTTTGGCTTTGGAAACAGAAAAGATGAGAAGAAGATAATGATGAAGATAATGAAGATAATGAAGATGATGAAGATGATGAAGATGGGACAGAGAGATTCTCAAATTTGCAGTCCCGTCCCAGTAGGTAGGGCTCCATCGAGAGCGCAATTTTTTTTGATGAAACTTTATCTTTATTGAAATTGTTGAAACATCTCACGTACATGATATGATATACCTGTCAAAGTAGATGGTAAAAAAATCCGGTCAGGTATCAGAACATTGGAACTCATTTCCAAGAAGTTTTCCAAGTCATTTTGCCTCGGCGGAAAGGTATGACTTCGACGGAACCATCTGCAGTCTTGAGGCTTTCAGCGATAGTTTGTGAATTTCTGCCTAGGACGATTCGTTCGTTCTTTTCGTCTTTGACTTTGTAGAATTGCCGGCCGAATGAGCTGAGGAAGCCCTCTAGTTTCTCCGGAGTCACGTCGTCGGCGGTGATGTACTTCTTCTCGACTCCTCGCTCAAAGGCATCAATCACGAGACCGACGGCGTGAGGTTGTGTGAAGACTCCAGCGGCAACTTTGTCATTACGCTTAGACTTGACGGGGTGGGGTGCTGAATCTGTGCCGAGGAAGAACTTGGAGTTGCCACTGACAGCGGCTTCGAGGAGTGCTCGTCGATCCGAAGGGTTCTTGGCTACTGGCTTGCAGAAGCAATGCGGGTCACCAGCCCAGTCGTCTACAGTCAGGAACAGGTGATGAGCGGTGATTGTGCCTGCTACCTTGTCGCTACAGGAGTTGACGGCTTTGATTGCTGCGGCTGTAGTGCAGTGCTCGAGGATGATTCGAAGGTTGGGAAATCGCTTGTGCAGGTCGAGCAAAGTCGGTAAGAATGCCTCTTCGGCATTCAACACGGTGATGTCGGCACCGGCTGAGGGCGGAAGCTCGCCGTGGAGGTTGAGCACGATATCTTGACGCTCCATTTCTTCGAAGACTGGGTAGAAGTCCTCATACGACATGACACCATGACTGGAGTTGGTGGTGACCCCGTGTGGATAGGACTTGATGCCCATGATGCCCTTGTTCTTGGCCTCAATCACCGTCTCGGGCCTGATGTTAGGATGCAGGTACAGCGACATGAGGAAGAGAACATTGGGCTCTAGTTCTTGAAGGCGCCGTTTATATTGTAGAGCGTGGTGGACTGTCGTGATGGGAGGCACCAAGTTGGGCTGTAGAGGAGTCTCTCAGGATCATAACAATAGAGGAATAGACATGTAGCGTGGGTCAACTCACCATCACGAAGACAGTGTTGACGCCGCCTTGGCGGATCGTGGGTCTGTCATGGTGGGGTCAGAGGAGAGTGGTGGTGGTGGTGGTGGTGAGGGAAGAGGAGAGCAGGCTGTTGGGAACATACACCACCAACTCGGTCATATCGCCCTCACGCAAGTGCACATGCATGTCTGCTGCAGCCGGCAGCTCCATGCCATCGAGCTTCTTGAGAGCTCCTTCTGCAGCCATGGCGGCGGCGGCGGTGGTGGTAGCGGCGGTGGGAGAGGAGGGGGGAGGGGGGGCGGTGTTGACGGCGGAGGACTTGACTACCTCCCTTGCCTGCCCTTCGCACCTCCAACGGAGCCAAGACGTAATAGAATACAACACAACACTCGAGCTGGCGATATTTCCTCTGCTCGACCTGCTGCTGCTGCTGGGCTAGTGATAAATACCTCCGGGAGCCGGCAGAACTCTTCGGGAGCGGGCCGTCTCCCGCTACTCGCGAGTTTCTATTCTACTGGCTACATTTACGCGCCGTCACCAGAATCCTTCAGCCTTCCTCCAACAATCCTTCCTCCAGACGCGACTCCATCATGCCTCCGTCTTCCTTCGCCATCATGCAATGTCCCCAGGGGCTCCCTTTCGCGACTCCAAGCCAGATCTCGACTCGGTCGGCTACAACTACGCAGATGACCCAACATGGCAGAGGAAACCCTTGACGCCTGCTCAGATCCTCGTCCACGATGTGAAGCTGGAGAGACTGCGGGCGGACCGCGGTCCCATGCTCGAGTGCAATGAACGCTTTGCCCATACTTTGGTTCCCAAAACTGCAGCTTGCACACCGCCTGCAAGCCTGCTCAGAATTGGCAATGTGACCAGTAATCCCATCGAGAAGCAGAAGTTCACGGATCTGGAGGAAGACTTCGGCTGGATAAGATACCTGCGGTCCCCCCAATTCCAGGCTAACGACGAGGACGCTGTCAAATGTCGATGGATCCATTGTAGCAGCAAGTTCCCTGAGTACCTCAAGGGATTTCTGTGGGCTTTGTCTGACGATGTTGCCACTGTGGCCGATGCCATGCGTATGCTTGACAGCGCCATGGAGCGACAAACTCGATTCTCGAAGCACGGAAAGTACTTTCAGCCGTTTTCCCAAGTTCTCAGATCTGCTCCAGTTACTGCAAACGACAGTATATATCCAATGCTCATTTCTCTGCCGTTCCTGGACTGGGGGCTGAGAGGTTCCAATCCTCCCCTGCGTTTCCAGGTTGACAAGCGCGAGGGCTTCCTTTCCTCGAGGTCATCCGCGCATGTCATGCGTTCCATACTGCAATACTATTATCGACTGGAGGATACACAGGATCGGGAAGATTCGCAGGTGTTTTCCCGACACACTCCCTGGCGCACGAATCGCGAATTAGATCTCAAAGTCCGTCAGTGGTACGGGCAGTATCCCACGACACTCAATGTGGACGAAATATGGATTCTAGCTATCGACGCAGAGCACATTGTGACCTTCTCAAGCAACCAGACGTGGAAGTCTCGATGGCCGCCGTTCCAGCTCACATCCCGCATCGCAGACGTGTCCTTTCGAGGCATTCGCAATCACTACTTTCGCTCCGACGAAAAGCGGGAGTACACTGCCATGACCCATGCCATTGCATGCTTGAGCGGTGCACTCGGCATGCTGCACCGAAGCTTTTGGTCAGATCTGTACCTTTGTCTCGCTGATCGATATGCCGGACATCTGGGACATCTGCAGTACCGACTACACCGAGCGCCCTCTACTAAGCTTGTCATGGACCTGATCTCCTGTCAAGAGGAGCTCAATATCGTCATTCACATCACGGAACAACAGCTGGACGCCATTGGTGACTTACAAATGGCCCTAGATGCGTTCCATGCGAAAAGCGACACCAAACGACCGCCATCTACAAGAACATCTGTCCGCGGAGTTAATCATCCTGACGAGCAAGAGCTACCGAAGGAACTCGTGTCTCGGCGTTCCACATATCGGCAGCTATCGGCATCAGTCTTGTCCGATCCCATGGCCCAATTGATCGACAATCTCGAGCGAGAACTGGTAGATCTACGCGACCTGCGTGACAATACCGACCGCTTGGTGACACGCACGATCCAGCTTGTCAATATCCGCCTGGAAGATCATGGCAAAGCTATTCTGGTGTTTACGGTGGTCACTATCATCTTCCTCCCCTTGAACTTCGTTAGCTCCTTCTTCGGAATGAATTTTCGTGACATCAGAGATATGGAAACGACACAGTGGCTTTTCTGGGCTGTCGCTATAGCAGTAACTGTTAGTGTTGTGGCATCATCAGTGTTCCTGGCTTTCAGCGGTAGCCTACTACTCGAGAAGCTGCACATGTGGCGAGATGCCAGACGAGATACCCGAATGTTCACGACTTCTTCCTTGAGACAGGGAACGGACACTCATATTCGTTCTGGATTTCGCGTTCATGGCACCGACAAGGATGCTTATGGGGGTTCTTCTATGCAGGCTGGATGATTGCATCTAGTGCCCACCAATGATGAATGAGATGAGAGTTCTACGCACTTTGGAATTGTATGCAACATCAGTGCATAAGTCTATATATCTAGAGCCCTAAGCTCCTCCAACAAAGATACTCAGCAGGCGAGGATTGCCATCTGACAGGGTGCCACTCTGATCAACACCGCCAGTCGGATTGACATCATCGTAGCTGAAAGCATATCCTCTGCCATCCGGTTGGTTTCGGTGAACAATCTGCGAGTACCAGTTGTGTTGCGCATTCTGATAGTATGTGGGAGCAGCTGGTCCGGGCTGTAAAGGGCTTTTCAGCATGGTTCCGCGGTTAAATGCTGCGCAGAGCCTGGGGACGACCGCTCGATGAACAGCGTTATCGGAGGCCTGAATGGCGAATGGTCCAGTGTTACAGCCCCAGATATCCTCCGTCGACGGCCTGGCGTACGCGCGGTTGTCCCCGTCACAGAAAAGGGAGTCACCATTGACACGACAGTTCACTCTGCCAGCTCCGGATTGCGTATCGATTGTTAAGGTTCTGGTAGCGTATCTTGCCCAGACACGATCAACATGACCTGCCATGAAGTTATTCAGCCAATCGGGGTTCGACTGCGAGAAGGGGTAAGGAGCCACCACTCGGAGGAAGCCACTGCTACCACTCTGACAAAGGTTGCTCCAAGCTTTCCCGTCCTTTTGCTGTCGGCTTGCCAGCGCGGAGCAGACAGCAGTCACTCCGCCAGGTCGAAGTCCCATGACTGTTTGTGTTTCCCCCGACCCTGGAGTCATGGACATGCCAAGAGCCAATCCCACAAAATCAACATAACTCAGATTTGCATACAGTCCACCAGCATTGTTCGTGAATTCTACAAATCCCCAGTCGACTCCTGCCGACGGATCTCTGGGATTGGCAAATGAAGGCTGGACCTGCGCCGGAGCGTTTGTGGCAGAGTTCCAGATGGTATAGAAATGTAGATCGCCTTTGGCAAACCATATCCTGCCCGACGAGACATAGTCGGGCAGCGTAATTGGCGTAGTACTGCCTTGTGCGGTTTTCAGTGGGATGGCCAGATTGCCGTTGGAAACCTCTCGAGGACTGGTGAATGAATCATCGGCAGGGGGATAAAAGAACTGGCCTGCAGTAAGGGACATCAGCTAATGTTGGCAGTACTCAAATCGTGGTTGTTGATAGCTCACCATTGGGCTGAACAAAGACGACACGTCCACTGGGATCCAACCCGGTAATGTACGCATTGACGGGGCCTCCTATGTTGTTGACGAGATTGAGTGGTAGTTGTCGAGTGGCCTGCAAGCTTAATCTATTGGTCTTGACTGTGGTATTTGCCGGAATCGGTGACGGATTTGTAGCATTGAGGGTGTTCGCTGCCGTAATGACCAGATCCTCCACGCCTCCTGGCATCACCGGGACAGTATCGATCGCATCCCTCACTGCCACAGACACAGCAGGGGCCGCAACGACCTGTCCAATAAGACATCCTGCAGCCAGCACAAGTCCCCTCCAAGATGTACGCATACTTGCTGCCAGGTCTCTCTCTCGCAATGTGATAAGATATCGAGCTATCGAAAGGCCGCGAGGTTGCGAAATTTAGAAAAGAAAAGCAGTAAAGACAGGTAGAATGTATGCTCTGAAAGGAGTGACAAGAGGCAATACTTTGGCGAGAAAGAATAAAAGAATGTCAGAGCAGCGCTCAAGATGGTTGTATCGGCCCAAACTGGGAAAGCAGACGACAGCTCTGTATCTATTATATATACCTATACATTTTCCCTTCAGTAGCCCATACTGACTATCTAACTCGGCCTCGGCCGTACGTATCCCGCTCTCGGCTCCTGCAACCGACATTCTAGCAGAAGAGAGAAAGAAAGAAAGAGAGAAAAA
Source organism: Sphaerulina musiva SO2202 (assembly GCF_000320565.1). Lineage (NCBI taxonomy): Eukaryota > Fungi > Ascomycota > Dothideomycetes > Mycosphaerellales > Mycosphaerellaceae > Sphaerulina > Sphaerulina musiva. The sequence goes on from NW_016017385.1 coordinate 1,152,714, forward strand.
AAAAAACACGGCTCCAAAAAAGCCATAGTAAATATCTAATATCCCCCAACAACGAACGAAAAGCCTCCAAAGCATCTCAACAGCAAAAAATGTGGCGCTCGCCAAAAGAGCCCAGGGCTCGAAAGTCCGACGATCTTTTTCTCCTGACGTGCCCCCCCCC